>NW_027185698.1:10488407-10552109 GCF_028583685.1 Petaurus breviceps papuanus
CACACACACACACACACACACACACACACACACACACACACACACACCCCACCACACACCACACCCCACCCCACACCTTACAAAGTTCTTGTCACGCTGGGGTGTCGCTTTTAACCGCCCCTTCTTTCTCCAGAAAATCAACTTCAACCAGATTTTGTAAGACTCAAGACATTTACCTGCCACCAGATACCCCCACCTTGGGGGCACTCCCTTCCCTTTTCACCCGGGACTTAGACACCCTTAAACAGAAGCTTGGGTTTCAAAAAAGAGGAAAGGGGGAGAGTGATTCGGGATAAGGAGGCGTTTTCTCTTGTCTTCAACCAACGTTTTCCCCGACTGCTGGTGAATGCAGTGTCCTTCACAGTGGGTTAGTTTCTTCTTTCAGAATGGGAGATCTAATCACTGGTTCACCCTCCCCGCTACGATCGCCCCTACCAACACTACTGCCACTCTTGCCAAGCCAGCGTGGGAAATGGGGCTGACGTGCCCAGCATGGGGAACAGCTGGGGCCAGGCGGCGGGGGCCTGAGCACCCTTGTCTCGCTTTCCTTCCTTTCCTGTCTTCTTCCTTCCCCCTTCTGTCCCCATCATCCCCGACCCGCCACCCTACTTAAACAGGTTAGTCTATGAAGGAGCTACTCATTGCCTTGTGTCAGAGCCAAGAGATTCCTTAGAGATTTGTGGAGGCAGTCAGGCGAACGGGATGAAGAGGGTAGGTGAGGGGAAGCCCCCTCACTCGCCCTTTTACCAGGTTCCCACTGCCTCTCCGGCCCCTCGGTTAAGCCACACCATCACACACCATCTCTTGCTTCCCCGCCAGGCAGTGCAGAGGCTGGATGGAGAAGAGAAGCCTCTTTCTCCACTCCCTCCCCATTTCCTCAAGCTGTATTGTGTCCCTGTCACAATGTCCAGCAATTTCATTAAAGAGAACTGGGGGACTTAATACCCTTCGGTAGCAGACCTTACTCGGAGAATATGATATCCGGTTCCCTCCCACCTACAACCCTCTCCTGTCTCAGACCTGGGGCTACATTTATCTTCTGAACCCGAGAGTAAAGGGTTCAGAAGGAAATGGGATCGAAAGTGTAACCGGCTGCAATAAATTATAGAGCCTGATGCTGCCGCTGCTTTGGCGGGCAGAACTAAAGGGAGAAAACGAGATCTGTGTCCTGAGCACTACATTGATCAGTGACTGGGTGTCATCTGCTATTTGGAATAAAATGTCACTTGTCAATAATTCTGTTCTTTTATTAAAGTTCCTCCCTTCCCCATTTTACGGAAAGAGAGGGAGGAAAATACTCCTTAGGAACAAAGTTTTGGTGGGGTTTTTTTTCTTGACTAGTAATTGATTAAAACATGAAACCACCTTAATATGTGTATTTTACAACATATTTGACTGCCCAAATTCTTTCCCTAAGTCTAATTTCCTGCTTTAAACTCAAAATATAGCTGATCGTTTTAAAACCATCCTCACCCCCACCCCCACCGCATACTCTCGGCCCCCGGAAACAGTGACTTAACACAGTTTGCTTTACAGTTAAGAAATTTCGGTGACTGAACTGGAAAACAGCATAGTGTCCTCGATGTCGACTCATCTCCAAGGAGTAGTGGGGAGGAAACAGTTCATGGTCTGGAATACAAAGAAGTAGGTGCTGAAGACACGATCTCCGATGGGCTTTCACTTATAATCGACTTTGTATTCACAATAAGACAAGGAAAAGGTTAAATACGGTAAACATGATAGCCAGTTCTGGAAAAAAATATAAAGCAGGTTGACAGAAAGAGAGAAACTAACTCAAGAACTCCACCAAGGGACAAACAGATGAAATGACACCGTAACATCTCCAAATCTATTGACCTTTCATCTTTTTAAAAGGGTCCTGCTGACTTTCCTTGCAAATTCTTTTTATTCAATTGTTTGCTCAACAATTCCACATACATTTGACATCCTGAACCCCCTAAGTAATTCCTCAATACCTTTCTAAAACCAAAGACTTTTTGTTTAATATATTATTTTAAAGAGTAAATATAATGGAATGTACAGTAGCTATTTTGCTGTAGCAAATATTCTGATCTTAGGACAGACTCCTGGTATCTTTTACTGCCTTGAAACCATGCTTGTCGTGTAACAGGGAGGAGTAGACTGGAGTGGCTAAATTATTCATTGCAATAACAGCCTTTTTGATGGACATTAAAACTCAGCAGTTTAAATAAGGAAACCACAGATTTCCTTTTAAGAAGGTAATAACTGCTTGCATCAGTGGTTATTTAATTGGGTCCTAGCCAAGAAACAGAACCAGTTACCTTGTTTAAATCATTTTATACATGGGTACATGGTGAAATGTATCGATACAGGAAAGGCATAAGTTAAGTGCTAGAATTGTACTAAGTAGCTTGATAATAGCTACTAGGTAAGGATAGGGAAAAAACATCTATGAAGTTTTTTTTTTTAATATTCTCATAAAATCTGAACTTGTCTCTCTAAAGCAGTTTTTGAAAATGTTTTTCATCCAAGGATGAACTCATAATCTCCCTGAATTACAAATGTGTACAAAATGCTTTGAGTTTAAAATTCAGAGGTAGACATGACCTCCTTTGCTTTTGCTTTAGTAATCTGTCAGTCTTTTTTTTTCCTTTTCATTTTGGAGCCATTTGAAGATAGAAACATCACTAAATATGATATACACATAAAGATATAATTAGAGCTACATAATGGCTGAAAAGTCATTTACTTTGTGTTACAGGCCTCTAAAGAGCACTGGCATTTTTAAAAACTGCCTTCTTTTTCTTTCCTTGAAAAATATATTTGTAGGGGCGGCTAGGTGGTGCAGTGAATAAAGCACCGGCCCTGGAGTCTAGAGGACCTGAGTTCAAATGTGGCCTCAGACACTTAACACAAAATCTAGCCATGTGACCGTGGGCAAGTCACTTAACCCCAATTGCCCTCCAAACAGCAAAAAGAAAAAGAAAAATATATTTGTATCTGCGTATATTCTCAGATATAAGCATTCTAAATGGAAGGGGGGGGGGAAGCTTGAAGAATAAGGACAGAGCAGTTTGTTTCCTTCTTTAGAGGTAGCTACGTGACAAGCTAGAAAGTCTCCTGGAGCCATTCCTTTTGCCACCTATGATGTAATCTGATGTGCCCCTTTTCCCACCTCAGGCATGAACTTGAGGAATTTGGCATTTTTGACAGTGCAAAAATATGTCAAATAGTGCTATGGATGATGACCTCTGTTATAAAATAAATTTAAGATAAAATAATCTCATTATAATGTTTTTTTTACAGATGGCAAGAATGTTTTAAACTATTAAGTAGTTGATGTTTTCTTTTCCTCTCCTATGATGATTATTACATGACTTTATATCTTAAATGACTTATCTCTAATTACATAACTTTATTTTGTTAATTAAGAAT
Source organism: Petaurus breviceps papuanus (assembly GCF_028583685.1). NCBI lineage: Eukaryota > Metazoa > Chordata > Mammalia > Diprotodontia > Petauridae > Petaurus > Petaurus breviceps. The sequence continues at coordinate 10,491,825 of NW_027185698.1, forward strand.
TACATATGTATGATATAAAATTGATTTCAATGGAAGATATAATGATACTTTTTTTAGATGATGGTAAAAATTATTTTCAGGAATAAACCCAGAGAGCTAATTTAAGACAATGACTTCTAGCCTTCTAGCATCCCCAGTGATTATCTAACCCACCTCCCCCATCATTGTAACAAAAAGATCCTTAACAGGGGCTCCCTGAATTTGCTTTTAAGAATATCTTGATAACTACATTTCAGTATAATGTGTTTGTTTCCTTTGTAATTTTATGTGTTGTATTTTATGCATTGAAAAGCATTATTCTGAGAAGAGGGTCCATATCATTCAACAAAATTTCTGTGGTATTTATGACACACAAAAGTTTAAGAACCCTTTTTCTAGAGTCATTCCTTGTGTTATTTATTTCCTCTTTTCCCTTGGGGAATTGCTTCCCAAAACTTTTCCTGTTTTATTGTACTTTAAAGGACCCTCTTATGTATTCTCTTCATTTAACTTTTTGTGCCTCATACCATCCTTCCACTTCTGTTCTACTCATTCCACAGGTCCTACCAAACTGTAAACACCAATGAAACATAGTATGCCTCTTTTCTGAGGATCAACCTAAGGGACAGATTTTTCAGCCGTAGCAATTTTTGAAGATAATGTACTCAGTCATAGGAAACTGTGATCTGTATTGGTGTAGGGAATACCGATTCTGATTAAATCACAGATCTTTGAAGTGAGTATATTGAATGTTGTATTTAAATAAAATCTTGACCAGTGCTTATTGCATTCAAAAAAAGAAAATTGCTCACTTGTATTATGAACTCTTTGAAGAGCAGGGACTATCTTTTGACTCTTTTTGTATCCCCAATGTTTTGCACAGGGTTTAGCATGTATTAGGGGTTTAGTAAATCTTTATTGACTGACTCTTATATGTAATAAATTCCTATATTAACCTTAGTCTTGTGTATTTTCAACCAATTTTTTTTTGGCTTGAACTTTTATATCAAGCAGGAGATATATATATATGTATATATATAATTTGCTATTGTCAACTGTGAGTTTACCTATCCTTTCCTATAACATTTATGAGAAACTAATGGTTTGGTTTCTTATTTTGTTTTGATGTTTTCACCATTATTTTGAATTATACCCAACTTACCACTATCAAATTTATTTTCCAAGAGATAACGCCCAGGGGTCAAGTAAGTCACTTACTCCAGGAATTATTTTGGAAGGAAAGTACAGAAGAAACTATTGAACTTCTCTACCCCTAGATAGATTGATTAAACTTAAATGTTACAGTCATGATTCTGTAAATGAGATTTTACATATATTGGAATACATTGTTAGCCTTGAGAACATATGCATGACAACTCCATTTCCTAGTTCCCTTATTGGAACCCCTAAATCACTGGTTAGGTAGATGATTACCATTCTAACTGAAGGAAGTAGTGAATTCCATTTAAATCTACTCACCACCTCTAGTTTTTCAGGATCATTTGGAATTCTGATTTTTTTTTCCCACCAAAGAAGTAAGTCATCTTGTTTAACTTGATATCATTGGCAAATTTTCTATTCCATCATCCAAAGCAATGTCAAATTCAAATAGAAGTAGATCCCTGTGAGTGAATATTAATTTAGAAAACCACAAGTTAGCAGTATCTATATTGTATCATATATTAATTTATTTTACAAAACATTTGCCAGTTGCGTTTTAATCTGGTTGGACCCTACTGGGGAGTTTTGCAGGCCAGGAGTTTTGACACCTCTGATCCAAACTCCAAAAATTTAATCAACTGCAAAAATTATGAAATTATATCATCTCTAGACCCAATCCCAAAAAAACTTTATTTAGCCTCAGACTGACAAGAAAATATTAATAACTCCTCATCTCCAGTGAAGCCCCAGTTAATTTAGCCCCAAAATAGAATGATGTAAGCTTACTTCCCTCCTGGTTTCTTGAAATGTCAGAAAGGATTAAGTTGAATAACTTACTAAAAACTAAGATGAATGTTTCATCTATTGCTTTCTTATCTTTTATCAGTCATGTTACTTAGCCTAGTAGGAAATATAGCTACCTTGGCAAGATATGTTGATTCATTCATCCATCCCATAGAAATTTATTAAAGGTATACTGACACTGTGCTAAGTGAAGAAGGTTAATACAAAGATATAGTCTTAAGCTGCACTATAGCAGAGGATGTAAAATGTTTACAAGTAATTATAGTTCTAAGTAAAATATGATAAGGAATGGAACAGTATAAAATAAAGCTAGAGTGAGATTTTATAAAGCCTTGAATGCTGGGCTAAGACTTTGTATTTTTATATGGTAGGCAGAATAATCAGTAATGGTCAGTCAATTATAAGGATATAACACATGAAAAGTTTAATATATATACATATATGTATATATATACACACACACACATATATATATATATATATATATATTTAAAAGCCTTGATCTTTCCAGAGTGACATCAGACAAATGTTTTCCAATCCATCTAAAATGTAGGAAACATTTTTATCTATTTGCTTCTTATTCCAGATGTATTTAAAACATCTGTTCATGAAGAGAGATAAAAGAACAACTGGGATAGTGAATAAAATATATGGTAAATTTTAAATTAGAATTGGAAAAAAAAAAAACTAATGTCATAATTCCCCCCTTTCATTTTACTTATGCAAAAGAGGCCTTTTTGGTTATTTCGTTTTTAACCTATGTCCAAAGGCCCTTCCAGGAAAATTCTACATTAGTAGAACTCTATGGCATAGAGTTGACCCAAGTCTCTCCTAGGGCTTTGTTATTAGAACACAAGTCCTGATTGGACTTGCAATGTTGAAGAGGCTTCAAGTGCTAACCTAATGGTCTTTCTGAAGTAGTTGTGAGCTTCATTAAAGGAAGAAGTTTCCATTATAATGAAATCATGGATTTTTGAAGTATTCAAATACTAAAATATTCAAAGTCTATAAGCTGTTAAATCCTCTCCCATAGCCAACATCAGCTACTTTCTTTAAGAGACAGTGACTTCCATTTTCCTTAATGCAGAAAGTATTCTCTGGGAGTAATTTAGATACCCAGGGTGTATCTAAAGAGTCACAGGAAAAAAAAAACAAAGAAGGTTCCCAAAGTCCTGAAAATTATGTATAATAATAAAATAAATTAACATCACATAAGACCTAAACTACTTACATATATTACTGAATACTTTTGTCCCAGGAACAATATTTGTACTGGAAGAAAAAAATATTAAATCAGCACGTTGGTTCAGAAGCAGTTAGAGTACAATGTAAACTCCTTAAAAGTAGGGACAATTTAATTTATACCTTCATATATCTAGGGGCTATAATAGCACCTGGCACACATTAAGAACTCAATAAATGTTTCTTGAATTAAATTGTTGAACTCAGATCCTGCTAGAGATTGTTGATAAACATTCTTTAAGTTTTCTGTCTCTCAGCATCTGTGTTGTTGTTTTCACTGGCATAAGCAATTAAAACTTTTTTTTAAAAGCAAAATAAAATCTCAGTTTCTATGTACTTCATCAATAAATTGAAGAGATAATGTAAAACTTAAGTCACTACAAAAACACATGGAAAAGAAACTAATGTGTAATGGAAAAGCACATATGGAGAATATTGTAACACTGCTTTATAAATATGGTGGGAACAATATCCTAACTCTTTTCCCTTCATAGCTTTTTCTTAAAAAGTACTGAAATGATCATTGAGACTTGACTGCCTCAAGGGACTAAAGGCTCAGACTGTTGACATCACTTTCTGGTTTCCTGAATATGGAACAATCTGAGTATGGTAAGTGCTGGTCCTCTAATCCCTACTACTGGATTCTGAGGTTGGTGATTTGCTTGAGCTCAGAGGTTCTGAGCTGCTGTAGGACTAAAGCTGAATAGATTTCCTCACTAACTCCCAAATCAATATGGTCTGTACCTGGGAATGGAGCCAAGGGGAATGGGGGAAGGGGCAATGAGAAACCCGAGTAGGGTCAAACCAGCCCAAATCAAAATAAGAACAGGTCAAAGTTTCCTTACAGATAAGAAATGGCACTGTGCCCATGGGTAGCTTCTCATGCACTTCCAGCCAGAGCATAATAGGGAGATCCAGTCTCAAAAAAACATCCAAGATGAGCTCTGGGTACCCTCCCTGATGCTTAGCTCTGGACAAAAATGGAAAAATCGGTAAAGGGAGTATCACTCAGTTCAAGCAATGCAACGTGTCCTCAATGATTAAATTCATTAAATATTATTTTCTTGCTATGGCTATGAAACCTAACTTTTGAATGGCCTGTGAGTATCTTGTCTTTACCAGTAGAAAATTTAAATTACCAGGGGACTAGCCTGAAAGCAGGCCTAATCCATGCCAAGAAAGCACCTATCTCAGCATATCATAACAGTTAGGTGACACAGTGGGTAGAGTTTTAGACCTGGAGTCAAGAAGACTTGAATTCAAATTCTACCAGACACTTAGTTATGTGACCTGGACAAATTATTTAATCACTCGAAGTCTCATTTCATCTATAAAATGGCTAAAAATAGCATTTATCTCCCAGGGATTTGGGGGCATAAAATAAGAATAGGTGTAAAGCCTTTATAAACCTTCAAGAGCTGTATAATACTAGCTGCTGCTACAAAAACAACTACTACTACTGTCACTACTACCACTGCCACTACCTCAGTTGTATTTCAGGTGATAATATCTAAGGCCTAGTGAGTAATAGTTTTCATTATAACATGGGGTCTATGATAAATAGTTTATACTCATTTTTCTGAACATTAGCAACTAAATCTGTGCTTCAATTCAACTGATCAAGAATTTATGAAATGAATAGAGGAGTGGATCAATGGAATAGATTGGGCACATGAGATTCAGAAGTCAATGACTATAGTAATCTATTGTTTGATAAACCCCCACACCCTGGTTTTTGGGATAAGAACTCACTATTTGACAAAAACTGCTGAGAAAACTGAAATATAGTATGGCAGAAACTGGGCATAGACCATTATCTAACACCATATACCAAAATCAAGTCTAAATGGGTGCATGATCTAGGTATAAAGGTTGATACTGTAAGCAGTCTCCTAAAACAAGGAATAGTTTACCTGTCAGACTTGTGGAGAGGGAAAGACTTTATGATTAAACAAGAATTAGAGAACATTATAAAATGTAAAATGGATAATTTTGACTACGTGTAATTGAAAAACTTCTGTACAAACAAAACCAATGTAACCAAGATTAAGAGGGAGGTGGGAAATTGGGAAAGAATCTTTACAACCTATGTCTCTGATAAATGACTCATTTCTAAAATATACAGAGAATTGAGTCAAATATATAAGAATACAAGTCATTCCCCAATTGATAAATTGTCAAAGGATATGAACAGGAAATTTTCAGAGAAAGAAATTAAAGATATCTATAAGCACATGAAGAAATGCTCTAAATCACTATTGATTAGAGAAATGCAAATCAAAACAACTATGAGGTACCACATCTCACCAGTCAGATTGGCTAAGATGACAAAACAGGAAAATGACAAATGCTGCAGAGGATGTGGGCAAATGGGAACTCTAATGCATTGCTGGTGGAGTTGTGAACTGATCCAGCCTTTCTGGAGAGCAATCTGGAATGGGCCCAAAGGGCTATAAATACTTTCATATCCTTTGACCCAGCAATACCACTCCTAGGGTTATATCCCAAAGAGATCATAGAAGTGGGAGGAAGACCCATATATACAAAAATGTTTATAGAAGCTCTTTTTGTGGTGGCAAAGAACTGGAAATTAAGGGGTGCCCATCAATTGGGGAATTGCTGAACAAGTTGTGGTATATGCATGTTATGGAATACTATTGTGCCATGAGAAATGAGGAGCAGACGGTCTTCATATTTACCTGGAGAGGCTTATACAAACTGATGCTGAGTGAGAAGAGTAGAACCAGGAGAAATTTGTACACAATTACAGACACAACATATGTGTGATGACCAACTTTGATAGACTGGACTCTTCTCAGCAATGCAGTGATATAACTCAATCCCAAAAGACTCATGATGGAGAGAAATATGTGCATCCAGAGAAAGAACTAAAAAGAACTGAGTTTATATCCAGGTGGAAGCAAAATACCTGATCTTTTTTCTTCTCTTGTTTGGTTTTATGTCCTCTTTACCAGTTTTCATTACATCTGATACAATCCGTCTTTATAACCTGACTAATGTATAATGTGAAAGTATTTACAGATCCTATACTTGACTATATGCCGCCATGGAGGGGGGGGAGAGGGGACAAAATGTGAAACTCAAGGAATTGTGAAATTGAATCCTGTAAACTAAAAGGAAAAAAAATAAATTAAAAAAATAAAAAAAACAAGTATATAATAAACCCAACATATTATTTAAAAAAATTTATGAAATGCATTATGTGCAACATATAATGACAAATATTAAGGGTATAAAGACAAAAATGAAACAATGTCTGTTTTCAATACTCATATTGGAGTATTGGAGGAGATAGCATATACATTCAAACAGAGGTAAATGAATACAAAGCATACACAAAGTAGTTTGGAGAGGAAAACACTAAGATAGCACCTAGGGACACACCTCTTCCACACACTTTGTAGATGGTTCCCTCAAAAAAGCTCCTCCCATCTTCAATGTACCCTGTAGGTCGATAACTGTTCTAAAAACATAGCTCATAAGCCCCTATTTTATTAGTCAGTGTATCACAGATAACACACAGGAAGCGCTGGAGTTTTCAGACTCCAGTCTCTAACAGGTTCACTCTTGATCTGGTCAGACAGGCAGACACCTTCGGAGGGGTGAATAATCAGTTTTATTGTAGTCTAGTCTTCTTCAAGGGTTGCTGGTAATGGGAGCATCGACTCCTACAGCATTCCCTAATGAGCCTTCTCCCCAGGGTGGGTGAGAAGGGGGTACAACTACCCCTACATCTTGATGGGGTCAATTGAGACAGGCACAGCTTGTACACTCACCTAAATCCCTTCAAGTCTTGTTGGGGGCCAGTCAAGGCACACACAGATTCCCCTATGGGTTCACTGATCAGTACCCACTTGCTATATGGGGCAACAGACAAAGAAGGCATATTGCCAACAATGGCCTTACAGGTTAGCTTTAGCAATATCATCATTGGTGCAAGCATAGTAAATATCAATTATGTCACCCCATATCTCATGGTGAAGCCTGAGTAGGACTGCCTATCAGTAATATTCTAAGAGTTACTATCTAGAATCCTTGGGGCTATTCTGGGAGTTATTATCTAACACCTGGAAACTAGACATTGGCATGGCCATGAATCCTAAGAAACTCAACTCTAAAAAGGATAACAAAATCCTCCTTACATATAGTCAGTTAGAGGTTACAATTCAAAACAAAATCATTTAATGAAATATCAAAGTAAGAAAAGTAATGAAAAACTTGTATCATAAATCTGGGATGCATTCTCCCCCCCAAAAATGTGTATCTTCAATGGTGACTGTACATACATAGGGAACACACATGAAGAGGAACATACATGGAGGGACACACACATACAAAGGGAAGACATAACCAGAATAATGCCCATGCTGGAGAGCAGCTCAGTACAATTTAGGATAGCTGCCAATATCTTTAGATGTTCCTATAACATTGCTTCTATTATACCTGTTCCTGTTCACTGTTGTCTCCTGTGGTTGAATAGTCTTTGCCAAGTGTATGTTGATGTTATATGGCTTATACCAGGTTTTATTCCTTGCTGGTCTTGAATGGTATGCAGCTGGGTGGTACTCTGACAGTCATGTGGTCACTACTGGTGGCTGCCAGGTCTGACTCCACTAGGCACCACAAGACTGTGGAGCTCCCTTCTGCTTCTACCTTCCGGCTTCCACTGAACAGTTAAGGTAACACTTCATTCTCATGGGAGGAAGGAAGAGTGGGTTCTTTCAACTACCTTTTAGTTTGTCATCCAGAGACAATCCTTTTCTTTTAGGAAGTCAGAGCCTAAGCACATCCAGTCCTCAGACTAGGGAAAAACCCTTAGTGGTGTTTCTTCCCAAAAGATTTATATCCATGTCAGAGCTCTTGGCTGTAATAGGAGTTTCCTCTTCAAAAAGAGATCCCTAACCCCAGAATCCAAGCTCTTTTAAGCTCAGAAATAGAACCTAGCTAAATAATTAGTGCTTGCAAACTTTAAGTTTATTTTTTTAACCACTGCATTCTGCTTACCAAGGGCAGAGGCTGTCTCAGATAATTCAATATGACTCAAGGCTAGAAATACCTTACAGCTTTCTGCTTAATGTCCAGTTCCTAAACAATACCCAGTGAGCTCAATCTAGAGATTACCCTTCCAACAAACTTCCAAGGTCCCTGTAAATCTGAGAATCTCAACTTCAATATCCTTTTATTCTTCCATGAAAATGAATGGAAGTGAGGATATTGGATGGCAAATCAAAAAAACCCATATCCAAGAGACAAAGGCTACTGTGTTCTTCTTGCTAGTCCATGTCCCTGCCTTTATGTGTTTGTGTGTGTGCGCGTGTGCACACGCGTGCATTCGCCCTGGAAAAACCTTTCAAGATTTTAGCCTGCTCAGCCATTAACACATGGGAGGTCCAAAAAGGCCTCTTGTATAACGTAGCACTGACCCTTGTGGGAAATTAGAGATTCTAAAAGATGGAACTGAGGAGGAAAGGCATTCTAGGGAAGGGGCCAAGAAACATCCAATGAAAAGTATGGAGATGGGAAATGAAACATTTTGTAATAGGGAACAATAAATAGGCCAGTTTACCTGAGATATTTGTTGATTTTTTTATATAATTTTATTTATTTGTTCCCATTCTATGTGACCTTGGACTAGTCACTTGACTTATCTGTACCTCTGGCAAATTCTTAGGATTTTACAAAGTCCTACACAGGTTGTGATCTGTCTTAGTAGAAGGAATTCCCATACTGGGAGTTTTCTACGTGAAGGGATTCTCAGATTTTTCCTTTAGTCATGTATTTGTTTAACTCTACCATTAACTTTCTGTTTAACTTTGGACAACTCACATCTTGATATTTTTCTTCATTTAGAAAATGAAGAGACTGGACTAGACAATCACTAGGCTCTTCCTAGCTCTAAAATTCTAGGATTATTAATCAGACTTCAGGACAGTTTATATTTGTGAACTCCTTGAGAACAGGGACTATTTTATTTTGTCTTCCTTTGCATATCCAATGCTTGGTATAAAGCCTGGCACACAATAGGTGATTAATAAATGCTAGTTGACTTGAATTATCTTAAGAAGTCTATGAGCAGAAAAACTGTCATTTTAAAGTAAAATTCTGGATTCTGTTTCTTTTCATCCATCCATTTTGTATCATTTAAAAACAAATGCCATTTGTGACTTTAATGAATTTCAAATTTAGTCCTCAAGTGGTTTGAAGGAAACATTTAATTAAAAGAAATTCTTTTCCAAAGGCAAAAGGAAAAGTGCTTACTACTATTTCCAGAGAGGGAAATGATATATATTAAAATCTTATACAAAACAGACTTGCTCTATCATTCTTGTAGCCTTGCAACAGAAGGAATCTTGCAGTCAGCTTCTTCTGATATTTTTATTAAGAAATTTCCTTGAATGGAATCTAAGGTGCATACTTGTATTTGATTGTGATCTATAGAGGAATCCTAGGTTGTTTTGTCCTGCATACTTAATTAATCAACATCTGTATAAAGCTTTGTACTTTTCAGTTTTTTTACATAAAATCATAATTTAAATTAGATCAACTGACATATATGTATGTTTATATGTGTATATATCACATATATGTGTGTATATATATGTATTAGGTATTATTTTTCTTTTTTTTACAGATAAGAACATGATGCATAGTGAGGCAAGGTAACTTGTCTGAAGTCACAAAATTGGTTAGGGAAAGAACCAGAAGCAAAATCCTGGTTGGAAAGCAGAGTTCTAAATGGCATCAGGGAAATAAATAAGCCCTTTTTTCTTGAGGTGAAAACTTTGACTAGAAGTTCTCATTTAGATATATATATTCCAGAATGCTAATTTGAAAATCATTCTCATTACATCACACCCTCTGGAAGATACTACTTACATTATCTCATTTGTGCCTTACCAAAGTCTGAGACAGGTAGTTGCTGGTATTCAACATCCTAAGGCTCTACTCCATACCTGTTAGGCTAGTTTTTCCTTGAAAGATATTGAAGTTGACTGAGATTTAACTGGGTCAGAAGACCAAGGCTTGTGATCTATCTCCTGTGTATCATAACAACCATAGCAAGAGGGGCTGACAGTCTTAACTCAGGCTTTGGTCTATAAACCACTAACATGATCAACTGTATCCTAGTAAAGCTGTGACCATTAGATTGTGAACTCCTTGAGGGCAGGGTCTATCTTTTGCCTTTTTTTATTCATTTTTATTTTTGTCTCCCCAGTGCTTAGCATAGCATCTGGCACATAATAAGTAGGTGCTTAATTAACGTTTATAAATTTATTGGCCAACTGAATCAACTATATCAACAGGAAATATCTTTTTCCTTCACTGAATGTTCTTTCCTGATGTGACTAAGTAACTTTCCTTTAGTTTCCTGTTAGATGAACTTCAAGTATCTTGAAGTATTCTTTGTCATCTGGGAATCAAGACACCTGAATGTCCAGGGTATCTTGAACCCATTACAGTACTAGGGCATTATTATCCCCACTTTATAGACAAAGATGATGAGACTCAGAGGGCTAAAATGATTTGACCTTGGTCACATTTGACTTAACATGGTCCACATAAAAGTTAAGAAGTGAAATTTGTACTCAGATCTTTCAGACTCCAACTACATTGCTCCGTCCACTATATCTCATTTCCTCTCTTTTAGGGAATATTAAATAAGTAAATGTGTGTGTGGGAGGGTGTATACACACACATGTACTCTCATCTATCTGTCTGTCTGTCTATCTATCCCAACAGTATAGAATCAGAGAAAAATCTCAAGGTAGCACATATGGAAGTCAGAATAAAATGTCAACTACAAGCATGTGAGACACAGCATGTTAATTGACATTATTTGATGTTAATTTGTTATATAACATCGGATAATAGTGTCTGATAGAGACTTTAAATGAAAGAGTAGACCTAACTTTATAAAGGCTTGCTTCCTAGAGACAGGAGGGATGAACTGATTAATCTGATTTCATTTCCCAACACTGGGGACAAAAACAAACAATCTTTGTCATAAAGTACTTTCCATTCAATTTAGGGAAACAACACACACGCAAGTAAATACAAAATATGTGCTAAATCAATACAAGGTGATACGCAGAAAGGTACTAGTGGAGTGGGATATCAGAGTTTCATATAGCCATTGGTACTTAAGCTAAAGTTTGGAAAGAGCCAGGAATTCTAAGAGGCAGAGGTGAGGAGGGAATGTACCTCAGGAGTGGGACAGACTCTGTAAAAGCACAGAGACAGTAGACTGTATGTCATGTAGGAAGAACAGTAAGTAAGCCAGTTTGAGTATAACCAAGAGTATGCAAAGGAAAAAATATGAGGTAATTCTGGAAAGTCAGTCTAGAGCCAGATTGTAAAGAGTAAAACCATAGGTTATATGAGCTTGGCTTAGAACTGTTCATCTGTAAGTATACCAATGCCTAAAAATACAACATTTCCTTTGTTATAAACTGCACTGCTTCTATACTGACATATTTTTATGATTAGATATTTGTTTGTGGAGGAAACAATTCTAAGTTGATGAGAATATAACCGCCCCATAACATGAAGGGTCTAAGATTTTCTTACTCTCTTTTCTTATAGCCACTACCCAGGAAACTTGGGGGACTATATACATATATGTGTGTATGGTAATGCTACAACGCCACAACTTTTCACTTACAGACTCCTCACTTGCTGGTATGCAGTTCCAAAAATCAAAAGCATCAAATTTTATTGAAATGGAACTCACAACAGAGCTCTTGGAAAATAAAGCTTACTAATTACCAAAGAACTGAAATGTCTTAGCCAATTGCAGTTATGATTAGGTTGGTTCCTTCCCTGCTGATCCCATCAGGCACTGCCTCCTGGCATCACCCAAGGAGTCAGGCTTGGGTCCTAGTTGTATAGTCTCCTGCAGTTTCACACAGTTCCCACCAGGTGGCATCAAGCATCTCTCTCCATCATGCCTCCTTCCTGCATTGCTTCATAGCTTCCTGATGGTGACATCAGATGCTCTCCCGAATTAAATCTGTTCTTGCAGTTTTAGGCACCTCCCATGAGGAGGTATAATCTGTTCTCTAAGTGACTCTCCTGGTCGTTCTGAATAGCATCTAGCAGGCAGCCCCAGACTCAGGCTTTGCTCTCAGGAATAGCCAAACTCTCTACCAAAAGAAAATGTTTTTCATCTTTGGGTAAAATTTCTACCCTGTGCAGACGAGTCTCTAGAGTTTTCCCTGCCTGCAAAGGGACAGTGTTTCCTTTGTATCTAGTGATGTTATGATAGATTAGGTCCCTCCTTCCATATTATTCCTCTTGTCAACTAATCCAGATGAACTCTAGCCATACAGACCACCAAGAGAACAAAACAAACCAATCAGTAAACAAGAAATACCCCAAAACAAAACCCAAAACTTGCCCAAAGAGAAGGAGCTCATTCTCTTACATCTGTAACAGAATCCCTATACTGCACATCCAGGCTCAGATAGAATGACTGCAAATTTTGATGTCCATTCTCCATCAGACCTCTGGGAGAAGTGGCTGTCTTTGGGGGAAACATTCCCTAATCTGTTTTGAAGTTGTAAAGGGCACCATAATTTCTCCCTAATTATCTCTCTTAAGTCCTCAAAGAATGTCTCTGAGGTAAATGAGTGGAATTTTTCAAATCATCCTAGGCTGTTACCAGCTGCGCTCAGAGTGGAGAAGATTAGTGAGGGAAACTGCACATTTCTCTCTTTTCCCAGCCTGCAGTTCTTTAGAGAACATTACTTAGTGGTAGGGGGAGGGGGTGAGGAACTTGTGCCAGGCTGCAAGTATTAATTCCCCTAGCACAGTATATTATACTAATTGTATGCTTCATAAATGTTTCTTCAATGAATGAGTGAAAGAATGAGGAGCCAGTAAATAATTTAAGGAATGTCATGATATAATTTCTAATCTGAATGAAAAATAATGTCCTCATCACTTTCAATAGGTATTGATTAAAAAACTATTTCTGACATTTTAAGGTGCTGATAAAACTTTAACTCCTTGCTTTTAGGAGATAATATAGGAATGTTTTACATTTCTATAACATGCAAATTTTCCTAACACTTGGACTTCTCTAATCTCATTTTATACTTACAGTAACCCCATGAAGTAGATGGGGTAGGTATATTTATTATCTAGACTTGACAGATTAGAAAACTCAAGTGTGGATAGGTTAAATGAAATGCCTATGGCCACCTTGAGCTCAGGCCCTCATTAGCTCTTGCCTGAAGTCTTGCAATATCCTCCTAAATGGGTTGCCTATTTCTGGTTTCTCTTCTCTCTCAAATTTGTCTCCTACAAAGCAGCCAAGTTACTATCCCTAAAGCATAGTTCTAATCATCCAACTTCCCTGCTTAAGAAGTTTACTGCTAGGTGGGCCAAGATGGCGGAGAGAAGCCAGGAAGTTTCCTGAGCCCTTCCCAGTTTTCTTCAGAAACAATGTTCAATCAAGCCTCTAAACAGATTCTAGATCAACAAAACCCACAAAAAGATGGAGTGAAACAATTTTCCAGCTTAAGATAACTTAGAAGGACTTCAGGAAAAGTCTCTCTCACTTGGGTAAAAAGGGAGTGGAGGCTAGTGCAGGCAGTGTCCAGACTAGTCAGTAGGAGGTTCTTAGCCATAGCATGGATCAGCAACTCAGGCCCCTGGGGCCTGGCTCAGCAGACTAGTGGAACAGCAGGCCTGCTGTGAGGCCTCCAGCCCCAGCGCAGAAGACAAATTGTAAGCCCCAGAACCCCAGCACAACAGGTTCAACTACGTTGGGTCACCCTACCACACTGGGCAAACTGCCAATACCTGAGGCCCCTGTGCAGAAAGCCAGTGAACAGGCCCCTGGCCCCCAGCACAAGAAGTTTGGGATAGTGCCCCTTATGTCCAAATAGAAGAGCTCAACTTTTTAAAAATGAGCAAAAAAAAAAAAAAACAAGAAAACCGGTGACAAGGAAGATCAAAACAAACTCAGAAGAGGACAATAATGTCAAAATGCCTACCTGTGAAACCACAAAGGGGAAGAAGAATTGGTCTCAAGCCCCAAAATTCATCTTGGAAAAGCTCAAAAAAGGATTTTAAAAATCAAATAAGAGAGGTAGAAGAAAAATTGGGAAAATAAATGAGAATTGTGTAAGAGAATTATGAAAAGAGTCAACAGGTTGGAAAAAGAAGCATAAAAATTGAAGAAAGCAGCTTCTTGAGAAATAGAATTGGCCAGAAGTTTACTTCCATCCAGATACTTCCAGGATAAAATATAAATGCTTCTGTTTGGCATTTAAAGCCCTTCATAACTTTCCTCCAACTTATCTTTCCAGACTCATTTCATATTATTTCCCCTTTTCAAACTAGCCTATTTGTTGTGTCTCTGCACACATTTTTCTGCTTCCTAATCCCATGCTTTCAGAGAGGTTTTCCTCCCATGCCTTGAATGCTTTCCCTTCTCATTTATACCTCTCAGAACCCTACCTTCCTTCAAGAATTAATTTTCATGGAACCTCCCAAACAAAGCTTGTCCCAATTCTCATTTACCCTAGTTAGTGCTTGATCTCCATCTCTTAATTTAGTTTATAATTATTGCAATCATAAACATTATAATTATTGCATACTTTTAAATTCATTGCCATTTCACTCAATAAGCATTTATCAACCAAATATATTTACTATGTGTGTACCATATGACAGACACTGTGTTAGATCCTGAGAATATAAAGACAGAAATTAAATAGCTCCTGACCTCAAGGAGCTTGTTCCTGGCTGTGTGCTAGGTACTGGTGTCACAAAGATTAAAAATGCTATTTCCTGCAGCAAAGAGTATATGTTATTTTCCTCTAGTAAAACTCTTTCTCGATCAAAGGAGAGTATGTAAAACTGTTTGTAAACTCTAAAGCACGATATATGTTAGTTACTGTCATTATTATTGAAGTCAAGGACTATTTTTTTTTTTGTCTTTCTGTCTCCATGTGCTGAGAGTCAGCTGGCACAGTGCAAAAAGAATCATCAGTGAGGAACACCCATTCCCTCTCTACCCCCTCTCCAGGTCAACTCTCACTGGTGGCACATATTGACTGTGTGACCTTGGGTAAGTCACTGAGCCTCTTAGTGGTCCTCAGGCAGCTTTCTAAATTGAATTGCAGTTGCAATTATGCATTGGTAAAGGAATTTCATCTGCAGCTCCCTACACTAATGAAATCATAAGTATTGTTATAAAAAAATCCCCAAGGCTAGCCACAAAATTTTTCCAATAAGTAGGCTTTAATAAATGCTTCTTAAATTACCAGACTCACACAATTTAGTCACCTCAGTGGCAGAGATAAGAAGCCTCTAGACTTTTCACTTTTTCACTTAGATTTTTCAGCGTCTGCTATACCAAAATAAGACATGACGTAAACAAGTACAGATAGAAACAGCTAGAATTCCAAGGAAATTCTAAGGAAAAGACTACATCTAAGAATTTGATAAATCCATATTTTACACATATTTATTAATTGCCTACACTTATCAAACTAGGTATTGGGGGTTTATATCTTTCTAGACAAAATCAAAACAGTTGCAGTGGTTTATATTCTAGTGGGAAAAAATGTGTATAGACAAGTAAATGTAAATATTTATCTATTATACATATATACAAATATGTAGATACACATTTAGATGTAGATAGATATTTCTTTATTGGTTAGAGAGCTGATAGGAAGTATAGTTTTCTCTGAACTCTGATGAGTTGTATTTGTTTTCTTTGACCTATAATTTTTGTTTTATTTTGGTTTTGATCTTTGTGACCAAGAATTGTTGACAACATACTAGGGGTGTCATTTAGTGAAGTTCCTAGATTTTTGAGGGGGGATGGAAATGAGTCAAGGATATGACAAGTCCCTCCAAATCTGCCAAGGCCTCTTGTGTCATGTAACAATGCCTGACACAAGTATATGAAGAATGACTGAGAATACTTTTACTACTTGATTTGACAGTGTTATTTACTTTGCCATTTGTTACTGATTGGAAGCTTTATTATTTGATTTGATACCAGCAGCCTGAGTTGTTGGTACAGAATGTAGTAGATGGATGGTAAATCTTTGTTTATTCAACTAAGGCTACACAAAATATCTAACAATGAATCCAGGTGAACAAGTTATTCCAGAGCCATATAGGACCCATAAATCGTGCTATCTTCACAACAATCCTTTGAGTTAAATAATATAAGTATGATCATTCCTATTTTACTGTTGAGCAAACTGAATAGCAAAAGTTTGATGTGGCTAATATGAAAGCTATTCTTAGAACCTAGGTTTTCTGGACTCCTGGTCCAGTTCTCTGAAAGTAAATGATAATAGGTAGAGACATATTTACATTGAAGATAACATATGAGAGTGGATACTTAATAGTAAAAGATGCCATCAAGGAAAGGATAATAGATAGAAGGATAGGAATCAAGAATAGGAGTTGATTTTGGGTTGATCACATGGCAAGGATGAGAGATGATGGGGGACAGCCACTGTCCTCCAATAACATCTTTGCAATATCAAGAGAAAGAGAAAAAGGGTTCTAGTAATTTGAGTGGAACCTTAGGATAGTTTTCCCTACAAGGAAACAAGGCTGTTCTTGGAATCTGATTGTTCCCAGATTCTAACTAAAGACACAAAAATTCCCAACCTTAGGTAGTTGGAACCTCTTAGCTTTGGAGGATTTTTGATGACCATGTGAGTGACCAAGTCCTTCACTATATCATACCCTGATAACCAGACACATTTCCATTTGGAGATTCATGGACCTGTATAAAGAGAAGATAAGTGCCACTGATGAGGTATGGGCTCTAGGAGTCCCCTTGAGCTGTCCTTAAGATACAGGCCCTGGGAACCCCCTTTGAACTCTGATTAAATAGTCCCATTTGATGAGGCATTTTCGTGAGGCCATAAGCCTTACATTGTGGCTGGGCCCAAACCTCTGTTACTAGACTTCCCACCCTTGAGCCTGTCAAAATATCAATCCACCCTCAAACCATCTAGCCCACCCTTGTCTGTAGTCTCCAGGTAGCCTCCAGCAACTTCTCACCCTTAATCAATCATTGACCTCATCTGACTTCTCCTGAAGACCCTCCCCAAACTCCTCCTCTAGACCACCCCTAGATTCCTCCCACAACCTTCTGTATATAAGAACCCATCTTGGGTAGCTAGGTGGTGCAGTGAGTAGTGAGTAAAGCACTGGCCCAAGTCAGGAGGATCTGAGTTTGGTTCCAGCCCCAGACACTTAACAATCACACACACACACACACACACACACACACAACTAGCTGTGTAACCTTGGGCAAGTTACTTAACCCCAATTGCCCTCAAAGGCAAAAAAAAAAAAAAAAAGAACCCATCTCACACCATATGGTGTGAGAGTGCCACAGAATTTTCCAGCACAGACTTACTGTGTCCAATACAAGTGAACTTTTAATAAACTTTGCTTTTCTTTGGCTGAGAGAAGACTTGAGTCAAATTCATTTGCAGGACCCAGCGTGTTGGTATTTTGGCATCTCTAGAGCAACCCTAATCTTCTTTATGGGTAACCTCTTCATTGAGCACCCTTAACCTCTTCACCACTGGTTTTTAATCATATATCTTTGATATATTTGGGCAAATAAACTTCTTTTTGTTAATTGTTCAATGACTCTCCAGTACCTACCAGATCTAAGAAAGTACTGGTGTTATAGATGTCTCTAAAAGAGCCAGGGAGTCAATGAGAGAGTGGGTATTACTTTTTTACATGTACTTATAATTTATAATTTACTATAATTTATATATATAATTTATACATACATACATATATATTCATGTTACATTTCTCCCCCTCACTCTGCACATACAAAGTGGGGTGAATTCCCCAATCACCTAAATAAAATATATATAATATTTAGTACAATAATATTTACGTTATATATATGTATATAATTTACTTATAATTTAAGTCAAATTCCTGCCTCATTAAGGGAAATGTGATCAGTGAGTGCCCACTCAATTCAACATATATTTATTAAACACCTACTATGAACCAGTTTCTGTGTTAGGAATACTATTGATGAAGTACAGGCTCTGGGAACTCCCTTGAACTGATTGAATCTTCCCATTTGATGAAGCATTTGCCTGAGGCTGTAAGCCTTTCATTGTGGCTGGGCCCTAATCTCAGTTACTACCGTGTTTTCCCGATAATAAGACCTATCCCGAAAATAAGCCCTCCCCTTACTGTGTAAGATTCCTCTAAAATAAGCCCTCCCCTGAAAATAAGCCCTATTGAGATTGCTACTGTAGTGAAGGTGATCCCCTGTGCTACACGCTACATTACGGTACCCTCTGTATGCACCGTCCCCCCCCCTTCCTGTGAAATGCACGCCGAGCTCCGAGCTGCATCCAATCAGAGCTGCAGCAGTGAGCTCGTCATCCTGTTCTTCCCCAGTGATTTGCTTGCTGGTACATTTTTTTGTTCACATTTACCTGTTTATTAAAATTGCTGTCAATGTTCATTAAAATAAGCCCTCCCCTGAAAATAAGCCCTCTGGTGTTTTTCTGTCCAAAAAATTTTAATAAGACAGTGTCTTATTATCGGGGAAACACGGGTAGTAGCCTTCATTGGTCCAGCTAGCTCCCACCCTTTATCCTCCCAAACCCTCCATTGTCTCCATCTCCAGGTAGCCTCCAGCTACCTCCCACCCTTAATTTCTCATCACTGGAGTCTGATCTCATTTGACTCCTCCTGAAGACCCTTCCCAAACTAGTCCACTAGATTCCTCCCACAACCTTTTTGTATATAAGACCTCATCTTGCCTCTATGAGGTGTGAGAGCACCAGAGAATTATCAAGTGCTGACTCACTCTGTGGCAGATGATTCTGACCTGCTTGTCCAGTACAAGCATCACAGATACCGAGGCTCCTTAAGAGTCTACCCATTATGGCGAACCTTTAATAAATTTTGTTTTTCTTTGCCTGAGAGAAGACTTGGGTCAAATTCATTTGGCAGGACCCACGAGTTGGTATTTTGGGGTCTTGAGCACCCCTAAACTCTTTAATTCTACTTTTTATGGTTCTCTGACCTGTACATTATCCCTATATCTCTAGCCTAACATCTTCTAGTAAAATAAAGAGGTGGTGTGGCTTAATTGGGATATAATGGACCTATATTCAAGAGATCTAAATCTGAGATGTCTCTGTCATTTACTAATTATACATGAATTTGGAAGTCCTTGACATTTTCTGAACCTCAGTTGCTTCATCTGTAACATGAGAATAATGCTGTTTCTACTATCTACATCTGTTAAAAAGAAAATATTTTCTAAACAAAGTAGCCTCTTAGCTTCCCACCTATTTTGATTGAAGGGTCATAAATTGTTGAATCCTCTCCCTAATCCATGACCTTCAGCTTCTAATCTGTCTGTAGCTTCTCCCTCCCAAAATGCATTTCCAGGTATGACTTCCTAAGAGTTCTTTCACGTTCCATTTCTCCCCCACACTCTACACACACAAACTGGGGCGATTTCCCAATCACCTAAAACTGAAGAGTTCCCTACTCCCCACTATCACTTTATGCCAACAGTCACACCTCAGAAGCTTGAGCAAAGTTGGGACACTCCTGACACACAGTAGCTCTAACTTAAACTGTCATTTTTGCAAGGCTTTTCCCTTCTACTACTATTATCTCTGAAGATAAAAGTTAACAGGAAAAATAATAAAACAAAATAAAGTGTAAGATATGTGGACCAAAGTTAGAATACTTTCAAAAATGCAAATTGAAGCATCAGTGGATAGCATGAAGGATTTTTTTTTTTGGACCAGACTTATAATTTCACCCATGAGGAAACTTCCTCTACTAATGAAGACTTAAACTTGAATTAGTTTGAACAGCTATTATAACCTCATATAACAGAGGAGAACCCTTAAACCCAAAGAGAAAACATTCCGTGCCCAGGGTTCCATGATCTCAGCTCTAGTTGCCTCTATTTCTCTCACTCACTCCTCAGTTTTTTGCACTTTGACTTCATAACTAAATGGAAACTCCTCAAAGTTACCAGTAATGTCTGTACTACAAAAGCTGATGGTTTTCTAGAACTTATCTGCTGCATTTGACACTATTGACCACCTTTCTCTCCTCCTGGATCTCCTTTGCTCTCTGGGCTTCTGTGACAACACTGTGTCCTCCAGTGTGCCTTTCACCTGTCTGGCTGGTCCCATCCATATCACTTTGGGGGTTCCTCAAAGTTCTCCCTTGACTTCTTTTCTTTGGACCACCCCCCCTCCATTCTCTCTCTCTCCCCAAAGGTATAACTAAGACTTTTGTGCAAATGACTCCTAGATATAGTCAAGCTTATTCTCTCTCCTGAGCTCAAGTCTGGCACCAAAACGTACCTCTTCAACATTTAAAACTGGATTTGCAACTTCTCACCCTTCCTTATCCTCATGTATCCAAATAAGTTGCCAAAATTTGCCATTTCTACCTTCATAAAGTCTTATTCATTCTCTGCATAACTATATGTGTACATGTCATTTCCCTAGATGGAATGTAAGCTCTTTAAGCATATGGATTGTTTTCTTTTTGCCTTCTTGCTCCCATTGACCAACAATATGCCTGACACCTGCTAGGTGCTTAATAAATGAATATTTATTGACTGAAAGTCTCACAGTTACTACAAATATAGTAGTTTGTTGAAAAAATGTCAGATTTTCCTTCAGTAAATGAGGGCAGGAAAAATGATGGCAGTTACTTTGCCTTCAATTGCTTATATCATTGAGATGGGCAAATAAATAACAGGAAGCCCCAGCACCATCTGTGCCCTTCTCCCTAATCTTCCCTTCACCTCCACAACAAATCCTTGCTCTAACTAGGCCTCATGAAGCATCTAGAAAGTGGGAAGATCTATTTCTTTGGGGTATCTACCCCTTTCCTTCCCTTCACTCTCATGCCCAGACAGATTCCATGAAATACAAAAGTTGAAATTATTCATCCTTCATTCTTGAAGAAGACCAATGCCATCACAAGAGTGATGTCATGACTTGTGAGTGAATTGGATTTAAGTGAGGCAGAGATGTACAAAGTTATCAGCCTCACTCTCTCCTCCAGAGTCATCTGAGTCCAGGGATAAGACAAGAGTAAAGAAGACTGGTCATGGCTTGGGATAGAAGAGTTCGCCCTACTAGTGTAAGATGCTAGTTACTAATAGAGTTCTTATGAGAAAGACAACCAATAGTCCTTATCCTCTGTTCAGTTACTGCATTATGAGATCCTTACTAGCTGTTCTGCCTCTAAGCCCTCCAGACCCCTGAACTCTGTCATCTAATATACCCTTGCACTCTAAGGACCACTGGGTCTTATTCTTCATTCTGCCTATACCATTAGAATTTCCAGACCTTAGCAGGTACCCTGCAGATGAACTCTATTTGATGTGTGTAACAGCAAGCACCCTAGTATACCTAGGAGGGCCTGCTAGCACAGGTTCTGTGATCTGCTTTTCTAGGAAAGACTGTTCAAAAAGGGCGTTAACAATCCTGCTTTTAATTACATTCACTAGTTCAGGGGAAAGGTCAGCACCTGAATGTCAGAAAAAATACAAGCAGAGAAATTAGCATAAAGGCCAACTGACAGGGCTCTAACTGCCTGAATCAAAGCAATATTGCTATACACTTTTCATACACCAGTGGATAGAGAGAGCCTTTACATCTGAGCAGTCAGGGCATCTAAACATACTGCTACTCAGAGTTTTGACCAGGAGATCAAATGGTCCTTCTCATAAGCCAACCCCCAAAGCAAAAATACAACTCAGAGCATTTATATACTTCTCAGAGCCAGAAGGCTCCCGACTCAGTGCCTAATCAATTTAGTATCAGAATGTGTGGAAGCCTTCCTACAAGCAAGCCTCCCCCTAAGCAAGCTCCTCCTTAGGCAAGTCCGTCCTCCAAAGGACTCTACCTGAAGCCAATTAATGGGTGGGGAAGATCTTATTATCCCATTAACATTAATAACAATGTGTTATCTCCTCCATTTAGAATATAATTTGAGAGCACAGATAGTTTCCTTTTACTACTTGTATCTTGCCCATATACTTCTTAATCTATATACCCTTCTAAAAGTCCCTCCCTCATCCTGTCCCCTTGTCCCCTTATTTCTTTATAAATTTAGAAGACTTCTATATCCTTTAAGATGTATGTCATTCTCTCTTTAATCCAGTTCTGATGAGAATAAGGTTTAGCACTACCAGCCCTCCACCTTCACCTGCTCCCACTCAGTTATTTCATTCATGTCTCATTGGTATAAGATAATCACTCCATTTTACTTCTCCCTACCCAATTATTTTTTAGAATCATTCCATTATGCTCAGCTTAACCTCAAGCCTTCTATCCATGTTTGCTTTTTCAAACTACCCAAGTAATGATAACCTTCTTAATCATACAGATTACCATTTTCACATATAAGAAGTAAACAATTTGACCTTATTGAGTTCCTTATAAATGGTCTATAATGTGTTTCTCCTGGATCTTTTATGTGAAATTTCCCATTGAGTTCTGGTCTTTTTGTCACATATACCTGAAAGTCTTTCAATTCTTTAAATATTCTTTTCTTTTTCTTCCATTCAGGATTATACTCAGCAAGTTATTCTTGGTTACAGGCCTAACTCCTTTGCTCTCCAAATAAACTCTTCCATGTCCTTTAGTCTTTTCACATAGAAGATTCCACATCTTGTGTTATTTTGAGTATAGTTTCACAGTATTTAAATTTTTTTCCTCATTGCTTGCAGCATTTTTCTTCTAAACTTGAGAGCTTCAAAACTTAGCTATGATGTTCCTGTGAGTTTTCATCTTGGAATCTCTTTCAGGTGGTGATTGAGTTTTTTTCTACTTCCTCTTGTTCTAGAACTTCAGGACAATTTTCCTTAACCATTTCCTGTAATGTTGTATCTAGACTTTTTAAAACAACATAATTTTCAAGCTGTCCAACAATTCTTATATTTTCTCTCCTCGATTGATTCTCTAGATCAGTCTTTTTTTCTGAGATGTTTCACATTGTCTTTTATTTATCATTTTTTTCATTTTGTTTTTATTATTTCCTTGTGTCTTGTAATGTCATTAGCTTCCTCTTTCCCAATTCTAGTTTATAAGGGTTTATTTTTCCCCCTTTAAGTTTTCAGATCTTTTTTTTCCCAATTGGTTGACTTTCTTTTCACAATTTTCTTGAGTTGCTTTTATTTTTTTCCCCTAATTTTTCCTCAGTGTCTCTTATTTGATTTTTAAAGGTCCTGTTTAAACTCTCCCAAGACATCTTTTAGGTTTGTGACTATTTGACACTTTTCTCTGAAATAGGAATAACTTTTTAAATTTCATTATCTTCTTCTGAGCATGAACCTACATTTTTCTCTATACCCAAAGCAACTGTCTATGGTTGGGTTCTTTCTCCTTTACTTACTCATTAATTTTTTTAAAAAAAGTTTAGCTGCTTATAATGATAGTCAGATTCTAGTCCTTAGGGGTGATTAATGCCTCAGGCTTCAGGTTTTTCATGCTGTTGCTTTCTGAGTCTGTTTGGGGGCTGACCTCAAGTCCTCTCCACCCCTGATATATGGCTAGGGACCCTAGACTTGTGGTCCCTCCCCCAGCTGCAAACTTCATCTTCACCTCTCTGCCCTAGAACTGAAACCACCGACTTTGCTCTCTTCCAAGTGCCCATAGCCAGCAAACCAGCCCCTCTGCAACTGCATTTACTGGGTGTGTGCTTTCTCCTCCTTACCTACTGCCCAGCCTAGGACCATAGTCAGCATAACTGGCCCTGGTGTGCTGCTACAGTGAAGCATCTTTTCATTTTCCCCTACTCAGCTGTCTGATCCCCACATAGTGAGATGAAAGTACCTGCAGACCAGGCTGTGCTCAACCCAGCTGCCCACAGGGCTGGTTATTTATTGATTCAGTGGAGTTTACTTGTAGGTGTTTGCACTTTGATTAGGTCAAACCTCCATCCCTGGAGGTTGGGTCTTTCCTAAGGTTGTCCCAAGTGGTCTTAGCAGGACTACTGATTTACCCTGACTTTATTATTATCATTTCTGCCACTCAAAGTTCACTTTGAAGCAAGATTTTATTTTGTTTGTGGGAGAATTTTGGAGAGCCCAGTGTTTCCTGTCTTACTTTATCTTACCAAAATCTTCTCCATCATAATCTTTCAACAACAAGAAATGTAGAGATAAATTGTGTTACATCAAAGAAAGGCTATGATTATGTACAGGTTCTGGGAAATTCCTTGAACTGACTGAATCTTCCCACTGGATCTAGCATCTGCCTGAGACCATAAATAAGTCTTTCATTATTGCTAGGCCCAAATCTATTATTCTTAACCTAGCCCTCCACTGTCCAGCTACTTCACACCCTTGATCCTATCAAAATATCTATACCCAAATCTGTTACCCTTAAACTAGCCTAGCCCTCCATTGCTGTCATCTCCAAGTAGCCTTCAGCTATTTCCCACCTTTAATCCCATTCCTGGAGTCTGACCTCAGTTCCAACAAAGATCCTCTTTAGACTCCTCCTCAAGACCCTCCCCAAACCCCTCTTCTAGTCCACTCCTAGAACCCTCCCACAGTCTTTCTGTATATAAGATCCATCTTGCCTCCATGCAGGCACTGAGTCTCAATCTAGCAGACTCATTCTTGTCAGATTGTTCTGACCTGCTTGTCAATAAAAGCCCACAAATACTTAGGCTCCTTAAGAGTGTACCCATTATGAGGAATCTTTAATAAACTT
Source organism: Petaurus breviceps papuanus (assembly GCF_028583685.1). Taxonomy (NCBI): domain Eukaryota; kingdom Metazoa; phylum Chordata; class Mammalia; order Diprotodontia; family Petauridae; genus Petaurus; species Petaurus breviceps. The sequence continues at coordinate 10,516,778 of NW_027185698.1, forward strand.
TGCTTTTCTTTTGCTGAGAGAAGGCTTGAGTTGAATTAAGGACCTGGAATGTTGGTATTTTGGGATTCTCCATTTATTAAATATTCAGTTATCCCCACTATCCCTTCACCTCCCATTCCCCCTACCAGAGAACCATCCCATATATTAGTATTTTTTTTAAAGAAAAACAACACAACTGATATTGAAAAAAGCCTGAAAACATGTGATGTGTACAACTGTAGATCCCCTACCTCTTCAAAGGGGTGGGTTTGGAATGTTCTCTTATATCTCTTCATTTGATTCATGATTGATATTTATAATTTTGCTTTATTCACTTTGGATTTTCTTGGTATGTAGTTCTTTCCATTTACTTTGTTGTAGTTCTCAAGCATACTGTTTTCTTGGCTCTGCTTACTTTTATATGCATCAGCTGGGTATATTTTCTTTTTTTCAAGCATTTATTATCTTTCCTTTCCATTACCCCTCTCCCTATACCAGGGGAATAACTTTTAAAAAGTCTTTACAGTAAAAAACATTCAAATTTAGAACAACAAATTCCTATATTGGCCATATTTAAAGATTCAAATCTCATTCTACCTTTAGCCCATGACTTCTCTATCAGGATTTGGGTGATGTATGCCATACAGTACTCTGGATTTGTAGCTTATTACCATGTTGAGAGTTATAAACTCTTTCAAAGTTGTTATCTGTACAATTGTCATTGCATAAATCATTATCTCAGTTCTGATCTCTCTACTCTACATGAGTTTATAGTGTTTTTCCCAGTTTCCTCCAAAATTACTAATTTCATTATGCCTACATCATAATATTCCATTATATCCATATGCCCAAATTTGTTTAGCCTTTCCCATATAGGTATCCCTGGAATTTCCAGTTTGGGGCTAGCAAGAGAATCTAGAAATATTTTTTGTATCTATAGCTTCTTTTCCTCCTTCTTTGATCTCTTTGGGGTATAGCCTACTAATGGTGTTGCTGTGTCTATTTTAGAATATCTTTCATTTGAATGTAATACAAGATGGTAGGGGTGGGAATAAAGGTCCAACTTAGTAGCAATTTGGACAAAGGAAAGTGGGGATGTCAGTTTTATCAGTAGGAGTTGGGGAAGATTAACATTATGGTAGAGAGAAATAGAAATACAAGAATCTGAACACCATACACTGGTGGGGGTAGTATGGAGGTAGTAATTCGAAAGTGGATATCACAAGCAGTTAGAAAGGAAATTGAGATCAGCTTTTAGGTGGAGGTTAATTGTAAGGACTCCTAAAAAGCACCAATAACAGCTGAAAATTAGGAAGTAGGGAAAATAAAATTTCAGTCCAGGAATGTCATTATTTTTCCCTCTCATTTTTCTGAAGTGAGCTATTGAAAAATTATTATAATATATACATATAAGCAACTAATTATTAATTTGTGATCTACTTTCCCCCTTTTATTTAGGTTAAAACCCAACTCCTGTAAAGTTCATCTAATCCTGTAGGTCATGGCTGAGTGATGATATTTGCTTCTACCCCCAAGGCATATGCTTGTTAGCTAGGTGGATGGGACCCCACCCAACTGGAGACCAAATTTCTTTTTAGAATATAAATACAATCCAGTTTGGGTGAGCCTTTGCCTGAGGGAAGAAGTCCAGGTACTTGATCCCCTCCATTAGAGTTTAGGGCAACCCAGCTCAAGAAAGAGAAGATTAACTAGAGAGGTCTGGATGGAAATGGCTTCCCCTGCCCAGATGCCTTTGAGGCTGCTGAGTCTCAAGATCAAGTCACATTCTCATCTGGAAGAGGTGAAGACTTTTAGCACCTCTTCATTAAATTAATCCACCAATCAGGATTGAATTTCACTTGTCTGGGGAGTTCCATTTCAGAAAGGATTTAAAGTGATTCAGAACTTCCCTTTACATCTTTGGTTACTGAGAGAAACCACTGACAATTGATTTTTTGCTACACCAATTAATAAATTGATTGTTAATTCTCCAGAAACTATGTCTCATTCATCATACAGTTCCTGGAACTATATCAACTATATCAATAAATACTTGATGATTGATGACACCAAGTTCTAGGTTGGTTACAGGAGCAAGTAGGGTGACATAGGGAATTGGAGATGAACTGTGTGAAGACTGAAGTTAAGATGATGCCAAATAGGGAAAGATGGAGAAGTAGGTGGGTACCAAGGGTCAGGGGGAAGACGGACAGAATCCCCTCAGGATTCTCCATCTATGGTACCTACCTTTCCAATCAAATTGATGAGATTAGGATTAGGGGTGCTCAAGACCCCAGAATACCAACTCTCCAGGTCCTGCTGAATGAATTCGAGTTGAGTCTTCTCTCAGCCAAAAGTAAAGCAAAGTTTATTAAAGGTTCACCATGATGGGTAGACTCTTAAGGAATCTCAGTATCTGTGAAGCTTGTAATGGACAAGCAGACCAAAATCATCTGCCACAGAGTGAGCCTGCACTAGATAATTCTCAGGAGCTCTCACACCTCATGGAGGCAAGATGGGGTCTTATATACGGAAAGGTTGTGGGAGGCATCTGGGGAGGAGTTTGGGGAAGATCTTCAGGAGGAGTCCAACAGGTCAGACTACAGAGATGAGAGACTAAGGTGAGAAGAAGCTGGAGGCTACCTGGAGATTGATGGGGCACCTGGGGCCTAAATCAATTTGTAACATCAATTTGTAAAACCAGTTTGTACAATTGTAACTGCAATTTGAATTGTAAAATTGTAATCTGTAAAATCCCTTTCTCAGCCTCAAACTCTGCCCCTTCCCCCTATCCTCACTCCTCCTAGGCAACACCTTGTGTGTGACTCCTTTGTTCTTACTTAATCTCTTCATGTCTCCTCCCCTCTGGTCCAAATCTCATCTAAACTATCTACCCAATAATAAGACACTGTCTTATTATTTTTTTTTGGACAGAAAAACACCAGAGGGCTTATTTTCAGGGGAAGGCTTATCTTCATGAACATTGACAGCAATTTTAATAAACAGGTAAATGGGAACAAAAAAATGTACCTTTTTTCAATAAGCAAATCACTGGGGAAGAACAGGATGACGAGCTCACTGCTGCAGCTCTGATTGGATGCAGCTCGGAGCATGGTGTTCGTTTTCACCCGGTGGGGTGGGTGACGGTGGGGGGGTCCGGTGGGGGGTAACGACGGTGGGGGGTGACGACAGTGGGGGGGTCATGGTGAATACAGAGGGTACCGTAATGTAGCATGTAGCGCAGGGGATCACCTTCACTACAGTAGCAATCTCAATAGGGCTTATTTTCGGGGGAGGGCTTATTTTTGAGGAATCTTACACAGTAAGGGGAGGGCTTATTTTCCGGATAGGTCTTATTATCGGGGAAACACGGTATGCACTAAAGTCACAAGTTCCTCTCGGTCAGCTCTAACCTTTGGTCAGCTCTAACCTTTATCTATGCACTGAGGTGCCTTCCATAAGATCAGCCCTGACAATGGCAGCCCTACCTTTTAAAAGTAAAAGCATGTACCCCTCTCACTTGCAGGTCCCCTAAAGGACTCTTGCCTGCTTCTTATAGAAGCATAACAATAAACTTCTACAACTCTCACTCCAATTAAGCCTGAGACCTTGAATTCTTTCCAGAGATATTGCAGGTTTTCTGGTCTTAGATAAGATCAGAATTCCTGCTGAACCTATTGGGATTCTGTCCCTCATCAGATGAGATGATCCAGGGTTTGGTAGAATCAAGGGTGGGAGCTAGCTGGACAAATGAGGGTTAGGCTAGAAACAGATTTGGGCCTAGCAATAATATAAGGTTTACAGCCTCAGGCAAATGCCTTATCAAATGGGAACATTCAATCAGAGTTCAAGGGGGTTCCCAGAGCCTGTACCTCATCAAAATGCTCAGAGACAAATTCTATCCCTTAAGTATTCTTTCCAGCTTTGACTCTCTGTACATTTGACCATACACCTACTAGTTGGGCATAAAACAAAGCATGTGGGCAGATCTATCATTCAACAAGCATTTATTAAGATTGGAGGAGAGAAATTCCAGATTTTAGAGATCATTTGATTGGATCAAAAAGCCTTGTTTTATAAGTTTTTCTTTCATTTTTTTTTAATCAATGTAGTATAAATGCTGACAGGATTCACTTTCCCATTTTGTTATAGAGACAAGGCAAGGAGGTGATTAGAGGAGAGAACAGGTAGAACAGGGGGCATCTGGGAGTAATGGTGCCAAATAGGAACATGGCAGTGGCAGTAACTAGGACACTGGCCAAAAGGACAATGCCAAATAGCACCTGAGTCACCCAGAATATAGGAATTATGAGCCTTAGTCAGATAAAAGAGATTATCTGGGTGTTGATAAACTTGAATTCCACCAATGTTTTAGAGAAGTTCCTCAAGACTAAACTAACTCTGCATAGCAAGATTACAAGGATCTAAGAATTCTCCTTGACACTTATAATATATTATAAGTAACAGAAACTTAGCTAAAACATCAGACCAATTTACAGTGATGATTAGCAAAGGGCTGATTTGGATGGGTTGTAGGCATCTGGCAGGGACTTTACAGGTCATCTATTCTACCCTTTACAGATGAGGAAATGGGGACAAAAAATTCCTAAGTGACTTGACCAGAGTCACACAGGGCAGGACTTAAGCCTAGGTCATGACTTCAAGTCTATTGCCCTATCCACTCTACCACATGCAACCTCTCAGAGCTGTTGACCTATTTATAGCTTATAAGAGGTGCTGATATCCACTAAAAGAAGTAAAAAGCTATTGCATAGGTTGTTTTTAGCAAAGAAAGGTCTGTTTGCCCAAAGCTTACCCCACTCCACCCCAGCCCTTTAAGTATCACCTTTAGGCAGAAAGGACTGTGCCCTACTAAGAAAGAGAATAGTAATTTCCTCCTAGGGGTAGGATACCAGAAACTGGGTGTGAGCTCCCTGATCACATAGAGATAAAATTATTGTTCATTTCTTTAGATCCTCATTGGAGTATTATATCATTATAATTGAATTGATAGTTTCCTACTTTGTAAGGACTTATCTATTTCATGTAGATTTGATACAAGAATTAGATACTATTTATAGTATAGATAGATATCTATCTATAGAATAGATACTATTTCTTTAGAAAACAAAGGGGGGGGGGCGCAGCTAGGTGGCATAGTGAATACAGCACCAACCCTGGAATTAGGAGGACCTGAAATTAGGAGTTCAAATTCAGCCTTAGACACTTAACACAAATACTAGTTGTGTGACCTTGGGCAAGTCACTTAGCCCCAATTACCATGACATTTAGATACCTTGTTTCACACCACACCTTCCCCGATCCAAAAAAGCAAAAAAACAAAAAAAAAACAAAAAAAAAACAAAGGAAATAAATGACCATATAGAAGAAGAAATATACACAATATAATGTATAATAGTGTTTCTTTATGTGTTTGTATATTTGCAAACTTTTTTGTGTGTGTGTGTGTGTGTTTGTGAGTGAGAGAGAGAGAAAGAGAGAGAGAGAGAGAGAGAGAGGACTTGGGAAGGAAAGAGCAGTATTTGTTTATCTATTTGCCTGCCAGAGTTTATAGTGAAGTTTTAGGCTAGAAAAAGTATAAAGTTTATATATTCCTCAGAAGAATGCATGAATCCAAAAATAATAATGACATTTAATCAGAACTCATCATAAATCAAATAGTACGTACATACCACATTTCAAAACAAATATATAAACACAGAAGACTAAAAAAGAGACATGAAGAAAAACAAAAAATTACAGTGATCCCTATTCAAAGGACATTTTCTATAAGGACTAATATTTCCTCTCATAATTCTTTGTTAGGATTAATATTTAGAAGTTAACACTTAAGAGATAGTTGAGGAGGGGGAAGATTAGAACCATGAGAGGGAAATTAAATATATATATTCACCCCTAGCTTAGCTGTCCTAGGGGAGGATTGGTCATGCTGGGACATTGTGGAATTTAAACAGGTTCAGCATTTGTAAGGGGAAAAAAAGGAGTGTGGTTTAGAGCTTAAAAACAAAATCAAAGCTATTGTGTGTAAAGCAACAGTTGTTATTCTTTAAGAAAATTGGCAACACAAAAAATGCATACTGTGCACAATTAAAGCTGTGTGAAAAATGTTATTGGTTCCATTGAATTTATGCTGGGACCAAGGAAGCCACTAGAGTATCAGAAACAGATTTAAATACCTTGTTTCACACCACATACTGCCATTTAAAATAGAAGCCCTTTAACCAATTTTTGTTTTTGATTTGTAGCCATTGTTAATCAATTACTCAAATTGTTCTAAAAATGAAGCTATTTTGATTTACATTCAGACTCTGTGATGTGGGAAGACTGCTGAGTATCCCCTCCAAATTCTTTTGACTGATTACAGAAAAAAAGGTTCTTAGTATTAAAAATGCAAGACACTATGTTCAAATATAATCCTGTGTTTGCTGCTAATTGTGTGCCATAAATTGAAACATGAATGATTAGAGTGGTGGTGACATTGCCAATTCACTGAGGCCAACTACTAAGTCACACATCATTTTATACCCCACAGCCCTTAGCATCATTCCTTCAATGGACTCAAGAAAGATTTCTTGATTTTATTCCAAAGCCAACATCATATTTGAAAAAATATATTTTCCTTTGTTGTTTTTACAAAAAAAAAAGGAAATTTCACACAAATGGAAAGCAAAAAGTTTAAGGATCTATGAAAAATGATATGCATTTAAAGATTTGATTGAAACATAAATTAGAAGGAGTTCTGAAAAAAATAAGGGACTACTCCCAGGGCTGTCCATGTTGTGTTACCATCAAGTTGCTTGAGGATATAAACGCCTATAGAAATATCTTAGCCCCATATTCTCTTCAGCAATTTTGCATAAGTCCTTTATTTTTTTCCTTAGGAAGCCTTGTACAGCCATCTATAGAGACCCACCTCATGACATAAGTCTTGTGTATCATCTACACTGGCTCCAGGAAGAATTTCTCAGAGTAGTAAAGGCAGCAAAAAGATTCTCAGGGTACTTTCTGCTCCTTCAATAAAAAAAAAAAAGCCAAAAAATATAACTCATAACAATAACGTTAAATAGCTCCTTCCTGTTTGCAATGTGTTTTATATATGTTAACTCTCTTGATCTTCACAATGGGTGAAGTAGATGCTATTATTATCCCCATTTTATCACAGGGTGGCACATAATAAGCACTTAATAAATGCTTATTCCTTTTTAGCTTGCTATAAAAAAGATTCTTGTTTCAAGAGCAAGGCAGTAGGGGTGGCCAGGTAGCACAGCGAGTAAGAGCACTGGCTCCAGTGTTGGGATGACCTGGGCATCGAATTCTGGGCTCAGATACTTAGCACCACACCCAGAAATAACTGGCCGCGTAACCTTGAGCAAGTTACTTAACCCCAACTGCTTAAAAAAAAGTGTGTAAAAAAAAGAGCAAGGCAAGATGAGTTGATTTCTGAGAATTAATAATTCTATTCTAAATGTGCCTTCCAAAATGCTCATAGAAGAATCCTAAATTAGGGATATGTAATCTTGGACTTTTTGAAACTTGTATTTTACCCTTGCTTTAGTATGAAGAATTAGAATTTGGGGGGAGTTAAATATTTTAATTTCTGTTGTTGCCGATAATAGCATCTTGATTGATAAGTAATAGAGCTTATTTACTTTAAATGGATTTTAAACTATATCTTTTAATCAAACAAATACCATTTCTAAAGATGAATTCTTTTATTTTATTTTTTCATTGAAAGACTATTTCTCAAATTTCTTCCTGAGCTAGAAGAAAGATAATAGAAACATCCCTGACTTTCAGGTAAGAACAACCTTTCCATCATGACCTTTCTTCCGTTGAGTTGCTCTCCTAATACCAAGTGCTTCGAAATTGGTAACAGGAACTTGCTTAGGGGGTTTCGTTTCTCTTCTTAACTTCTGTCCTTTTAGAACTTTTAAAGATATTTTGAAGTCTTACATTTTCTTCTTCATTTCCAAGGTGTGGTAAAAGGGTAAATTATGCCAAGTTCATCTTCAAGGTCAACAGAAAGCTTCTTGGTATGCTAAAATTATTATTATTATTATTTTGTTCCCAAAACAAAAGAAAAAAATTAAGTATGGCAAACTTCCCTCCCAAAGACCAAAATGTCTTCTTAATTTGTAGAGGAAAAATATACATTTTAAAAGCATAACTACACATTTTTAAAACAGTATAACTTGTAGGTCATGAGCATTTTTTAGCTTCAACAAGAAGCCATTCATATTTCTTTAACCAGTTTTCACAGATTAAAATAAACATTGACATATAATCCATGTTCTGAGAAAACAACTTTTCTTGTGTTATATTGGAGCACCTAAAGATCCACTACCAGCATAGCATGTGAATTCAATTTTTTGATTGGTTTGTCCAAATTGAACTCTTCAGGAAATAACTTTAAATATCAATCACCTTATGAATATTTAAATTTAAGAAATGTCAAATTAAACGGTTGCTCCTCTTGTTTAAGTTTAAGAGTCCTTGAGAAATATCAGAGAAAATGAGATCATACTTGGTGCCAATTTCAAACTGTTTTAAACGACTGATCTTTGTGAGTATTACAAAATATTCCAGGGAAAATGTTGAGAACTAAATTTTAGTTTGGGGTTTATTTAGAAAAGAAAACTTGATTTTTGATTTTTTTAGCTCAACTGAAATTTTATTATAAAGCTATATATATAAAATAAAAATAAAATGAACACTGCTTTTTATTATATATACATGTACATATTATGTGTGTGTGTGTGAATGTAAATTAAAATTTGGTTCATTGGAAAGAGGGATCAATGGTGAAGTGGAAGGATTTCTGAATTTGGCATTAGAGAATCTGGACTTGAGTTCCAGTTCTTCTCCTTGCAAGTTTTGTGACCTCAGGAAAATAATTTCCCCCTCTGGGCCTTGGTTATCCCATCTATAAAATGAGTGTACTGGACTAGACAATATTTCAGGTCCTTTCTGGTTCTGAGTTCTATGACATTCAACAAGTATTTAGTGAGTATGGGAGAGTATCCTATAAGAATGGATTTAGAATAGAAGTGACATTTTCTTACACAGCATATTTCTGACCTATTCTCTTTGACTTCCTGGTTGTATTTCATGTTTGTTTGTTTGTTTATCAGACTTTGTTGTTGTTTTAAAAATTCTATTCATTTGGGAACAAAATTCATATAAAATATAAGCATTGGAGTTATCCTAACTGAAATCTGAGTTTAAAAAATAAATAAGTTAAGGAAATTAGTAGGTCATTATTTGTTTTCAAAAAAAGAAACAAAAGAAGGGTTTGCTAAGGATTCTTCCACATATCAAATTCTCTCTTTGCACTTAAAATGAGTTTTTTTAAAAAAAAAACAAGATCAACACAAAACTTTTTTGGTTGTCGTAAACTATCTTCAGTAGAAAAGTGAAAGGCAATACCTGAAATACCATGTTTCTCTGAAAATGGTCCCATTTGCTCAGCACAAATTCAGAGAACAGAAAAATACACTTAGTGTTACTCAGATCTGTTAGGATTATTAGCCTTGAATTGAAATAAGTCAAACAATACAACCTCTTCCACAGTGGGAACCAGTTCTTTTGGCTTTCTATGCTTACCAGCTCCAAATTATTTTATTTCAATATATCAGGGATCTTTGATATATATTTTTTTAAGTGTGGGTACTCCTCTCACCAGAGCAAAACACAATCCCAGTGGTGGGGAAGCTGTGGCCTTGAGGCCACATGTGGCCCTCTAGGTACTTAAGTGCCTCCCTTTAACTGAATGCAAACTTCCCAGAACAAATCCCTTAATAAAAGGATTTGTTGGGTAAAACTTGGACTCATTAAGAAGGCCACATCCAAGGACCTAGAAGGTCACAGTTTCCTCACTCCTGCTTGACTATACCTTTGTAGACAGTCACCAAAAGAGGCTATGGCTGAAAGAAAAGAATCACTACCTAGTGGCCAACCCTCCAAATGTCTCTGGCAAAGCTGGCCTTTGGTTTCAGGGCATAAACTCTAAGAGTGGCCATAATTTGTATTCTACATAGGTTTGGAGAAGCAAGGGTCATCTCTACTTCATGGTTCTTTTCAAAATATCGCATGCCATTTAAGTATGTTAATCTAACAAGTTCTTTGTTTTATTTTTCCTGTTTACCAGCAATTCAGAAATAATTTGACTTACCCCTGGATTGATATTCTGTTTGCTTTTGATTGATTCTATGTTTCCTCTAGTTTTGAACTGGCTGAACTGACTTATTTGCAAAAAGGGTACCTTTTAATTTTTCAATTAGTGCCTACACTAAGTACAGAACTCTATATTCTGAAATGGTCTTATACCATTCTATCCTCTGAGGCAGAGGAATCCTTAATATGGAGGCTGCCAGTCTAGAGGAACTTTAGTAAATGCTTATCAATAGTATTTGCCACAAGATAGCCAGGCCATAGCTAAATAGCACTGTTTCCAAAATGTTCAGATTATTTTTGACAGCAAAGACTCAGGCTGATTTCGTTTGCTTCTTTCAGACATATGCATACAGCTTAATGAAGTAATCTGAGGCAGGCAGGCAGCAAACATTTATTAAGGGCTAACTTTGTGACCTGAAATGGGCTAAACTTTAGGGTTACAAATATAAGCAAAAAGCCAGCTCCTGCCCTCAAGAAGCTTACTTCTGACAGCGAAAGACAATACATAGAAGGGAGTTGAAGGATAGAAGTTTCCACTATGAGGGTTGGAAAGGAGTGGTGAAAAAATCCAGAAAGCCAATAGAGAGGAATGAAGGAATAAACATAACCTTCCCAAACCTGTCCCCAAAATGCTGGATCCTGGAAGGAACTTAGCAATGGGAGAAGGTGAGCATAGTTGAGGAAGGTTCCGGGTGACAAGACAACTAAGTCATGGTGGTAAAGTCCAGAGACTCAGAGTACAACTGGAAGAAGAATTTGAAAACATTTCTTTAAACACTGGACTTTGAAAAAGACCAAACAGAATTTGTTGAATACCAGATGTTTACAGCAGAAGCAAAAATATAAGCATCTTTATTTGGCCACTAATCTCCCTGAAGAGTTTGCTGGTATATATAAATATTGCATTTTAACAGTATTCTTCACAAAACTTAAATCAGGTACCAATAACACATCTTATTATAGCTCTCAGAGGAGACAAACAAAGGCCACTATCTGGAGTATTCTGGAACTAAGAAAAGTTTTTATATTATCTTGATTTTGTTCACCATCTCTGCAGAAATCTATGTTTCAAAATAATGGTGCTACTAATAGTGTCCACTCTGAAACTAACTGGAATTTGTGGGATGGATTTTAGAGTCAGTGTGGATAATTTTTGGTGTAGGAGCCCTGTAATTATTTTATAGCTTGCATATCTCAAGGAAGACTAGAAACAGAATTCATAGCAGTCTCCCATTTGTCTTTAATAGAGAAATAAATCTGATATAGCTGTTGGCACTCATTAATGATAGTAATATAAATTCTGTAGTTACCTTCAGCAGCAGTGAACAGATTAAAATTTAAATATGTGAAGTTTACTTATGCTACTTTGTCATCTGAGAGTTGGGATATGAACTATGCTATGGGAATCTGCATCTGGTACTAGATCAACTTTTTCACATTTTGGCAGATCTGTCTAGACCTTTATAACCTTCCTGAGAAGCCTATTGAAAGTTACTTGACAAAAAATTGCCCTCACAGACTCAACCAAGGGAAAAAAAGCTACTGCTTCTTGCTTGACAAGGCTGAACCATTCTTAGTTTAGTTACTACTGAACAACCTCATTAATTCAGGTGCCTGGATGTGGGATTTGGAAAGGTTAAAGTTTGCTCTTCTCAAAGTAAACCTTTTCATCATAGGGAGTGCAAATTAATAGGTCTAGAGAGATTGCAGGAGGGATGGGACCATTTAAATCACTTAAGAGAACAATTGTTTTCATAAATCCCAAAAATACTTTAGAGGCATGCATATCCATGCAAATGGTAGATAACCTCATTTCAATTCTTATCTTTTCAAGCCAAGTGCCCTACAGATTCCTGCTAGACAACTTTTTGTTGGTCTTGGTTGAATTACTGAATAAACTAAGAAAGAAATAAAATCACATTAGAATGATATAACCAAGACTCTCTGATGCAAACTTATGACAGGTAACTTGCTGTAATTTTTTAGTTTTTTTAATAAGGAAAAATTTTGCTTTGTGATAGTTCATTATCACGTCATGAACTCAAGGCACCAAATCCCTAGTTCTGGGGGATTGGATATTGAATTTTGTTGTCATGAGGCAGTCAATCAATCACTAAGTATTTCCTATGTGTCAGACTCTATGCTAGATAATGAGGATACAAAAACAGAAGCCAAATGGTTCTTGCCTTCAAGAAGCTTACATTCAGTGGGTGAGACAACCTGGTGAAAGATTGGTGTGTGCTGGGGGAGAAGGGACCAGAGAAAGGTCTGAGGCAGAAGATAGCACTTAAGTTGTGTTTTGGAGGCAACCAAAGATTTCAAGAGAGAGAGGTGACCAAATAATGCATTCCAGGTGCAGGAGCAATACAAATTCTCTACAAAGGCTCAGGGACAGAAGATGGACATAGCAAGAAGCCTAATTTGGCTGGACCTTGGTGGGGAGAAAGGGAGCTAATGTAATAAGACTGTAAGGCTAGGGTGGGAAACTTTTAAATACCAAAGGAAGACTCCTTTAAGATACCGTGTTTCCCCGATAATAAGACCTATCCCGAAAATAAGCCCTCCCCTTACTGTGTAAGATTCCTCTAAAATAAGCCCTCCCCCAAAAATAAGCCTTATTGAGATTGCTACTGTAGTGAAGGTGATCCCCTGGGCTACACGCTACATTACGGTACCCTCTGTATGCACTGTCTCCCCCCCCCCAGGTGAAATGCATGCCGCACTCTGAGCTGCATCCAATCAGAGCTGCAGCAGTGAGCGCGTCATCCTGTTCTTCCCCAGTGATTTGCTTGCTGGCGCCATTGAGAGTAGTGCCGCGGAGGAGAGCTGAGGCAGGACAACATAAGCCCTCCCCTGAAAATAAGCCCTCTGGTGTTTTTCCTTCCAAAAAAAAATAATAAGACAGTGTCTTATTATCGGGGAAACACAGTAGTTAATCTTAGAGCCAATTGGGAACCCCTGAAGTTCATTGAATAGTAGAGTGAATGACATAGTCAAATCTGTCATACTTTAGGAAAATCTTTTGGGCAGGTAGCTGTATGGAAAATGGATTGGAGAAGAGAGAAACTTGAATTTTTTTGCAATGAGGTACTTTTTTTTTTAAAGCAATCGGGGTTAAGTAACTTGCTCAAGGTTACACAGCCAGTTATTTCTGGGTGTGGTGCTAAGTATCTGAGCCTGGATTTGATCCCCAGATCATCCCGACACTGGAGCTGGTGCTCTTACTCACTGAGCCACATGGCCACTCCTGATGAGGTACTTTCTTGCTATGATTCTTTAAATTAGTTTCTCTCAGGAACTTTAGACTTTAGGAGAGGCTTCACTACATAGAAAAGGGTACAGAAGATTGTCCTTGGAGTTCAGATGACCTGGATTAAAATCCTACCTCACATACATACTAGCAGTGAGATGCTGGGCAATGCATGCAACTTCTCCATGCCCAGGAGAACTCTACAAGTTACAAATGAGTTGTTGATTTGAGTAGTGGAAAGACTTAGAGACTTATCAACAATTGGAAATTCTTTACACTGATAAAATCACAGGTCTGAACTAGAAGAAAAAATTCCCACAAGATGTGAAATTACTTGCTCCAAAGAAAACTCCATCCTTCACTGCTTCTGCATGAGGTGATGAGGCAAATTTTCCAACCCTCAAGTGAATCCAGGGAGTGCTTTGCTTAGAGGGTTTATGATAATCAAGCTGCTCTATTATAAAATTGCATGTATCTAGGGGCAGAGATGTCAAGTGCATTTTGTAAGTCAAACCTCCTAAACTTGTATAGCTTCCCACTGCAACCACAGTTAAAATGCTTGTTAAAGCCATTCAGAAATCCTCTTAATTCTATGGTTTATTATACTTGCTTCTCATCTTATTATTGTCAGTTCATATATTTGAGTAGTATTCTTAGTGGCTGGTGAGTCTTTGGAACTCAAAGCTTCAATGAGCACACAGAGCAGATATTCAAACCCTATCTTTGACAAAGAGCGAGCTACTGCAACAAAAACATTCTGCTAATGGAGAACAAACTGACAAGTCAGAAGTCTTTCTCTAGCCACCAAGCTTCATTAAATCAAGGGTAATAGCAAAGTCTTAGCCCTGACAATTTGCTTCTCTCATACTTAATTTAATTTTTTTCTGCACCATCTATTGCTACTATTTTATAGTTACCTGATTTTCTATTAAATGAAGAAAATAAAATGAACGTCTAGTCCCTAGATCCAAAGATCAGGCATTATGTTCCTTTCTAATACAAATTTTGAGGCATCAACATTTTTTCAGCCTGGTTAAGCTCTTTGTCACACAATGGAACAGTAAGACATAGCCTCCCCTTAGGACTTGAGTTGTGGTGTAGCATGTTTGCAGTGAAATGCCTCTAAGGGAGAAAAAAAAAATATGTGTGTGTGTGTGTGTGTGTGTGTGTGTGTGTGTGTGTATACTTTTATATACTTTTGGCTTAATTTGTATTTTTCTCAAGACTACATTTAAAGTTAAAAGTTTATAAAAATTTAAAAGTTTAGAGGCATTGCTTCTTGAAGACTTAAAAGCCTACTTACATTTATGAACAAATACATTTATCATATGTTGATTTTTTACACTAATAAATATTTACAAACACACAAAGTATGTCAAACATTAATGACAAGAATATTCTGAGATGAAATTCATGGACTGATCATTATGAGCAAAAGTAACCTAACTCTTCAGAATGATATTTTTAAAGTTTTCTATTATCTCATCAGGGAGAGCAGAGCTTCGGCCTAAAGCCTAATAAAAGAAAAGAAACATATTATAACTTTTAATGAGAAGGGAAATATTTCAATGTGTACCTGAAATCAAAGCTACACTTTGGAGAATCTCTCATTAATTTGTTATTCTACTGAATAATGTTGTTATGTCCTAACTGCCTAAATAGAGAATTCAACTTGTCTCTGGAGATTAAAAAGGGCAGAAGAAGGTATTTTTTTTCTTGGCATTGAAGATTTAAAGCCTAGAAGACATTTATGAATAAATAAATGTATGTTAATCAGAGTTACCAGTAAAGGAGGATCATAGGGCCATAGGAACTTATAGACCTAGAAGCAAATTCTCTGAAGAGTTAAAGCCTATAGGGATGGGTTGAAGTTGAATTCTTCCTTGTCTAGGCAATGTCTCCCAACTGCTCCTGCTCATGCAGCTTGTTGCTTTCCCTATCTCATTTACTGATGGCCAGTACCTTTAATAAGATTCCTTTCTGGGCATTCACTGGGATGCTGTACAAATCTTCCTGTGCTGAATTCTCCCTTGCATGCAAGGAATGGCCATTTTCCAAGAGAAAAGGGCAGTGAATTTAATCTTATACCTGGAGCCTGTGGATTCCACTGGAGTACGATTTAGTACATTAGTGCTCTGGGGCATGAAATGGTTCTCCAGTGGCCCAAAGGAGTTAATGGTCCTCAGAAGAGCCAATGATTTCACAAAAGAAAGAAAACAATGCCCCAGGGAAGAATTGAGTCTTTGATCCTCAAAAGGAAAACAAATTTATTCTCCCCTACCTGTCACGTCATGGGTTTAACATTTTGATTCTTCAATTACATTTGGTAGCATTTGCATATATTTTCGAGACTGCAGATGGGTTTTTGTGTTGTAGATGATAATGCAGCCTTCTATAGGAGGTCACTCTGGGAATAACTGAAGTCTTAGACTTAAAGCTTTGTAGACTTTATGACTTTTAAATCACAGCTTTATTATTTATTACAGTAGATATTTTTTCCTGTTATAAACATATGTGCTCTTGACCCAGTTAAAAACTAAACACCCACTAGTGAAACAAAGACTGGTAGCACAAAGATTGTAGTGCTTGTGAAAACTGTTTCTTGAGAAAACAATTTGTTACTGAATTCTAAGCTAGTAAATATATTACTACTATTATTATTTACACGTTCGGTTTCTTTTGCCAAATTTAGAGCTGTTTGTAGTATTAAAATAAAGTTATAAAACATTTTTAGATGTTTTACTGTACTAAGTGATAACTCAGTGGTCTGAAAAGGTGAATTATATTCTCCCCTAACCCAAATGCTGATCTATAAAGACTTAACAGCCCCTGGAAAAAAATGGTCTCAGGCTTCTACTGATGAGAATCTTTCAATGGATTTGTAAAGCAATGAAATGTTAGGTGAGGCAACTAAACTTCTGTACTATTGTCATCCTATTTTGTTGTATAGAATGATTTAGAATAGGTTATAGTTTTATGCCAGCATGTCTGGGTATATTTGACTAGTTAAGAAAAAAGAGAAATATGGAGATCTTGGCCATGCACACTGCTAAGTATCTAACCCCCTACTCCAAAGAGAAACAATGAAAAATTCTTTTTTGTTTAATATCATCTAAATAATTTAAAATCTAATATATTAAACACCCACTCATTCATGAATAATAACTTCTGTAGTTCCTCCTTTGTTCAAGGCATGGTGTCAAGTACGGCTTAATATATAAGGATAAATAAAATATGGCCCTTTTTGGGGCGGCCAGATGGCGCAAGTAAGAGTGCTGGCCCTGGCGTCGGGAGACCCGGGATCAGTTCTGGCCTCATATACTTGGCACCCACACAAAAAATAACTGGCTGTGTAACCTTGAGCAAGTTACTTAACCTCAATTGCTTTAAAAAAAAAATATGGCTCTTTTCAAGAAAGTTACAGTCGAAAAAAGGGAGATAGGCATGTATACAAATAACTATAATAACAGTCCATTGAGAAATGCAAAAATTGCTATAGGAGTTTTAAGAAGAGATCATTTATTGCTGGCGTAATCAGGAATGGACCTGGAGGAGACATCTGATTTGAGCCTGGAAGGGTAAATAGAATTAAGATAGCTGGAGATGGAAAGAAGAGATATAAGTTCTGATAGAATGTAAACTAATTTAAAGGAAGGAACTGTTTAGTTGTTGTTGCTTTGGTTTCCATTTTGTCTTTGTATGACTTACACATAAAAAATCAATGCATACTAACAAATGCTTTCTGGATTGGGAGTGGAAAAAGGCATTTTAGGCTGAGGAAGTGGCCAAAATTTATACAAGAAAAAGCAGAGGGCATGTTTAGGAAAACCCAAGTATAGTTATTCTTTCTACATCATGGGGGCAAGGGGACAGTGCCCCCACAATCAGAAAAATATGGATAAAATTTTTGGCCCTCCCATCATACTGTAGAAGAAGTCTGAATTTTTCCTTTTATTTTATGGGATGTTAACAGTACCTTTTTTTTTAGGTCAAATTTGGGTTGATATTGTATGGTACTATACATATATTTTGTGCAATTCTGAATTTCTAATCATCTTCTGCCTTTGTGTGTCATCTGCAGCTTCTGCAAAACTCCAAAAAAATCCCTTATAATTTTTTATGCTGACCAGTAATAAATAGAAATGATGTTAGGGAAAGTCTTAATGTAAAATGGATAACTGTAGTCTGTTTTGAGGAAAAAAGAGAGGAGTGTGAAATAAGATCAGAAAGGTAGGTCAAGGATTAAATCACAAAAGACTTTGAATGAACACTTAAAAAAATGAGACTTTACCATCCAGGCAATGGTGAATCATTAAGGATTTTCTTCAGGAGAGTGACATAGACATTTTGCTTGGGGATGTCAATATGTAAATTGTGTGCTGGAACAATGAAAGAAGTAGACATAACTACAGGGGTTTTCTGTTTGGGGCTAGAGGGAGGATTAGCACCTTCAACTGGGGTGAGAGGGCAGAGTCTCTAGGATATTGGAATGAGAGGGGGAGGAGCTTGCCTGAGGGATTATCTGCTGGCTTCTAATTTACTTCAATCTGATGAAATAATCATTTAAATCCGTGGATAGTGAAAGGTGGTGTGATAGGTGCTTGAGATTAATAATCAACTAAAGTGAAAATAGTCCTTGTCCTTCAAAAGTTTATATTCTGGGTAGAGAGGTTTAGAAGGGAATAATAATAGGTTCAGTTTTGGATATATTGAATTTAAGATGCTCATAGAATATCCAGTTGGAGGTTCCCATGGGAAGATGGTGATTCTGGACTACAGCTCCTAGGAAAGATTAGGGCTGGATGTATAGATCTGAGAGTCTTCTGCAAAAGAAAAAATATTGAGGCTATAAGAGATGAAATCAGTAAAAAGAAGAGTAAGAAAAGCAGAACATTTGTGGGATGCCCACACTTACCATGTTTCCCCGATAGTAAGACCTATCCCGAAAATAAGCCCTCCCCTTACTGTGTGAGATTCCTCTAAAATAAGCCCTCCCCCGAAAATAAGCCCTATTGAGATTGCTACTGTAATGAAGGTGATCCCCTGTGCTACATGCTGCATTACGGTACCCTCTGTATGCACCATCCCCCCCCCCCCTCCCTGAAGTGCGCTCCGAGCTGCATCCAATCAGAGCTGCAGCAGTGAGCGCATCATCCTGTTCTTCCTTGCTGGTGCCATTGAGAGCAGTGCCGAGGAGGAGAGCTGAGGCAGGACAACATAAGCCCTCCCCTGAAAATAAGCCCTCTGGTGTTTTTCTTTCCAAAAAAAATTATAAGACAGTGTCTTATTATCGGGGAAACACGGTAGGAGAAGGGACATAAATGATGAATCAAAGAAGGGAGTAGTGGTCAGACAGGTAAGACAAGAATCAGAAAACAATAGTGGAATGATAATTGATGTAAGAGAGAGTACACAGGATGAAAGGATGGTTAATAGTGTCAAAAGCTGCAGAAAGGTCAAAAAGAATAAATACTAGGGAAAAAAACTATCTGATTTAGAAATTAATGATTGTTCAGTCTGAGGTTGATTTCAATTGAGTGATGAGGTCAGTAGCAAGGGATTAAGAAGCACTAGATAATGGGATGCTTAAGTGTTTGGAGCTCTGGCTGCTAGTAAGCACTGAGAATTCCTGGCTCCAAACTCATCAGACCCCAGTGGAGGAGGTAGGCTGTGGGTGAACCTTATTTATGGAATGAGCATAAAATATTGGCAGTCCAATCCCTTTGTATCCCCCTCCTATATGTGGACCTCTAGCTCCTCTGCGCTAGCCTGTAGAGTCAATTTGGTATCTTCTAAAGGTGATCACAGTTGGGGTTTTGCAGAATTGATCAGTTCTGATTACTGCTTTGAATGGAGAAGAAAGAGAATAGCAGCAAATACAATGAAGAAGCTTTTGTTATGTTGCAGATAAGAAGAGGTAATAAGATTCTGGACTAAATACAAGGAATGGAAAAGAGAGAATGGTTGCAAAGATTCTAAGCTCCATGAGAACAAGGACTGAGTCTTATCTCTACTCTGTGTAACAACGTCTTGGGGATGGGAAAATCCCTTCCTCCTACCCACTTCCAAGAAGTCACAAATATCTATTTCCTATTATCTGCAAGAAATCATTTAATTAGTTACTGAACCAGAACTTTGTGGATATTCTGTCTAAAGAGGTAATCCTTTTCCCTCAGCCCTATCTTTCCTCCTTTCAAGGTATTACAATGTCTGTCTGGGCTGTGGAAAGCCAGTTGGAGATAGCTCTTTCCCCTACCAGTCTGGTCCAAGAGTGAATGGTTTCCTAGGCAAACTTGTGTCTTCGATAGGGCTGCCTCCTGTGTTTTCTTTACTTCCGTACCGGGCCCTGTGAGAACTCAAAAGGCATCTGGCATCTTCCCCCTTTCAAGGCTCCCAAGTAGTATAGAATGTCACAAGAATAGTCAGGGCAACAATAGTAAGAGTGACAGTAGGAGAAACAGCAGAAGATTGACCGAAATGAAAAGACTTGCTCACAGAGAGAAAAACCACTGGAAAGAAAAGAGCATATTTGGCACTGATTAGGCTGTATCCAGGGAAGTAAAAAGTAAGACAGCTACTAAGCAGTCCCATTGCAAAAGTTCTGCTTGCATATTAGCCTCTCAAATGATTATAAGTCTATGATTCTCTATGGCTCAGTATTCCCTTTCTGCATGAGAATAAAAACTGTGTGCTCCATATCTGCTATATGCTTGTACTGTTTTCACCCCTCCCTCACTGGGAAAGATGCCTTAGACTAGGGACATCAAACTCAAATAGGAATGGGGCCACCAAAACACACATAAGGATTCCTGTTGCCACATATTGATTTAGAAAACCATATATTAACATTATCTATCTTCATCTGCTTTTTTATGTTAAATATTTCTTAAATTCATTTTAATTTGGTTTGACCAGTATTTGGGGGTGGATAGGCTGATGTAGTCAACACCTTTGCCTTACAAGTTTTGCTCAGGAATCTGAGGTGAAATCTGGAACATCAGAGAGTTTAAATTCTCCTATTGAAGAGCAACAGGCAACCCTGACAAAACTTCAACCTACTATGATGCTATATTTATGTTAGAATTTCCTCCAGGGCCTATGTACCTGAGGCCTAGGGCTCTGAGGCAAATTGATAAAAATCTAGTAGAATGAAAATGAAATCAGATGAGGTAGTGTGGAGGAACTCCTCCTTAATTATAAGGATATTAATGAATAATTTGTTATAAAGATTGGGATTTTAAAGGCTTATATTAAGGGTCTAAATTATAATTTATTCTGTATCAGATGTAACTTCTGTCTCAAAACTCATTGATATAGGTCTCTCTTCTTATTGGCAGAGATGAATACTCTGCTTTGCCTGAGGGGTGCTGTGGAATTAGTGAGAATGAGAGAGTTTTAAGCCTCCTTCAGCCTTCTACCTTCCAGATGCTTCAGGTACTTCTGGCTTCCAGTTCTTCCAGCCCCAAGAGGGAAGATGGAAGAGGCCACCCCCACCTCAGGTTGCTGAAAGAAAAGATTCTGGGAAGACATGAGAGGAGCTGGCAGTCTCCATCACATCCCTAGCCCCATTTTGCTATACTAGAAACTTCGGGATATTTCTCCTTAGGTGAGAACTAGGACTTTCTCTTAGTTGAGTTATCTCACTCTAAATGAGAGAGCTCCTTCACTCTGTATTATCTAGTATATATTCTTCTATGTATACCTTCTCATTTTTATATTGCTATTGTCTTGGATAAATGAGTTTCTTGGTGAATTCATTGTGGAACTGGTATTTGGTGGGAAAGAGGTCAAGCCTTATATAGAGAGCTTGGCTCTAGACATGTCTATTCTGTCTCCTTTTGACCCCCATATTACATGGGTCTTAGTTATCTATCCATAAAGCTCTATCAACATAGATTAGTACAAATTTGTAGATATTTTGACTTAAAAACTGTTAAAAAACTTTTTTTAAATAAAGATATTTTGTCTTTTCTTTAGATAACTTATTTCAAATGATCCTAAGAAGTAGGTGAAGTGTGTGAAAAGCTGAGCAGATACATTAATATACCAGGTATTCTCTATGGTTAGGTATTTATGTTAGCAAATCTCAATATTATACTAGTTTAACTGAATTTTATTGTGCTATATTTTCCTAGGTGGTGTAATTAGGTACCAGTTATAGTGAATTTTCAATTTTTAATTAAAACTTAGACTAATTCATTGCTCCAATTACTTTTCATTTGAAAGATACTATTTTTCTTTGACAAAGCATTTTTAATGAGGTGCTGTAAATTATTTCACATTTACCTCTAGGATATTTGTTTTCTATTGCTAATTATAATGACCAGCAACAAACTGAAGTTCCTTTTAATTTACATGAATAACTTATTGGCAGAATTTGTACCACTTTTGTTAAGCTAGTGTCAGCATTTCTAACTTACAGTTCTTTTCATAAGTTTTACATGTCTATTCGAAGAGCTATTATAGCTAGACAAAACTTTTTAAGCAATTAAAATGCAATTATCAGTTGTGAACTGTACAAGTATAAAGGATTGTTTATACCATGTTATACACATGTTTGCACATAGAAACACACATGTGTATATGTTTACACACATATGTGTAAATACATACACATAAATGTGTGTTCGATGTGGATTCTACAATATGTAATTCATAGTTTATTAAAAATATAAAAAATAGCCTTACAACTATACAACTTATAATTGCTAAAAGTAAAACTATGTATACTCCAGTCCTTGAGAAATCAATCCATGTTGGAGAGTACAACATTTTAAAAGCACCAGGGCATCAGTTTTCAAGATGTCTAAAAAAGGGGATTATTCTAAAAGCATGGGGAAGAGATTGTGCTATTGCCAAAAACAAAGTGATAGAGAAGATGTCCACAAAAACTGGTGCATTGTGCCTAGTTTTTCACTTCTATACAAATCTTTATGAGAATGTTTATGCATGTCTTAAAAGTATTCTCGTTGGCTCTTATAGGAAAGGCAACTAATAGAAAGTATAGTTTTTCTCAGCTGGAAAAATGGACTGAAGGATACTGGGATGCAGGAGCTGTGTGCTAAATTAGGGTAGCCTATAGACCTTTTGAACTCTAAGAAGGGGAGCCCAAGGGTGTGGATGCTCACTACTGATGAGCCCATTACAAAGGAAGGGCACTGCTAGGTGGAACTGAATATAATCATGAGCAGTTATAGTCTTGTCAGGTTCACTGACCCACTTAAGGAAGCTATTGGCTGGACAGGATTTTGCTGTTTTCCTGACTGTGCCTGCCTCACTGCTATTGGGACCTAATGAATTTAATCACTCTCCTCTTCTCTCTTTATTCCTGCTCATTGGGGAGTGTCCTATTCTTTTTAAACCTTATTTATTTGCTGTCTGTACTTTTAATGGGCTTTGTCTCCAGTTGAGGAAAAGCTGATTTTTATTACATTCTGAATATTTTCTTTAAAGGAGTAGACTATAAATGTGGGGAAACAAAGGACAAAAGGGGATTCCTGAGGTCAATGGCCTTAGACTTAACTGAGAACCCAAACTGAAACTCTCACTTACTCTTTGGAGACAGAAACAGAGGTTCAACATGATAAAAAAAAGTAAGGACATAGGTGGTCAAATTCCAAGTTTCAATAGCAGTTCACATCTTCATATTTACACAAATGGCTAAAAATAAAATATAATATAAGGATATGATTTTTCTATTTCTAATGTTTATTGAAAATGATTCTTTAAAGACTCAGACAAGGTCATTTCAAAACTTATGTTGACATTATATAAAATTATATATGAAATGCAACAATGGGGTTAACTTTGTTCAATGAGCTAGTAAGTATCAGCATCAAGCAAGGTAGAAAATAAATAAATGAAGAAACGAATGAATAAAACAAATAAATGAATGAATACACACATACATGTATATTTATATATAAAACTAAGCAAATAAGTAAATAAATAAACAAAATGATTGGATAGACAAACAAAAATAAACAAATAAATGAGAGAGGCAGAATCAGAAAGACAAGTTCACCCAAGGTGACCTAATGTCATGGAGATCCTAAGCAAATTCCAAAAAAAAAGAGGACTTCCTTATCTATGGATATGTGTTATATATTCTTATATTCTGAGGCTTGTGAATGGCATTTTTCTGGTAGTTATAAGATAAAGACATTGTTAGAATTAGTGTTGGTTTTATATTTTATTTGAATATCTTGAAAAATTTTATCAATCCTTCATATTTGTGTGTACATTTGCATGTATATATGTGTATGTATATATGTACATGTACCCTCTTGCAACTTAGCTAACTCCCACAACTTTATCATTGGTCTATTTCCAAGCCCAACATTTTTCTAGTTATTAATAGTCCTTTTATATTGTAAAATTCATTTCAATTCAGAGGTGGAGTCAAGATGGCAGAGTAGAAACAGGACTTCCACGTAGCTCTGGCTTCCACCTCCTCCAATTAATGTAAAAAATTACCTTAGACAAACTTTGGAGCTATAGAACCCACAAAATGACAGAGAAAAGCTAACCTCCTGCTGAAGACAGCCCAGCAGACCGGCAAGAAGGGAACAGAACAGCGCTCTGGGAAACGAGCCCAGCCCCATATGAGCCAGAGGTTTGAGCTCAGGGTGGCCTGAACAGCCACTGGCTGGAGGGACTTCAGATCACAAGCAGCTGTAGTGGTTTCCAGAATTATTAACCCATAGATGCCAAAGACAAAGTGAGAGGTCAGTGTAGACTTTGCGGCAACAGAGAGTTTGGGAGTGTGATCTGGCCTTTGCCCCCTGGAGGGAGAAGCAGCTGAGGGCCATGCTGCTTCAGAGCTCCTGGCCTGCAGATTGTAGGCGGACCAAGCAACCAGTCTGAGGGATAATCACTCTTGCTCTAACCTGTTTGGATCTGGATTGCTGTCTAGGGTGGAGGTCCTGGGATTCGTGACCAGTTTGCCAGAGTGTGTGGAGGCTTCAGAGAGGGCACCCAACTAATAGTTCCAGCAGCTGAGAATACCCCAGCATTTGGGATAAAGCTCCCCTTTCTGGTAGCAGATATCTACTGTGGCAAAAGGCTCAAAAGTCAAGTAACTGAGTGGCAACATGAGCAAGCAAAGGAAGCAAAGAAAACAGAGCAATCCAACACTAAACTCTTATTTTGAGGACCAAAAGGATCAAAGCATGGAACAGGAAGAAGACAACTAAGTCAGAACTCCTGCAACAAAAGCTTCCAAGAAAAATATGAGCTAGTAACAGGCCATAGAAGAGCTTAAAAAGGATTTCAAAAACCAAATAATAGAAGTGGAGGAAAAATTGGGAAGAGAAATGAGAACAATGCAAGAAAATTATGAAATGAGAATCAACAACTTGACTGAAGAAAATAACACCTTAAAAATAAACTAACTCAGATGGCAAAAGAGGCTCAAAAAGGCAATGAGGAGAAGAATGCCTTAAAAAGTCGAATTTTCCAGATGGAAAAAAGAATCTCAAAAGCTCACTAAAGAGAATCATTCCTTCAGAATTAAATTGGAGCAAATGGAAGCCAATGACTTTATGAGAAATCAAGATACTATTAAACTTATCCAAACAAATGGAGAGATAGAAGGCAATGTGAAATATCTCATTGGAAAAACCACTGACCTAGAAAATAGATCCAGGAGAGATAATTTAAAAATTATTAGACTACTGGAAAGCCATGATCAAAAAAAGAACCTAAAAATCCTCCTTCAAGAAATTTTCAAGGAAAATTGACCTGATGTTTTAGAACCAGAGGGCAAAATAGAAGTTGAAAGAATCCACCAATCACCTCCTGAAAAATATCCCCTAAAAGAAAACTCCTAAGGATATCATAGCCAGGTTCCCAAGTTCCTAGATCAAGGAGAAAATATTACAAGCAGCCAAGAAGAAACAATTTGAATATTGTGGAAATACAATCAGGATAACACAGGATCTGGAAGCTTCTACCCTGAGGGACCAAAGGGCTTGGAATATGATATTCCAGAGGTCAAAGGAGCTGGGATTAAAACCAAGAATCACCTACCCAGCAAAACTGAGTATCATGTTTCAGGGGAAAATATGGTCATTCAGTGGAATAGAGGACTTTCAAGCATTCTTGATGAAAAAACAAGAGTTGAATAGAAAATTTGACATTCAGATACAAGAAGCAAGAGAAGCATGAGAAGGTAAACAGAGAAAAGAAATGATAAGGAACTTATCAAAGTTGAACTATTTATATTCCTACATGGAAAAATGATAATTGTAACTGATGAAACTTTTCTCAGTATAAGAATAGTTAAAGGGAATAGAAATGTATATACATGTATTTGTATATGTATGTATATGTGTGTATGTGTATACATACATATATGTGTCTATATAGGAGGGTATATGGGCGTATAAATACATATGTAAGTATGTGTATATGTCTACAGGCATACATAGGCAGAGGGCACAGGACAAATTGAATAGGAAGGGATGATACTTAAAAGGTGAAATTAAGAGGTGAGGGAGGAATATAATGAGAGGAGATGGGGAGAGACAGAATGGGGTAAATTATCTCATGTAGATAGGCAAGGGAAAATTTTTACAATGAAGGGGTGTAATGTAATACCAAGCAAAGGCAACTTCCCAGGTTCAAAATACCAGCATAGGTGCTCTCTATTTTATTCAGTAACAAACCCAGAACAGAGAAGATCAAAACATGACATCATTCAAAATACAGCATTTACTAAGTGTGATTAAATCATCTCCAAGACCTACCCCACCCCAGGACTTTCCAATCATTCAATCAATTACAAAGTCTCTGTTCCAAATACTTCTCCACCCCTAGGCTATACCTTAATTAAGTCCACCACAAAGCCCCTCTTCTCAAATGGAGATTAGTTTCCAAACATAAGTAAAATACATTCATTTGCTCAACCATAGAACACAAAAAGGTCAAAAGTTCCCCACCCCTGGATCACAATTGAATCTACCCCAGAGTTACATCAAGTTTAAACACAGCACTTAATACCCAAATGGAGGTCTTTTCTTCATCTTGACACGAGGCAAGTTCTCATCAATCTTAGTTCCTGGAGAGACAAGGCTTAGCAAGGCCATAAGATACATTGCCAGTCCCTTCATGAATTTATCCTCTGTCTGTAGAACAGTCCTAGAACCCCTGAACACATTAGCAAAGCCCTCTCCCAGGATTTCTGTAAACATACAACAAGAAAATCCTTCTTCAGGGCTTCTGAACCAACAGAAAGGCTCCCAGACCCCTGCAACAACAGCACTGTCCTTCACCAGTGGACAGTATTCATTCTGTCTGCCGGACAGTCTCCAGACCCCTGCAACAACAGTACTGTCCCTCACCAGTGGACAGTATTCATTCTCTGTCTGCAGGACAGTCTCAGGCCTTCTTAACCAAATGCCAGGTTCCAGGACTTCTTCAACAGGACAGTCTTTCACCAGTGGACAAATCTGGCAAAATAACATCAAAACAGACAGACAAAGTACCAGCAAAACAGCCATGTCTCCTCAGTCCTTGGCAGCTCAGGGGGCAGGTCTCAAAAGTCCAGGGCAATTCAAAGCGGCCACCAGCAATCTTTTAGTCTCTCTCTCTCCACGAGGTGCTGCTTCCAAAAAGAACTTCCACCTCTCTCTTGTCTCTCCAAATCTACATCACCAGCTCCTCCCACTTCAGGACTTTCTTTTCACATCAACAAGCCCATCCCACAGGTGGGATTAACAAACTCTGGGTTTTAATACAATCAATTTGAAAACCAAGCCAATACAGGGGAATCTTTAATTGCCATTACTATCACATTCCACCCCTCCAGGATCCTTGGCCTTACAATCTCAATCTAAATGGCCATGGATCCTGGAACAAATAGAGGCACTATGCTTTGTACTCCTTACAGACTACGCCATAAAGGTGGAATGACTTGCCCAAGGTCACACAGCTAGTTTTTTTTGTGTCAAGTGTCTGAGGCTGGATTTGAACTCAGGTCCTCCTCACTCCAAGGCTGGTGCTCTATTCACTGTACCACCTAGCCTCCCCCTGGGTCCCAAACTGTGGGATGCAGCCAGGAAACACACTCAGTGCCCCTGCTTTGCTGCTCAGTTCTTATCTTTTCCTGTGGCTGAATTCCGAACTCCTGGGCTCCTTCTCCTCCCGCAGGCTGCAGCCGCTCCTGGCTTCTGCCCAGGTCCCGATGCAGGCAGCTCACCATTCCCGCTCTCAGCTCAGCGAAGTCCGCATGCAGGCCATTCTTCTCTCCTGCTCCACAGCTCCACAGAAGCACAGCTACCACAACTGGGAAACAAACGATTATCCCAGCCCCCATACTTTCCTTTTACTCTGCAGATCCTGTTCGTGAGGCCATTATGTAGCAGCAAGAACGCCAAGCGTCCTCAGGGTTTGCTGCCCATACAGGTTCTTAGATCTGCTTTGTTAAAGGAAAGCAACTCAAAATGGGTTAACAAGCTTACTTTAATCAGTCAGACATATATCGTTTACCTTGTTCAGGAGAAAAGGTCAGCACCCTGAATCTCAAAGTATACAGGCATAATTATCAAGACAGAAACATCAAGTAGACAGATTTCCAAACTGCCCAACCATTACATCCATACCCAGTCAACATCTGGGTTTCCACATTCTGGGTTTTTCAAAGCCGGGGGACTCTCAACAACGGCTTCCCAGAATTCAGATCAAATCACAAAACACTTCTCAAAGTGAGTCCCAAAACAAAGCTACACATCAGGGCTTATATAGCCTTCTCCTGGCTCAGAGAATGTAACAACCTTATTGACTCACTGGCCAATCAAGAAGTATCTACTGAAAAACAAGCCTCCCACCCCAGGCTTCAGGTGCACATTAGCCTAGGGGCAGGGAAGATCTTTAAAATTTGCATTCCCATTACAAGGGGAAGAACAGGAAGGTAAAAGGGAATGAGTCAACCTTATTCTGATTGAATTTGGCTTA
Organism: Petaurus breviceps papuanus; assembly: GCF_028583685.1. NCBI lineage: Eukaryota > Metazoa > Chordata > Mammalia > Diprotodontia > Petauridae > Petaurus > Petaurus breviceps. The sequence goes on from NW_027185698.1 coordinate 10,545,156, forward strand.
GGGAAGGAATGACATACACACTAAATAATGTATCTCACCCTATAGGATAGTAGAGAGGAAGGGAATGAGAGGGGGGGATGATGGAACAAGGGCAGGCTGTGGGTAGAGGGAAGTTGGAAGTGCCCACTTTTGAAAAGGGACAGGATCAAAGTAGAGAATAGAACAAGTGGGGGGTGGGATAGGATGGAGGGAAATATAGTCAGTCTTTCACAATATATCCACTATGGAAATGTTTTGCATAGCTACACACGTACAACCTATATTGAATTGCTTATCTTCCCAGCAAGGTTGGGTAACAAGGGAGCAAGAGAAAGAATCTGGAATTCAAAGTTTTAAAATCAAATGTTTAAAAATGCACACACACACATATACTATTATTACTATTACTTTACATGCAACTGGGAAATAAGATATACAGGCACTGGGATATAGAGATAAACCATGTCCTACTAGAAAGTTGGAGGGGGGATGGGGGAAGATATGAGAGAGAGAAGATTGGGGGAGGGGATATTCAGTGGGATCACTATTTTGGTGTGGTAGGTAGGGGGAAAATGGGGAGAAAATTTGTAACTCAAAATCTTGTGGAAATGAATGATGTAAACTAAAAAATAACAGAGAAAAAAAAGAAATTCATTTCAATTCAACAAACATTTATCAAGCTCTTATGATGTCTTAGGTACTGCATGAACTACTGGGAATAAAATGATATAAGATACTGATCCTATCCCCAAAATCTACTGGGAGAGAGAAGGCATACAAATGCATAAATATAATATAAATTAGAATATAAGTGCATAGGAGTGCCTCAAAGAGAATTCTTTCAGGGATGCATTCCTTTGAGCAGTTCTCAAAGTGTAGTCTAGGGAATCCTTTCTGAGGGGTCTATGAGGTCAAAACTATTTTCATAATGATAGTAGGATATTTTTATTTCTATTATTGGAAATATCAATGGATATTACCCCCATAAACATCAGTTCTTTGGGGCTATTCAGTAATTATTTCATTTGTAAAGGGGTCTTGAGACCAAAAAGCTTTTTTTTTCTTTTTGGAGGGGGGAAGGTAGGGCATTTGGGGTTAAGTGACTTGCACAAAATCACACGACAAGTTTTGTGTTTGTGTTAAGTGTCTGAGGCCACATTTGAACTCGGGTCCTTCTGACTCCAGGACCAGGGCTCTATTCACTGTGTCACCTAGCCACCCAACCAAAAAGTTTGAAAACCACTTCAATAAATATGTTGTTAATTATTCTTGTATTTGTTAAATTTAATATTGAAAAACTTTTGATTAAAAAGCATATGAGTAGCTTTGGGGTGTAGGATCATTTTGTCCCCTGGGAGTCTTTGCGCTATCTCTCACAATTATAGTTGTTTACTATCTCAGTTTTAACAGTGCTGGGAAAAGTATCTTTCCCCAAATACCTCCAGCCATCTGCTCATTGTGCTCTAAAATTTCTTAGTTTTCTTTTCTACTTTAGAGGTAAAGTTCAAAATACCAATTCCCTCAAGAGAAGGGAATGCCTCATCTAGAATTCTTTGCTGGGGACTGCTTTCAAAAGAGGGAACAAGTCAGAGGAAGACCACAAGGTCATTTACAGAGGTTGGTGGGAGTATAGAAATGTGTCCAGAAAGGGATAACTAAGAGCACCTAAAGGAAGCTGTGCCTACAGTTTAACCTAGCGCCCAGGATTTTGTAGAGAATATACATTCTCGCCTTCTGCCAGGTCTACGGGTAAGGGCATCAAGAGAAGTACAATAAAAAGGTCCAACAGACTTTCCTACTGACCTCCTAAGTTGTCTTTGCCATTTGTGGGTTCAGAAGTCTGGAAACCTCCACAGTTGCCAGTGATTCAGTCCTCTAAGACCTGATATCTTTGCCAGTGGGGCCTGCCCTGGACTATGCTCCTCTCTTAGCCTGGTGCAGCAGACCTTTTCTGTAGATCTTGGGCTGTTTCACTCTGTCTTTTTGTGGGTTCTGCTGTTCTAGAATTTGTTTAGAGTAATTTTTAACAGGTGTTTGGAGGGGTTTGGGGGACACCTCTGGGAAGTCCACCATCTTGGCTCCACCACCACCTCTCTTCCCCTGCATTCCTGTCTGTTACCTCTTAATAGGTAAAAATAAAAGTAAAACTCAACCCAATTGACTGATGCCAAGCAGGTACCTTTGATTAGGCAGCCAGTAGGTCCATAGCTATATTTGGAGAATGAGTTGTTTTTTAAGCTATCTCTTTACAAGGTGGCTGTTAATGGTAGGTTAACTGACTAATAATCCCATGAAATCCATTAACATTCATTCACCCACATTTATTTTATATTTGCAACATGCAAGATGAGTCATATCATTAGTGTGATGAACCAGATCTCTATAGGACCAAGAATTGGCCAATGAATTGGCACAATGAGTCATTCATGATTTTGTTGATGCTGCCTACATGTAATCTTAATTTTGCAGTGATCTTATTTCACTTCTTTGCTTCAAGGATATGTGATTTCATCAGAGTGACAATTCCTTTCCCTGATGACAGTGTGCAATCTGGGTTGATGCTTGGAAAACAAACATACAGTGTTATTGAGACCATAATTAAAACCTTTCTAGCCTGGTAGAACCTACTGGACCATGCCCATTATTGGTATATCCTTTGAAAGCTCAGCATCACATCCACATCACCATGAGGCCTTGGAAAAGGACTTCATCACAGGGGGAAAATAAACATACTTTTGTGTGTGTGTGCTACTGTTGCTATTGCAAATGAAAATGATAACAAAACTTCATAAAATGAGAAGAAATGGGAAGGTTGCAGTCTGCCCTAGCAGAGTGAGCACTTTCAGAAATAGGATCATGGATTCACTGAGAGTAAATTTTAAAATAACGCACATGGCTTTATGAAGTTGTGGATTTTTGCAGTTTAAATAAGCATTATTGGTGATATAAGCAATAGTGGTAGTCATTTTTTGCAGCTATGTAATATCTATCCTAAGTGTGCACAACAGAGTTTTGTTTATGTCTGTGGCCAATCATGTAACAAATCTACAGGAAGGTACAAAGGTACAAAGGTGCTCATGTACCCTGGATGCCTAAGAAATTTCAACAGGTTAGCAACTCTAGGTTTTAGTTAGTATGATGATGGTGATGCACATTATATTCCTTATAATTATTCAGGGGTTATTTTCTGTTGCAGAGTGGCAATTGCTGACATTTGTATTAAAAAAGAACGTTACATCATTAAACTAGTCTGTGCTTGAAGTGAAAGCACAAAACTGCAGTTTTGGTTGTTGCTATTTGTTTTCGAGAGAAATGAAGAAATGAGGTGGTTTATTCACAGACATAAATTCAAACAAGTAACTGGTTCCAGGTCAGACTAAAAATGAATACAACGATATCTCATCTCAAAGATGATATTCTCCCTCACCCCCTCCATGTCTACGTGTTCAAAAACCATTTTGACTGCATCTTTTGGTTAATCCAGTTGTGTAAGCTGGGTCTGACTCAGGCCAATCTGGTAGGCAAGGAAGGTTCAATATGGGAGTGAAATCAGACCCTTATGGGCCATTTAACTATTAGCAACAGGAGTTTACTTACCTATAGCATTGAAAAAGATTCTAAGCACAGAAGCAATGCCAGTTCAGGTAGATACAGACTGATTGGTCTCCATGCAAAAATGTACCTGGTCAGCAGAATATAACAAGTTCTACAGCAGCAGTATATCAACCAAGCTAAGTTACAAAAATCCATCTTGTCCTGGCCTCTTTTATATCCTTATGCATTAAGGAAGTCCAATCAAAAGCTGAAGTCCTAATTTCTTGAACCAATAAAATCTCAGACAGCTTTAATGGACCTAACAAAAATCTAATGTAGACTTCATGGAGGGACTGCTGATTGATAGTTCTCCTACCATACCAAGTCTAATCATAGAATGTTAAAAGTATACCTGAGGGGGCAGATGGGTGGCACAGAGCACTGGCCCTGGCATCAGGAGGACCTGAGTTCAAATGCGGCCTCAGACACAACACAAAAACTAGCCGTGTGACCTTGGGCAAGTCACTTAACCCCAACTGCCCTCCAAAAAACAAAAATAAAAACAGAAGTATACCTGAGAGTGACTTTAGAAATCATCTAATTCACTTCCATCTTGTTACAGGTGAGAAAACTGTTGCCTGGATCAGTGCAGTGACTTGTTCAAAGTCACACAATGCTAGACAACATCAAGACTAGCATTTAGGTCTACCTGAATCTCATTTCAGTGTTTATTACATTACAATCAATATGTTGTTTTCTTACTGTAAGGAATCTGATCATTTGCTTTGACGGAATGTATAAAGACACAACATCAATAACTAGGGCCATCACTTAATCAACTTGAGTTTCAGAGTTTGAAGTCCTCTGATATAGCTGTTAGTTAAACAGTGACTCAACAAGATAGCCAGAGATAAGAATTTAGGGCTCTAATAGTAGATGTTAAAATAGACATGGGGATCACATACAAACATGCCTTTTCCCAAAAGGGAGAATTGTCTCTCTCCTCTTCCAAAGAAAACCACTTAGTCTGCCCCTTTTTTACTTTTTAAAAATCTTTAATGATGCTCTTGAGAAATGTAAGATGATTTAACCTATAAAAGAAAAAAAATTGGGATGAGGAAGAAAAAGGTTGAACACCTTATAACTTTGTTCAGATCCCCAAACTCAGTGAGATCACCCTGAGCCCTATACTCTTCTTGGAATAGATTCGATTATTATTATTATTTTCTGGGCCACAGTGGCCATGGGGTATAATAGGAAGCTGTGGGCATAGTGGAAATAATGGATTTTTAATTTTTTTTTTAATTTTAATTAATTTGTTTGTTTCCTTTTAGTTTACAGGATTCAATTCCACAATTCCTTGAGTTTCACATTTTGTCCCCCTCCTTCTCCTCCCCCTCCCCAAGGCGGCATATAGTCAAGTATAGGATCTGTAAATACTTTCACATTATACATTAGTCAGGTTATAAGGATGGATTGTACTAGCTGGAATGAAAAATGGTAAAGAGGACATAAAACCAAATAAGAGAAGGAAAAAGATCAGGTATTTTGCTTCCACCTGGATATAAACTCAGTTCTTTCTCTGGATGCACATATTTCTCTCCATCACGAGTCTTTTGGAATTGACTTATATCACTGCATTGCTGAGAAGAGTCCAGTCTATCAAAGTTGGTCATCACACATACGTTGTGTCTGTAATTGTGTACAAATTTCTCCTGGTTCTACTCTTCTCACTCAGCATCAGTTCTTTTAAGCCTCTCCAGGTAAATAGGAAGACCGTCTGCTCTTCTTTTCTTATAGCACAATAGTATTCCATAACATGCATATACCACAACTTGTTCAGCCATTCCCCAATTGATGGGCACCCCCTTAATTTCCAGTTCTTTGCTACCACAAAAAGAGCTGTTATACACATTGGAAATAATGGATTTTGAGTCAAAGGAATGGATAGAAATGGACCTACAATTTGATTGGTATAGAATAGTCAATGAGTAAACTCTATAAATACAGATCAGCACATTTTAGTCCTAGAGAGCATGCCAGTCTGAAGGAAACCAAAAGATTAAGTGACTTGACCTGGGTCCTATAGCCATTATGTGTCAGAGAGATTTCAGCCCAAGTCTTCTTGACTGAGGCCAACACTCTTTTAGCTGAAACATAGCTTCATCATCAAAGTAGGGAAAGGAACTGGGTTTCTATCCTGGCTCTGCTGTCTGCTAGTCATTAGGCAAGTCTTTATGACTCAGTTTCCTTCTCTTAAAAATGAAAGTGGAGTTAGATTACATAATCTCTAGAGTCTCTGGCAGATGTATAGCCTGTGATCCTACGGCACAGTTCTGTGACTCATTCAGTCACAGTGCCTCTGCTAAGGAGTTTTAAATTTTACATTAAGTTTTTCATGCATCCTTTTAGTGCACTTGAGCAAGAAATATCGTATGGTGAAAATGTCTAAATTACAACTGGGAAATAACTTATGTGCTAGAAAAATCTGTGTCTGCCCTCATCAAATGTATATCAAAGATGCTCTTTATAAAGATGGAAAATGTTTATATCTAAGTTTGTGCACAGTATAATAGAGTGCCCAACCTGGAATCAGGAAAATCTGAGTTCAGATGCTGACCTCAGACACTTGCTAACTGTGTGACCCTGGGCAAGTCACTTTCCCTATCTGCCTCAGTTTCCTCATCTATAAAATTGGGATGATAATAGCATCTACCTCCTAGGATTGTTGTGAGGATAAAATGATATAATGATTGTACAGTGCTTAGCATGGTGCCAGGCTCACAGCAAGTGCTATATGAATGTAAGCCATTAATTCATTCTGTTTTCTTTTCTTTTTTTGGGGGGGGGGGTGAGGGGGAAGTAGAGGACTTTAAAAAATTGTATGTGTTCATGTACATTGTATGTATATGGGTATTTATGTATCTATCACTTGAACTGAAACAGCTTATGTGACTGAAAAGCTATCTTTGCAAGAAAGATGGTCTATAGTCACAAAAGAAGGACATTCCAAAGACAGTGCAAGAATAATGCCCACATTGAAAAACTGTAACCTTGCACAGAGCATCGCAAAGCTCATATAGCAGTGAGAGGCTACTGCTCATGTGGTACTGTAAGGGAAGTTTTCAGCAGGGGTCAGGTCCTCTCTCACACAGTCCACCCTCAGCTGAGATTCCTATGAAGCTGCACAGAGTGCATCCTGCCTGGCCCTGGAGGCATTATCATGTTTGCATTGGTTGGGATTCAAGGCTTACCCACCCAGGTCAGTGAACTCTTCCTGATTGCTTTCACAGGGCTGCTTGGCACCCATGTTCTGATGACCTTGGAGATTTTATCAATGCATCTCAGTCCCTTTCAATGCTGTTCTTTCACTTTTTGTTTTGCCTATTTGTTGATGCCTTTTATTCCATGTATATGGAATACTGTTATTAGGGAAACCCA
>NW_027185698.1:10552119-10564325 GCF_028583685.1 Petaurus breviceps papuanus
TGGGGGTAGGGGAATACACGGGAGAGATTCTCTCACTGGCTAAATTGAATATTTAAATGTACTACATTTAAAAGCACTACATTAGCAGAGTATATGTAAAAAAGTGTCAAGTATTACAAACTCAGTTTAAATAAACAATTCAGTTGATAGGAAGGTTTCTCTATCCCAGATATGACATCAGTTATAGAGATAGATCCATTACAGATTCAGTAGACTGGTAAAATATTTTTAGAAATTAATTCGAAAGATGTTCTTTTTCTACCTGGTATATTTTACTAAATGATGTTATCTTTAGTTTTATCAAACAATGAAAACATTCCCTTGCTGCTCCAAACCTTCTTACCTCTCCTCAAGCCACCCACCATCCCTCCTCCTCCCACCCTCTCAGCTGAGGATCTTATTTCATAAAATTTGAGATCATTTGCTGTGCATTCCCTTTTCTCCCCTCCTGGTAATTTCACATCATTTCTTTTTCTTCCACTATCTCTTCCTTTACTCTGGTCTCAGATGAAGAGGTGCTACTACTTGTCAATGAAAACTCTTCCAACTCACATTTGAGCTACTCCTTCCTGGCAGTGCCCTTATTTTCATCTTCTCTTTCTCTTTTCTTCCATTTTTCTATATCTACTTCCTACCCTGCTACCTGCCAATACAATCATGTCTTCCCCATCTTTATCCTACCATCTCTGCCAGCTATGGGACCCATATCTCCATTCTTCTTCATTGCTGAACTTCTTGAGAAAGCCATCTTCAACCAGTACTACTACCCTTATTCTCTTCTACATTCTCTGAAATCTTACTTTCAACTTCATTATTCATCTAAAACTGCTATTGTAAATTACAAGATATCTCTTGTTGATTTTAAAGGCCTTTTTTTCCAATTCTGATCCACCTTAACCTCTCTGTACCCTTTGACATTACTGACTACTTCTTTCTGGATTCTTTTTCCTCTCTAAGTTTTTATGAAATTACTCTCTCCTGGCTCTTAGAGCTTTTGGAGTTGGACCTGGCCATGAGGGGAGCCTGGCAGTGGTGTTTATGGCCCTCTACAAGAGAGAGCAAAAGAAAGGCAGGAAACAACCATAAGGCAGTTTTCAGTGGCCTCTGTGCTTACTTTTTTTCTCCTCTGAGAGCAGCTAGGTGGTGCAGTGGATAGAGCACTGGGCTCAGAGTCAGGAAAACTCACCTTCATGAGTTCAAAGCTGGCCTCAGATGTGACCCTGAGCAAGTCAATTAATCCTCATTTTCTCATCTGTCAAATGAGCTAGAAAAGGAAATGGCAAACCAGTCCCAGTATCTTTGACAAGAAAACCCCAAATGGGGTCACAGAGTCAGACATGACTGAAATTACTGAACAACAACTCTCTCCTGGTTCTCCTCCTATCTGTCTGACTCTTCCTTTTCAGACTCTTTTACTGGGTCTAACTCTTTATCCATGTATTTCCTCTAATAATGAGGCTCTTCCAAGGATCTGTCTTTTGTCCCTTTTTCTTTTCACTCTACTTTCTTGTTTTTGGCTTCGTGACTATATGTATCTTCATGACAGCCCTATCTCTCTGCTGAAATATATACATTCTTACATTTTCAACTAACTTTTGCACATCTTGCTCTAGATCACCATAGACATTTTAAACTCAATATATCCAAAGGAGAACTCATTATATGTCCCCCCAAATCTTCTCTTATTCTCAACGTGCCCGTTATTGCTGAAGAAACCACCACTAACCCAATCACCTCAGGCCCAGAAACTTTTCCTCTCTTGACTCCTTACTCTCCTCCCAATACATCTGATCAGTTGCCAAATCTTGCTGTCTCTACCTTTATAAGATCTCTCTGATGCTTTCCTGGGGTGTATGCTTTTCTTGGGGCATAGAGGTGTTAAGGGAAGACTAGTGCTCCTGGTGTGAGGGCTGCTGAGCCCTTTTCAGACATGCTCCCTATCTTTGGTGTCTACCTGATCCACCCAGCTCTCACTGGTGGCTCCAAGAAGGTGTATAGCTGTACAGTGACCACATCCTGGTAAACTTTTTCAGTAGATGGGCTAAACCAGATTGAGGGTAACCAAGGATTCTCAAACCTGTCAATGAGTTAGGTGGGTATCTACCCCAAGTATGTGAAGGCTTCCCCTGCAAGAATTGGCAAATGAGAATGATTTATTCCAATGGTCATGAAGCAGGCTACATAGAGCACTTAGAGCTTGGTTAGACATTGAAGACACTCAGGTCATCCACTGCAACCTGAGCCATCACCAATGGTCTTGCCAATGGACTTTGATGATTCAGGAAGTAAGAGTGAGGCTGATGACTTTGTGCAACTCTGTCTAACTTAAATTCAATTTATGTGCAAATCAAAGGACATCACCTCTCCCATTTTACCATTTTTACTTACCTCAAAATCCTATGGTAACAGGCAAGTGAAAAAGCAGTAGATGCAGAGACACTGGGAGCTGTAGTCACAACCCTGCATGTGGGAGGCCCAGACCATAAGGCTATCTTTTCACTAGACTGAAGCAGCAGTGAGATTATGTGGCCTCCTGGATGTTTGAGCAATCTTTTTATAGACTTCACTGCTTACCTCCTGGCATGAGGAAGGGGCTAGAAAAGGTGCCCTAAAAACTGCCTGCTTCAACCAATCCTTAGTATTCCAGGCAATGATCCCACTCTGAAGTTGACACAAAGAAAAAAATTACAAAAACTTTTGCAAAGATGATTCCATGCACCATTAATAGATAGAATATGCACATACTTGTTGACAAAAAGAAATCCAGTAAACAGTTCTTGTTGTGGGAGAACTCAGCAGGTATCACATCTAAATAACAGCCCTGAGTGAAACAAGACTCGAAATGAAGGCCAGCACACCAAAGTCAGAGCTGGATGCATGTTTTTCTGAAGTTGCTACAATGATGTGAAGTGCCATGAGCCTGGCATAGGTTTTGCAATGAAAATCTAGTTAACAAACTTACATGCCTTATATATCCTCTTATATGAGGGTAAGGAGGCAGGAGAGGAAAAGAGTTTGTGGGATTGAGGTGACTGGGTTGGTGGTGGTTCCTTCAACCATAACAGGGAAGTTGAGAATAAGAAAAGGATGTGGGGGACATATAATGAGTTCTCTTTTGAACATAATGAATTTAAGATGTGTATGGTAATATAGAGCAAGGTGGGCAAAAGTTAGTTGAAAATGTAAGAACGTATCTCAGCAGAGAGATAGGGCTGAATCTAGATAGATATGATCATGAAGCTAAAAGAGTTAATGATTGATTCAGGACAATGTGATTTCCACTTGCAGTATCAGTGCTGATGCTTCCATTATGATGAGATCTCATCCTGATGAGATCAAAGAAAACAATTTATGAAGACCTAGAAACAATCCAAAGTTCTTTTATGATGCCTGAAGGCCATTTATGGGCTAAAGTTCCATAGCCATCTCAACTACTCAGCCCTGAGAGAGCCACATTGATCAGTGATAAAGGTATAATCCTGAAGAGATGGGCTGAACACTTCCATAGCATTATGTCATAGTTGATAAATTGTCATCAATCAATGCTGAAGCTATTGACTGTATACCTCAGGTTGAAGACAGTCCCTCTCTACCTGAACTTCCACCTGAAGAAGAGATTTTGAATGCCATTAGGCTTCTCTTGTATGGCAAAGCACCTGGTGCTGATTCAATTCCAACTGAGATTTAAAAGGCAGGGAGTCCACTGCTTATCCAAAAACTGACTAAATATTCTGGGTTATATGGCAAGTTATATGGTTATATATCCCAGGAGGTCTAGGATGCCTCCATTGACTGTCTCTATAAGGGAAAAGGAAATAAGTTGTCTGGTGACAATCACAGAGGGCTGTCTCTTCTAGTCATTGCCAGCAAGATTCTTGCTAGAATCCTTGCTTAACAGACTGATCCTTCACCTGGAAGATGGCAATCAACCTGAGAACCAGTGTGGCTCTAGAAAGGGCCAAGAAATGGCTGATGTGGTGTTTGCTGCCTGGCAACCCCAGGAGGAATGCCAGGAGTAGAATAGAGTTCTGTATATAATATTCATTGATCTGACCAAGACCTTTGATACTGTCAGTCATGAGGGCTTGTAGAAAAGCATGGCAAAATTTGGTTGCCTGGAAATGTTTATCTGTATTGTAAGTCAGTTTCATGATGGCATGTTTGCATGGGTCCTGGATAATGGATGATGCTCTTCCACTTTGCCAGTCACAAATAGAGTAAAACAGGGCTGTGTGCTTGCTCCCATTTTTTTAACATCATATTTTCAGCAATGCTGTGGGACACCTTCAACAAGGATAAAAACTGCATCAAGGTCAGCAACTACACTGCTGGCAGAATAATTTGAAAAGGCAGTAAGCCAAGACTAAAGTAGAGGGAGAGTTGGTGAGTAACTTTTTGTTGACAGATGGTTGTGCATTCAATTCAGCCTCTAAAACTGAGATGCAACAAAATATGAGGCAACAAAGAAAACAGAGGTTCTTCACTATCCAGTATCATACCATTCATATGTGGAGCCATTGGTTATTGCAAATGGAGAAATTTTCCATGCTGTAGATAAGTTCACTTACCTTAGCAGTATACTTTCCAGGGATGTGCACATAGATGATAAGGTTGATACACACATTGCCAGAGCTATATCAGTATTTTGGGAGGCTCCAAAGGAAAGTGTGAGAGAAAAGAGGTAGTATGCTGCCTATCAAACTGAAGGGCTATAACGTCACTGTACTAGCCTCATTGTTATATGCCTGTGAAACCTGGACAGTCTACCAGTGCTATGCCAGGAAATAGAATCACTTCCATTTGAACTATATTAGAAAGATTCTGAAAATCTCTTGGCAAGATATTGGATACCAAAGTTCTTTTTGAGTGGAACTGCCAAGTATTCAAACTCTACTGCAGAGAGTGCAACTCCCACATTGTGCAAATGCCAAATGTAAGTTTGTCTAAAAGACTATTTTTTGCAGAACTCCCACAAGGCAAGTGCTCACATAGAGGTTAAAACAAGCGAAACAAAGACACTCTCAAGGTCTCTCTGAAGAACTCCAAAAAAGATTGTGAAACATGGGAAACACTAAAACAGGACCATCCAGCATGATGTGCCCACATCAAAGAAGACCCTGTGCTCTATGAGAAAAGTCAGAATTGCAGAACTCAAAAGAAACATGAAATGCACAAATTTGGAGCCATCTTTACTCTAAATGTTCATATGACTATTTGTGCCTGACCTGTGGTAGAGCCTTTTGAGCTCTTGTATTGGTCTGATCAAACACAGTCAGACACAGTATACCTTGACCCCAACATAGTGATACCATTTTAGTCCTCTTTGAGAACAAAGGGAATTAATCAATCTATGCCTTCCTAATCTTTCCACTTATAGAATCACTTATATAGCATTAGATGATGATGATGAAGATTATTGGAGTAGTAAAATGCACAATTTCTGTAAAAAATGTTCACAAAGCTATCTTGAGAGAATTAAATGTAATTCCCTAGCATATCAAGGGTATGAGCTGTTTTGAACACAGGTAAAGGATTTTGGCTCCTCTGTGAACTTTGTTTTCTCTTTTGGGAACTGGTATGCCAGTAATAACTGATCTTCTAATACTACCATAAGGAATAAAGAATGTTTCAAAAGGAAAAAAAAAACACATATACACACAAATGCTGCAGCCTGGTTAATAGTGTTAACAATGACCATATTGCCATACACATGCACATATGCACACACCCACATTACATTTATATGCAGAATTTCATGGAATTTAATCCTTACAGCAGTCCCTAAAAGACAGTCACCATGTAACACATTTGAGGTTCAAGACAACTCTGGAAGACAGAAAACGAGTGTGGATATGGATACGGTAGTTCGTTCAAGAAAAAAAAAAAAGGAAGAAACAAGTAACTCATGTACAAAACACTCACTGTGTCTATAGATAAGAATTTTTATTTAATAAGACTTCACATTTCATGTAGCTGTCAAACCTTATAGTTTCAGATTTCTCTCCTTTAAATCTAATTGCCTTATCCTTTGATTAAATGCAGACTGAATTTAATATTCTCAGATAGCCCCATCATCCATTGCACTTATGCCTTATTTTTTTAAATCAATTTGTTTTCATTTTGTTTTGCAATGCAATAACCTTCATTATAGGGAAGCAAAATGAACCAGGAACTGAGATGAAGTAGGTGTGTGGTTTTAATAGAGAGAAAATGAGGTTGAAGCCACAAGGGTAGCTGTTAAGTCAAATTCTCCCAGGATTTAAAACTGCTGGGATTAAGTTTCTCATGGCCTGAATGAGTTGTTAGCAATAAGATTCCATGAAAGCATGAATACAAGTGCTATATAACTTTCTGAAATTCTTGCTTTCACAATCTTTTTCTCAAAAAACAAACAAACCAACAAACACACATCCTCACAGCTATGGGTTAAAATGTATTGGAGAAGAGGGGAAGCAGGAGATTAGCTATTAGTCTTAATCCAGGCACAAATTGATGAGTATATAAGGATAGTGTCTACAGATATGGAGAATTCAAATCAGTGAATGAAATCACTGAATTGCATAATTGGAAGGTACCTATAAATCTCCTGGATGACATTGTCAACAGACTCATCCAGACTCTGCTTGAAATCCAAAAGAAAAGAGGAGAGCGCTACCTTCCAAGACAACTCATTCTACTTAGAGACAAGGATGAGTATTAGGATTACTTCCCTTATACCAAGGCCAAATCATTTTTCTTCATTTACCTAGTGCTCCAAGTTTTTCCCTCTGGAGTTTGGTAGAACAAGTCTATTTTCTTTTTCCTATGACAGACCTCGTATACTTGAAAACAAGGCAACATGTCCCAACAAGTGGGTTTTGTTGTTTTTTTTTTTTTTGCCTTTTGGAGGGCAATTGGGGTTGTGACCTGCCCAAAGTCACATGACTAGTAAGTGTGTCAAGTGTCTGAGGCTGGATGAACTCAGATCCTCCTGACTCCAGGGTTGGTGCTATATTCACTGTGCCACCTAGCTGCCCCCCTACCAACAAGTGTTCTTTTTAGCAAGATAAATATCTTCAGTCATTTAATACATCATGGTCTTCATCCCATATACCCTTCCTCCTCACATACCTGATTGCTCTATGCAAAAATACACTCTAGTTTATCTATGGCCTTCCTAAAATATAGCATACAGAATTGAATTAAATATTTCAAATGTCATCTGAACAGGGAAGAATATAGTGAGACAATGACTCTGTTAATAGACATAATTCTACCATCTATTATATTAATTCTGCCTCCAAGGTTTAGACCATCTGCAAATTTTGTAAGTATTGCTTATTTATGCTTGCTATATAGCTACATCCCAATAATTGGTAAAAATTTCAAACAGCATAAAATCAAGAACAGATTTCTGGTGCATTGCACTAAAGATTTCTCTACTGCATTGACCCATTGAGGACTATTTTTTGGACTTAGTCATTTAACAAGTTCTGATTCATCCTATCTTATCATTGATCCCATATCTTTTTATCTTACCTGCAAGAAGAGGATAAGAAATTGTTTCAAGGACTTTGTTCAATTAAATTCAATAGATGTTTATTAAATATATACTATATTCAAAGTATTGTATTATGTAAACAGTATGTATTATACTATATTATGCATTGGAAATAAAAGATAAAATGAAACACAGACCCTATTTTCATTTTTTTTACCATTTAGAAAAGGTGGAACACTGATAAAACTAGCAATGATACAAGGTTGGGTAGGTTAAATTTAATTGAAATAAATTCAGTAAGTTCAAATGAATCAAATTTCCAGGAAAAGTACGATGGAAATTTGAGGAAGGAAAGATCACTTTCAGGTAAGAGGAGAAGAAACACTTTTACAAGGGGGTGATATCTGAGTTGGACCTTGAATAAAGGGAGGAAATTTAATGGGTGGAGATGGAACAGGAGGAACCCATTTCATTTAGAGGGAATGGCATAAAGAAACGCATAGAGATAGGAGAAGTCAGGACTACTATGGTAAGTAAGTAGTCCAGTTTGGCAGATATATAGTATAGTAAGAGAATAGTGTGAGCTAAAGATGGAAATGTGGAATTAATCAAAGGACCATAAACATGGAGATGGAAGTGTATTTGAGGTTATGTAGTCCAACATCCTATTTTTATAGATGAAGCCCAAGTTGGGACAAGTTGGGACAAGGCCTTTAATGTCAGAATAAGGAGATTGGACTCTATTTAGTAGGACATTAAAAGCTTCTGAGTACAATTTATATTCAACAAATTTAATGAACTGAGCAGAGTAGTGACTTGAACAATATGATATATTAAGAAGATTAATTTTGGGGGGGGGGGCGGAGCCAAGATGGCAGAGTAGAAGCACGACTTTCCCGCAGCTCCAGCTTCCACCTTCCCCAATCCATGTAAAAAGGGGAATCTAAACAAACTTTGGAGCTGCAGAACCCACAAAATGACACAGAGAAGCTAACCTCCAACCAAGGACAGCCCAGCAGGCCGACAGGAATCCAGCACAGAGCTCTGGCAGCTGAGCCCAGCCCCACTCCTAGGCTTTAGCCCCAGGGCGGGCCTGACCAGACACTGGCCAGAGGGACTCCAGATCAGCAGCAGCTGTGGCTGTTTCCAGAATTATTAACACATAGACACAAAGGACAAAGTGAGAGGTCAGTACAGTCTGGACTTTGGGACCAGTAAGTGGGAGTGCGTGGCTTTTACCCTCAGGGCGAAAAGCCGCTGAGACGCCTGCACAGCCAGCCAGTGCCATGTGGCAGCTTCAGCTCTTGGCCTGCAGAGTGTAGGGGGACCAAGCACCAGTCTGAGGGGTAATCGCTCTTGCTTTAACCTGCTTGGATCTAGATTGCAGTCTCGGGTGGAGGTTCTGCGGTGTGTGTCCAGCTTGCCAGAGCGTGTGGAGACCTCAGAGAGGGCACCCATCTAATACCTCCAGCAGTTGAGAAAACCCCAGCATTTGGGACGAAAGCTCCCCTTTCTGGTGGCAGAGTTCTACTGTGGCAAAAAGCCAATAAGTCAGGTAATTGAGTGGCAAAATGAGCAGGCAAAGGAAACAAAGCAGACAGAAGATTCCAACAATACACTCCTATTTTGGGGACAAAAAGGAGCAAAGCATGGAACAGGAGGAAAGCAGTGAAGTCAGAACTCCTGCACCAAAAGCTTCAAAGGAAAATACAAGCTGGTTACAGGTCATAGAGGACCCTAAGAAAGATTTTGAAAACCAAATAAGAGATGTGGAGGAAAAATTGGGAAGAGAAATGAGAACAATGCAAGAAAATTATGAAATGAGAGTCAACAGCCTAACTGAGGAAAATAATACCTTAAAAAACAGACTGACTCAAATGGCAAAGGAGGCCCAAAAAGGCAATGATGAGAAGAATGGCTTAAAAAAGTCAAATTTGCCCGATGGAAAAAGGATCTCAAAAACTCAATGAGGAGAATCATTGCTTCAGAATTAGATAGGAGCAAATGGAAGCTAATGACTTTATGAGAAATCAAGATGCTGTTAAACAGATCCAAACAAATGAAAGAATAGAATGCAATGTGAAATATCTCATGGGAAAAACCACTGACCTGGAAAATAGATCCAGGAGAGATAATTTAAAAATTATTGGACTGCCTGAAAGCCATGACCAAAGTAAGAACCTAGAAATCATCCTCCAGGAAGTTCTCAAAGAAAACTGCCCTGATGTTTTAGTACCAGAGGGCAAAATAGAGGTTGAAAGAATCCACCAATCACCTCCTGAAAAAGATCCCAAAAAGAAAACTCCTAGTAATATTATAGCCAGGTTCCAGAATTCCCAGATTAAGGAGAGAATATTACAAGCAGCCAGGAAGAAACAATTTGAATATTGTGGAAACACAATCAGGATAACCCAGGATCTGGCAGCTTCTACACTGAGGGATTGAAGGGCTTGGAATATGATATTCCGGAGGGCAAAGGAGCTGGGATTAAAACCAAGAGTCACCTACCCAGCAAAACTGAGTATCATGTTTCAGGGGAAAATATGGTCATTCAGTGGAATAGAGGACTTTCAAGCATTCTTGCTGAAAAAACCAGAGTTGAATAGAAAATTTGACATTCAGATACAAGAAGCAAGAGAAGCATGAGAAGGTAAACAGGGAAAAGGAATCATAAGGAACTTATCAAAGTTGAACTATTAACATTCCTACATGGAAAAAACAATAATTGTAACTTATGAAACTTTTCTCAGTAGTTGAAGGGATTAGAAATATATATATATATTTGTCTATATATGAGGGTATATGGGCATATGAATACATATGTGAATGTGTGTATATATGTTTACAGGTATATATAAATAAAGGGCACAAGTCCAATTTAACAGGAAGGAATGATACTTAAAAAGTGAAATTAAGAGGTGAGAGGAATATAATGAGAGGAGATGGGGAGAGACAGATTGGGGTAAACTATCTCATACAGAAGAGGCAAGGGAAAGTGGTTTCAATGGAGGGGAAGAATAGGAAGGCAAAAGGGAATGGGTCAACATTATTCCCATTGAATTTGGCTTGAGGAGGGAGTGAAATACACCCTAAATAGGGTATTTCACCCTCCAGGAGAATAGGGGGGAAGGGGATGAGAGGGGGGATGATAGAAGGGAGGGTAGACTGGGGGGGAGGGAGGTTGGAAGCACTCACTTTTGAAAATAGATGGGATCAAAGTGGAGAGTAGAGCGGGTGGGAGGTGGGATGGGAGAGAGGGAAGTGTAATCAGTCTTTTACAATGTATCTACTATGTTATTGTTTTGCATTAGCCACACATGTGCAGCCTATACTGAACTGCGTATCTTCCCAGTAGGGGTGGGTGATGGGGAAGGAGGGGAATGAATGTGGAATTGAAAGTTTGAAATCAAATATTCAAATATGTATGTATATATGTATATATATGTGTGTTTATATATACATATATATATACTATAATTAATACCATCTTACATGTAATTGGGAAATGGGATGTGCAAGCACTGAGGCATAGAGATCCACTGGAAAAGTGGAAAGGGTTATGGGGGAAAATGTGGGAGAGAGCAGATTGGAGGAGGGGATATCCTGTGGGACTGCTATTTTGGGGTGGTGGGTGGGGGAGAAATGGGAAGAAAATTTGTAACTCAAAATCTGGCAGAAACGGATGATGTAAATCAGAAGTTAATAAAGCATTAAAAAAAATAAGAAAATTAATTTGGCCGCAATGTAAAAGATGATTAGAGAAAGGGATAAGAAGGCTAGAAAGACCTATGAGCAGGCTATTATGATAGCTCCAGCAATCACTGAAAAGGATCTGATCCGTATGGTTAAAGTGGAAAAGACAGGGACAGATGTGAGAGATGTTGCAGAAGCAGAATTGATCAGACTTAGTAAATGTTTAGATGTATGCAGTCATGTAAATATTAAATGCACAAGAAGAAGTAAATGAAGGAGGATAGGAAATGAGGCACATGACAGAACTTTTGAAGGCAACAAAGAATTTAGGGAAAAGGTCTGGTTTGGAAAAGCTGAACAAATGCTAGATGAAATGAAATTAAAGGAAGATGGCCAATTTGCCCATCAAGAGGTATACACAACTGAACACTAGTCATGATTATATAACATTCATTTAGCACCAATTATGGACAAGGCAGATGCACCTAATAAAGAAAAAAGAGGGCCATATTACTTTCTTTCAAAGTGTAATTTGTTGCAAAATTTTCCTGTCATAACAATTTATTCATTCTTTCTATATATAGTTCACAGCATATAAAAGAAAATATAGGTCTTTGAACAGGAGTCTTTAAAATATTCATGTCTTATTCCATCACAGCTAGTACCATAAGCAAAGAGTTATTTAGTTACACGATGCATACATAAATATATTGTAAATAACCTAACTTTGAGAGAGTTTATATTGTTAGTGAATAGTGCTTTCAGCTCTTTTGAAGGAAACAGAAATAAGGGAGGAGCATATTAACTTGGATTCACCATACAATAAAAAGCAATAATAGAATACATAGCACTTATAAAGAGTTATACATTTTTTGAGGTGTTTCCTAAGCCTGGAGAAACCAAAGCTTATGAAAGAAATATCCCTTTCTTTCTTTCTTTCTTTCTTTCTTTCTTTCTTTCTTTCTTTCTTTCTTTCTTTCTTTCTTTCTTTCTTTCTTTCTTTCTTTCTTTCTTTCTTTCTTTCTTTCCTTTC
>NW_027185698.1:10564425-10598900 GCF_028583685.1 Petaurus breviceps papuanus
TTTCTTTCTTTCCTTTCTTTCTTTCTTTCTCTTTCTTTCTTTCTTTTTCTTTCTTTCTCTCTTTCTCTCTTTCTTTCTCTCTCTCTTTCTCTCTCTCTCTTTCTCTTTCTTTCTCTCTTTTTCTTTCTTTTTCTCCCCCACCCACCTCTTCTGTACCTATTCCTGTCTCTGCCTCCATCTCTCTCTGTCTTCTCTCTCTTTCACATGTATATAAGAGGCACTTTGCTGTAAGCATAAGAGTCAGGAACAGTCAAGAGTCCTGTCCCTGACTATAATAATTACAGACCTTGGCCTAATCACTTAACTTCTTAGTTCCCCAAGTAACAATTTGAATTTAAACATTAGTAGAAGCTCATAGGGAACAACATATACCAAAGAAATAATAGGTCTGTTTAGGGGTGTAGCAAGAAAAATATGCAAATACACACACACGTGTGTGTATAATATGTATGTGTATGTATATATGCACATATATACATACACACATATATGTGTGTGTTACATATATGTACATATATTATGTATAGGGGTGTGTGTGTGTATGTGTGTGTGAGGGATATACACACATTCACATGCAAAATGAAGCAGTTGGATAGTCTCAGTGATCTCTTCCTACTCCAGCAGTCTAAGAGACTATAATACAGCGAATGTATAAGAGAGGACATAATTAAGTGCTAAATTCTGTGTTATACATTGTATATTTGTAAGAGTTTAGAAAAGAAGGAAAATCTATAAAGACAGAAATAGTCAGGGTAATTTTCATGGAGTAAGTGGAAGTTGAATTAGACCTAGAAAGACGGATGGTGTAGCATTTGGATGGGGAGGGAATGATGGGAGATTGTAGGCAAGGGTAACAACCCAAATGAATGTAAAAGTGATACAGAAATGAGAACTCAAGACAATGCATAAATTGTTCTGACTGGATTGTAGGATTTCTAGTGGGAAAGGAAATAATGTTGGCTAGTCAAGGCAGGGCCTAAGTCATGGAGGATTTTAGTGTTCTGCTCTATGGATGACATTGCAGTATACCAAACCTAAAACATAACAAAACTTTATTAATAAAGTTCACATTCATTCAATGTTTACCAAGTGGATGAAGGATGCTTCTTCTTTATATTATAATATACAATTAATTGTTCAGTTCTTGTGTTTTGGACACTGTGTCAGGCCCAGAATTGAAGAAGTGGAAGATAGTGAGATAGAGTGTATTTGGGAAATTGTACACCAGTTTCAATAACCTAAGTATTTTACACTCCCCCCCAACTTATTTTTTTTTAACATTTAGAATAAAATCTGGGGGTCACTCAGAGGGTGATTCAGAGACATTGATGGTAGATATAATAAGTAGGCTTAACAATGATGAATTTCTTGCAAGTAGTATAAATATACATTACCAAAAGATGCATCAACTGCCTGGTCATGAAGCAAGGAAGAATAACAAACAGATAGCCCATGTGCATATGCTTTATTTGTAACCTCATAATATTAAGGGTTGAAGGGAAAAGGCCTTGGTGTGTTTTGGGGATGCTCCTGCAGAGGATTTGTGGGAAGACATGAGCAAGAGCAGCAGAGGTTAAGAAGGCTAGGTTAGGTTATGATCTGCACCACAGGAGACACTAACTTTGATTGATGAGCTCATTTGGACATTAAAATATTGAAGTATACAGGAGGATAAATTGAAATGAGTTCTCATTTTTGTATCTAGGTCTTCACAAATGTAATCCTGTCTAGAACATCCTCCCATTAATCCTCTATCTTTCCAGTTGAGTATACTGTATTGTATAGAACTAAAAGAGGGGTGTTACAGAAGCTTCATCAGGCCAAAGAGAAGCATGGTCAAAATACTGTACCTTTAATGAAAATAAATCACAGTGCTATATTGGATGAATTGTAGTCACTGGTATCATCTAAGAAGACACTTCCTTCATCCAAGTCCATTAGGAATGAAGAAAGCGAGAAAAAAATCCATCTTATGCAGCAGATCTTTCCCAGTCCCTCTATCCCCTTCCACCTTCTGCAACTACACTCTACAGCAGATGTCCCTTCTGATCTTATCTGTATGTATCTAGTATATACCTAGTTATTTATAATGCTGTCCTCTTGGAGGGCAGGGGTAGAACTTTTTTTTTTTTGCCTTTCTTTTATCCCAAGTATTTTTTATAGTTCAGTTGTTTCAGTTGTGTCCAACTCTTTGGAATCCCATTTGGTTTTTTTTTGGCAAAGATAGTAGAGTGGTTTGCCATTTCCTTCTCCAGTTGTAGCAGCAAGCACCCCAAGCCTCCTCAGGGTTTGCTGCCACCACAGGTTCTTGGATCTGCTTTGATAAAGGAAAGCAACTCAAAATGGGTTAACAAGCTTACTTTAATCAGTCAGATATGCATCATTTACCTCATTCAGGGGAAAAAGGTCAGCACCCTAAACTTCAGAATATACAGACAGAATTATCAAGACAAAAACAGATCAAGTATACAGCTTTCCAAACTGTGCAACCATTACATCCATACCAATCAACATCTGGGTTTCAAAGCCGGGGGGCTCTGGACAACGGCTAGCCCAGAGTTTCATCAAATCACAGAACACTTCTCAAAGTGAGCCCCAAAACAAAGCTACACATCAGGGCTTATATGGCCTTCTCCTGGCTCAGAGAATGTAACAACCTTTTGGACCCACTGGCCAATCAAAAAGTATCAACTGAAAAACAAGTCTCCCACCCCAGGCTCCAGGTGCACTTTAGCCTAGGGGCAGGGAAGATCTTACAAATTTACATTTCCATTACACCAGTTCATTGTACATATGAGGAAACAGGCAAGCAGGGTTAAGTGACTTGCCTAGGATCATACAGCTAGTAAATGTCTGAGGCCATAATTTGAACTCATGAAGAACTCAGATCCAGTACTGTATCCACTGTTCATCTGTGTACCTGCCACAAAATAAGCACTGAATAAATGTTTGATGTTGACTTGAGTTCCATTAATGGGGAAAATGTCTAAGAAATAATATTTAGAGCTGATTAGACTTATCCAAAGGTGAAAGGTATGTTTATGTGATGCCAAATATTCTTACTCATAAAGAAAATCTAGTCAATCACAGACACATTTCCAAACATCTGGATGTTTGGGATTGGGCAAATAAAACAGTGGGATGGTTAAGCAACTGAGTTTTAATCCAGATGCCCGAATTTTTTTAGTCACAACCAGAATTATTGTGTACATATCATTATTCCTTCTCTTCTATTTCATGATACTGTAGGTTTATAGATTTAGTATATCCTGCA
Source organism: Petaurus breviceps papuanus (assembly GCF_028583685.1). Classification (NCBI taxonomy): domain Eukaryota; kingdom Metazoa; phylum Chordata; class Mammalia; order Diprotodontia; family Petauridae; genus Petaurus; species Petaurus breviceps. The sequence continues at coordinate 10,567,700 of NW_027185698.1, forward strand.
ATATAATGAAATGGATCTTCCAATATCTTTACGGGTATATTCAAGAAACTGAAGCTGAGAAATTTTACTTGGCAAAGTTATTGTGAATATACACACATCACTAAACAACATTCCTTCTGAGGACATTTAAAGCATTCTTTTTTGGGACATTTCCCAACATGATTTTAGCAGTCAATAGGCAAGGAAACAAAGTTTGTCCTATTGTATAGCAACTGTGTGTTTCATAAATAGTACTAAAAGGCATAGTTGTTTTTTAGCTCATAAGGGAAATTTCTTCCTCCAAGAAATAGCACATTACATAGACGGTAAAGATAATTTGAGTAATTCACAATTATTGACATGACTTAATTTGAAATATCAAATTTAACATTGAAATGTGATAAGGATAATATTATAATGCTCTTCTGACCTTTTTGTACAAGTTGATCTAAGTAAATTCATGGTAACTGCATACATAAACCTCAGATGGGTATATGTTAGTGAATGTATACGTACTTGCATCTATCTACACCGGGTATTCCAAAAATCTTGGTGCGGTTTTGAGCTTTTATAGCTTAAAACTGCACCAAGACTTTTGGAATACCCTTTATGCTTATAGATACTTATTTTTGGAGGCATAGTAGTGCAACAGAATGAGTATTGAAGTCATAAGATCTTAATTCAAATTTTGGCTCTACTACTTGTGTCCTTGAGCAAGTCACTCAACCTTTTGAGGCCTTGTTTTTCTCTACATAAGATAGAGTAGATTAAACTTTAACATACCTTCCCTCTCCCTCCCTACAATGTTGCTGCTTTGCCAAACTTTGTGAACAAGTCTATGCTGTAGTCTCACCCTGGAACCTCTATGGAGTCTTCACCTCCTGGAGAATCCATACACCATGAAACTGGCTGTCTCTTCATTGGTGGTTTTGTCTTCTGACTCCCACTTTGGAGATGCACTGAGGCCAGTCAATGTTTATTCCCCTCCCAGCTGTGCCTATGACTTTCCAAACTTCAACACCCTTCTCACTTCTCTTTTCCAGCTCCCTTCTGTATCATTACCCATTGGAATGTAAGCTTCTTGAAGGAAGGGACTGTCTTTCTTTTTGCTTGTATTTGTATCCCTAGCTCTTAGCATGGTATTTGACACATACTAATTGCTTATTAAATTCTTTTTGCCTTGCCTTCCAGCTCTCCATCTATATTAATAGATGAGAGAGATGGAGACAGAGACAGTGAGAAAGGAATAGAAACAGAGACAGATCTATAATGCTACATATAGCATTGTCTCTGTATCTCTGTGACTGTCTATTTCTTCATAAAGATAAATATGGATAGATAAATAGATAGATTGATTTGTGTGTGGCACTATGGATATGCCTCAAAGCCTGAAGGTCCTGGGTTCAAATCTATCCTCTGATATATTCTAATTGATGATCCAGAGCAAGTTAACCTTCTAGATTTTCTGGGTAAATCTCTAAGGCTATATGCTTCAGAGAAGGTACTTAGCTGATTTGATGGAATTTCCTAATCTGCAAGTTTCCAGTACTAATAAAATCATAGTTCTGTTATTTATCCTCATTTATATGTATGTGTATATGTGTGTATGAAGAAAAAGTTGTGGCATGTGAATCTTGAAAATGATTTTTTAAAATCTCATATTAATAAGATAAACAACCCAGGATTTCCAGTTTAGGATTTCCCTAAGAAATATGTATATGAAAGAGAAAGATTCTAAAAAGCAATAGGACGGGGCGGCCAGGTGGCTCAGAGAGTAAGAGCACCAGCCCCAGTGTCGGGATGACCTGAGGATCGAATCCGGGCTCAGATACTCAGCACCACACCCAGAAATAACTGGCCATGTAACCTTGAGCAAGTTACTTAACCCCGATTGCTTAAAAAAAAAAAAGCAATAGGACATCATTCTCATTCTCATTTTAATCAATTACTATTTATTAACACACAGGGTTCATAGTTTTGAATTAGGCACAACTAATCCGTAAAAACTCTGATAGAAGAATTACAATAGAGCTAAAAAAAAAAAAAAAGAAAACCACTGTGTGTGATCACAGGGAGATTAAAAAGTGCTGTGTTTATAGAAAAAAAAAGTTGATAGCTTAACTCTTTCAGACCACAAGGGGAACATTAATTATCTTCAAATTCATTGTATCAAAATGGTGTCCTAATTGAAAGAGTTAACACAGTTTTCAAAACTACTCACCATCAGACACTAGCCTGGGTGTTGCAAAATCTGACTCAATATTTGCAACCAATTAAATTTTCCTATAAATAGAGTTGACATTCTCGCTTTAAAAAAATCAGTCTTTTTTCCCCTTCTTTGTTTTACTTTTAGTAGATTTATGCTTTCCAGAAGGAAATGCTACCTTCCCCCCAATAAAAGGACTGAGATTTGAAATAAAGAAATTGAAATGACAACCTTAGTACACAAAAATACACACACAATCAAATTCAGTAACATATTTGTTTACTTCAAAAAGAAAGGAAATGTACTTTTCTCACTGCTAACTGTTGAGTTCGTATTTTAAAACCAAAATTAAAACCCACAACAGAAGTCCAAACACTACATACAGTCCAGAGCTTTAATCAGCATGTGGGGTGATGGGTTGGAATTGAAAGTATGATGTTAATTCTTAGCTTTAGCTTGTACACAGAAAACCATAGCAAATGTGTTGTTGAAAGATACCAAACATACTGCTATCCACATTGTATACATGTGTCTCTCCATGGGGAATATGCATAGTATTTTATGAAAGTTTGTACATATATTTATACATAAGTGAGTATTTGAAAATTCAATTACTGTATCGATTCACATTGGCTGTTCACTAAAAGGATGCTGTAGAATAGTATTTCAATAAAGCAAAAGCAATGTAAATAATTCTTTTCTATACCTAGTTTAAGAGTCAATATGGGTTCGTTTGTCCAACACAGTGATGCACAAGGCCACAGCACCCCAGATGCCAGATACTCAGCGGGAGCTAATTGAAGGGCAAGCAAGAGCTGGTGAAACTCCAATTGCAAAAATGATTGTAGGAACTGAAAATTAAAGGAAGCCAGACGACTCTTCAGTAAATCTTCAGTTACTTCAGGAAGTCAGTGCATTGGCTGGAGTTCAGGACCAGCTAGCTCATTGAAGGAAAAAAAAAAGGAAGCAGGCAGTGGTACTTCTCCAGACTTGACTTGCACAATCAGGAGGATGAACCTAGCCACGAGGACAAAGAGGATCTGGATGGAATTGTGCAGGGAGTGATCAGAGCGGCCATAAAAGGCAGAATAAAAATCGACACAAGATTGATCCCTAGCTTAAAAAAAAAAAAGCCAAGAAGCAATTTTTAGAATACCGATGAATACAGAAGCCTTACAGGCTGTAGAGCCCTGCCCTTATAGAGATTCACCAAGATAAATATCCGATCACTGAGTGGTCAACATCTGAGGTCCCAGATCCAGAGCTTATATCAAGGAAGGGGTGAAAAAATCTTTTCTGTACAAACACACCAGACCATTTACCTTTTGTCCTTTTTTTTTTTTTTTGAAACTGAACTGCAGGAAGATCAGGACTGCTGCAGTCCTTGGTTGCCTACTTTCTGCATTTTTCCATTCTTGGTATTGAACACTTCCCGACACTGGCTGCTCTGGCACTGGCCACATCAAATTCATTCATGATACCCATTGAGGTTTTGTTTTTTTTTTTAATGCGAAAACCAGCAGCCTGTTGAATCCTATCATATGGAGGCTGTAAATCTCAAGTGCTTCCTTATACTACCTTGTTTATTCTTACTATATTGTTTTCATTTATTATAATGTAGTTGCATGGCTTGTGGAGGGAAAAAAATCAATGTGATATGATGGACCAAAAGCTTGTCCTAATCTGGAAGAACTAGATTCAGATCCTCCCTCTGACATTTACTGGCTATGGGACCTGGGATAACTGACTTAGCCTCAGTGTTCTTGGCTGCTCTCCGAGACTGCATATTGCAGAGAAGGCTCTAACTGCCCTTGATAAAGGAAGTTTTCTCATTTGGGAGTTGGCTATACCAGAGAGATCTCTGATTTGATATACATATTTATATCTGGTTTGCTTTAAACAGTATATTCTGAATTGTGTGATGACTAAAAACTGAACTAATTATGAAGATGCAATCATTTTGCTTTTGACTTGTGTTTTTTTTTTATTTCCTGAAGAACCAAAATACAATATAAATGTTTGGGAAATCTTAAAAAACCTTCTTGCAAGCACAAGGGGGTACTGTGAGTGTGTGTGTGTGTGTGTGTGTGTGTATGTGTGTGTTGTCCCTCAAAGCCCAACACAAATCAGAACTCTCAAAACAGACAAAGGGGGTGTTTAGTTACATTTCAAAACAATGCACTCATGGATTTCTGAAAATAGTGAGCTTTCCTAATGTATTTAAAATATCTATAAAGGCTCAATTTACACACATATATTTAAGAATGTCTATTCTGTAAAGTGAGCAACAGCTGTAATTAACAGGTGTCTCTACCCCAAGTTTTACTAGACTGGCAGCAGAGGTAGAGAAGTGCCTTCATAAATCATAAGTTGAGAATAGAAAAGGGGTTAGTTAGTTGGATGGCATTTCTCTTCCCCAGCTTTTAATTTCAAAGACTGCTTTAGTGGTACCATTGACCCCATGAGGCATTTTCTCCACCTACTTCCACTTGACTTCAATACAAGCTCCCGAATTCCCATTTATGTGTCGTCCCCTTTGGAATATTTTGATTAACTGATATTTTACAGCTGCAATAAAGGAGAAGGAAAGATTGGATGTTTGGGGGAGCTAGGAGTATGATTAGAACATGAGCTTTTGTCATCCCTAGAACAAAGAATGGAGGGGAAGAAGCAATAAGATAAACAAACAAACAAAAAACCCTACTACATACTCCCCATTGTAGGCTAGCCTATTTCTAGGCATTAAATTCCATCAAATTAAATATAGTTATGCCTTCACATCGTGACTTTCCCCATCACAGTTTCGATATATTGTGGGTTGGCATAAGAAATTAAATGGGAATTTTTAGAGAGTTTTGCGGAAGCCACAGAAGACATGTGAAAGCTAGCAGACAACACAGAAAAACTTTAGAAACTCAGAAATGCATAAATATATATGTACAGCATTGTATAATATTAACATGTTTTATCTTTTAATATCATAACAATTTTGACTTCTTTTCTTATATGAAGGGTGGGACAAAAAATTTTAAGTGAATATCCCAGATCATTGGTACCCTCTGCCCCCACATGCCTAAACCCCCATGATGTGGAAGGGATAACTGTAGTTCCTAATTTTATCTTTCTCTAAGCTGTACAAGGTGCTAGGTGGTACAGTGTATAGAGTGCTGGGCCTGAAGTCATGAAGACTCATCTTCCTGAGTTCAAATCTGGACTCAGACACTTTCCACCTGTGTTAATCTGAGCAAATCACTTAGCCTTTTTGTGTCAGGTCTTCATATGTAAAAATTAGTAAGTAGACAAGGAAATGGCAAACCACTGCAGTATTTTTTTCTTTTCTTTTTTAAAATTTTTTTGAATTAAATTTTATGTCATTAATTTTTTTTTAAAGCAATCAGTGTTAAGTAACTTGCTCAAGGTTACACGGCCAGGTGTTTCTGGGTGGATGCTAAGTGTCTGAGCCTGGGATTCGATCTCCAGGTAGTCCCAACACTGGAGCCAGTGCTCTCACTCGCTGTGCTACCTGACCACCCCTTATGTCATTAATCTTCAAGAGATTTTGAGTTGCAAATTTTCTCCCCATATTTCCGCTACCCACCACCCCAAAACAGCGATCCCACTGAATTTCCCCTCCCCCAATCTGCTCTCTCCTATATCTTCCCCCATCTCCCCTCCAACTTTCCAGTAGGGTACAGTGGATCTCTATGTCCCAGTGCTTGTATATTTTATTTCCCAGTTGCTTGTAAAATAATAATAATATATTTTTTTAAATATTTGATTTTAAAACTTTGAATTCAAGATTCATTCCCTTCCTCCTTTGTCACCCACCCTTACTGGGAAGATAATCCATTCAGTATAGATCTACATGTGTAGCTAATGCAAAACATTACATAGTAGATATATTGTAAAAGACTGACTATATTTCCCTCCCTCCTATCCCACCTCCCATTTGTTCTGTTCTCTACTTTGATCCTGTGCCTTTTCAAAAGTGAGTGCTTCCAACTTCTCCCCTATCCCCAGCTTGCCCTCTCTTCCATCATCCCCCCTCTAGTCCCCTTCCCCCCCTACTCTCCTGTAGGTTGAGATACCCTATTAGGGTGTATGTCATTCCTTCCCGAAGGCAAATTCAATGAGAATAAGGTTGATTCATTCCCTTTTGTCTTCCTGTTCTTCCCCTCCATTGTAACAGTTTTCCTTGTCTCTGCTATATGTGATAATTTACCCCATTATGTCTCTCCCCATCTCCTCTCATTCTATGCCTCTCTCATCTCTTAATTTCACCTTTTAAGTATCATCCCTTCCTATTCAATTTGTCCTGTGTCCTCTGTCTATGCATATCTGTACACATATATACACATACTCACATATGTATTCACATGCCCATATTCTCTCCTATATAGACATATATATGTGTGTATATATATATATATATGTGTGTGTGTACGTACACACACACACACACACACACACACATATATATATATATATATATATACACATTTCTATTCCCTTCAACTATTCTCATACTGAGAAAAGTTTCATAAGTTAAAATTATTGTTTTTCCATGTAGGTATATAAGTAGTTCGACTTTGATAAGTTCCTTATGATTTCTTTTCCCTGTTTACCTTCTCATGCTTCTCTTGCTTCTTGTATCTGAATGTCAAATTTTCTATTCAACTCTGGTTTTTTCATCATGAATGCTTAAAAGTCCTCTATTCTGCTGAATGACCATATATTTCCCTGAAACATGATAATCAGTTTTGCTGGGTAGGTGATTCTTGGTTTTAATCCCAGCTCCTTTGACCTCTGGAATATCATATTCCAAGCCCTTTGATCCCTCAGTGTAGAAGCTGTCAGATCCTGTGTTATCCTGATTGTATTTCCACAATATTCAAATTGCTTCTTCCTGGCTGCTTGTAATATTTTCTCCTTCATCTGGGCACTATGGAACCTGGTATGATATTCCTAGGAGTTTTTTTTTCTTAGTTTACATCTTTTTTATTTGTTATGAATTTACATTTTTTCTATTTTTGATACTGGTAATTTGGTTTTCTTCTTCATTATTCTTTTTTTTTATCTTCCTAGGAGTTTTCTTTCACATTGTCTTCTATTTTTTTATGTGTTTGAATCTGTTTAATAGTATCTTGATTTCTCATAAAGTCACTAGCTTCCATTTGCTCCAGTCTAATTCTGAAGGAATGATTCTCTTCAGTGACCTTTTCGGATTCTTTTTCCATCTGGCAAATTTGGCTTTTTAAGGCATTCTTCTCCTCATTGCCTTCTTGAGCCTTTTTTTCAATATTTTTAAGGTGTTATTTTCTTCAGCCAGGTCGTCGACTCTCTTTTCATGATTTTCCTGCATCGTTCTCATTTCTCTTCCCAATTTTTCCTCCACTCTCTTATTTGGTTTTCAAAATACTTCTTAATCCTCCTCTATGGCCTGTAATCAGCTCATATTTTTCTTGGAAGCTTTTGGTGCAGGGGTTCTGACCTAGTTGTCTTCCTCCTGTTCCATGGTTTATCCTTTTTGTCCCCAAAATAGGAGTGTAAAGTTGGATTGCTGTGCTTGCTTTGCTTCCTTTGCTTGCCCATGTTGCCACTCAACTACTTGATTTTTTAGCTTTTTGCCACAGTAGAACTCTCTGGTAAGCTTTGTCCCAAATTGCTGGAGTTTTCTCAGCTGCTGGAGCTATTAGTTTGCTGCCTTCTCTGGAGCCTCCACTGCCTCTGGAAAACTGGTCATGCATCTCAGGACCTCAATCCTGGACAATAAAGCACAAGCGATTACTCCTCAGACTGATTGCTTGGTCCCCCTACAATCTACAGGCCAGCAGCTCTGAAGCAGCCATGTGGTGGCAGCTGCATGGCTGCCACACCTCAGCTGCTTCTCCCACAAGGGGGCACAGTCCGGACCACACTCCCAAACTACCGGATCCCAAAGTCCATACTGCACTGACCTCTCACTTTGTCCTTAGTATGTATGGGTTGATAATTCTGGAAACTGCCATAGCTTCTGGTGATCTGAAGCCCCTCCAGCAGGCGGCTGGTTGTGGCCACCCTGAAGCTAAAACCTCTGGCTCATGCAGGGCTGGCCTTGGCTCCCAGAGTGCTGTGCTAGCCCCTTCCTGCCGGCCTGCTGAACTCTCTTCAGCAGGAGGCAAGCTTCTCACTGTCATTTTGTGGGTTATGTAGCTCCAAAGTTTGTTTAGAGTCATTTTTTCATGAATTCGAGGAGGTGGAAGCCGGAGCTGTGCAGAAGTCCTGTTTCTACTCTGCCATCTTGGCTCCGCCCCACTCCAGTATTTTTGCTAAGAAAACCTCAGACAGGGTCATGAAGAGCTGGACATAACTGAACAATAACTACAACAATAACAAGGTACACAAAACTTTGCCAGATACTACATCTTCCGCCTACCATTCTGGAATTGTTCCTGGATTCCTTCCTTGGGAGACTTTCCTTCTGTTACCTGAACCACAGTTTGAAAATAGTTGTTCTGTATCTTGCAATTTCATTAAGTAAATGTATATCAATTTCTTCTTTTAAAAAGTGTTCTAAGCTCACCAGTTTCTAGTTATAATCTCAGAGGATTTGACTAAGACTATTAGGCTTAATAATGGTGTGGACTCATGGCATATTCAGATCCTGAGGTTTCAAATTTTGCCCCTTTATGATAAACTATGGGGTATTGTTAAAATTCTTTTGGTATATAATAATTTTGTTTTTTTAAGTTTTGTTTTAAATAAGTGAGCCATAAACAGCAGGGATCAACCTCCATGAAAATTATTCCAATCTTTATAACAATAATTCACAACTTTATAGTGTTTCAAGGTTTGCAGTTTTTTCCATATATTATCTCATTTGATCATCACAATAACTACATGAGGTAGTTTCTATTATTATCCCTATTTTATAAATGTGGAAAACAACTTTGCCAGTGTCTGCTCTTTCCCCAACTTCCTTTCTTGGTTTCTGTCTACTAACTTTATGCAAATATTCCCAATAACTTGAATTTTGTCTCACCACAAAGAGACTAGGGGCTAGCTAGAGATAAATACAAATGTCAATTAAGGGGAGAGACCTAAACTTCTGCCTAAGGTTAGGAATTTTCCTAATGGGAGTTCAGAACAATTGTGTTTGTATCTCTAACTTTTCATCTAATATAAACTCCTTAACAGAAAAGGAAGGAACCCCATAGACCTGAGTCAATTTTTTTGCACTTGACTTAAAACACTTTAAACAAACTAATTGTTGTAACAGAGTGATACACATATACATAATTTAGTGCTAAATTACATGGTAGACTATGTGTTGGAGTAGTTCAAAGGACAGTTATTTCAGTTAAAACCAGAATAGTCAGGGATGGCTTCATGGAGCAGTTTGAAAAGCTTTTTCACACAATTAGAAAGGCCCTTCAAAAGCATGCTTTTAATACCAAGAGCTACCATTATGTGTAATTGAAAAAGACTGGAAATTTTCCCAATAAGTTTAAGTGTAAAGCAAGGATATACTTGTTCTGTCTACTATTATTTGACAGGCTATTAGAAATGGTAACTTTAGTATTAAGAGAAGAGTAAAAATATTGAGGGACCAATAATAAGTGACTAGGAAGCAGAGTTATCCCTACTTATAGAATATGATGAATTTTTAAAATCTTGTAAATTTGTGAAGAATTAGAGAAGAACAGAGATAAATAATAGTTTTAGCTAACTAGAAGGATACTGAATTAATCTGTAAAGATCATGACAATTTCTTTGTCCAGGAACTAACCACCAACAAAGGCATAGGTTCAACACATGGGATAGGTTGTTAATAAATCAGGAGATCTAGAGGGGACCCACTATGGATACTTACAATTATTTAAAGAAGGATGTGTCTTCTTACATGAAAGCCTTTGAGCCCTGGTAAGAGCATGGCAGTGATATGATTCAGGAGTAGTGGGGGACTGATACATATGGAGAAAGTTCTGGGAATAACAAGATAAAAATATGATACATACTGTATTGTATTATAAAACACAACAGATGTTAATTTGTTTTTCTGAATCAATATGCAGCTTCAAGGATCCATTTCTATTTGAGTTTGACATCAATGGCTCAGAGCAGTAGAAGATTAAGTGACTTGACCAAGGCCACACAGCCAAGATGTGTCAGAAACTACTTTTTTCTTAGTCCCAAGGGTGGCGCTCTATTCACTATACCACAAATTTTCTTAGCATCGGTTGTATATAGTACAATACAATTAATATTCTCTGGGAAATGTACAATTTGTGGCATTTCCTCAACAGTAAAGCGACATTTAGGGAGCTCATTCTGATTCCCTGAGGACTGTACCCCCTCTCACGGCATATATCAATTCACATCCACCTTCATCTGGTAGCTGAGCTCACAGTTGATGATCCATGGTCAGTCAGGACAGGAAAAATCAGCTCAAAGCCATATTTACTTCTTCTAGCAGAACATTTGTAGTGGAAATGCTAGCCTCTCAAGTACATTTTATTGTGATAGAGGCAGCACTTCTTTCATGGCATAAAGGATCTCTACCCTCTTTGATGGGGATCACAATGGTTTTGGGTCGCAGGGAAATCCATAATGATTTGATCTCTTAAGCTAGGAATGAATGTTTAATTCACATTGTTTAGGACCATTTTATGCGTCTGGTCATATTCTTTTTGGCACACGTCATCATACGGGTCTATGAATTGTCCACACTCGAAACTGAGCCTTATTACACACAATCTCTATGCTTTTCAAGAGTATTCCAAGGAAAAAATGACAATTTATGGTGATCTCACTGTTAGTGAATCTACTGACGGCAAATTTGATAAGTATCTGGTAGCCATTTCTCTCTTGTCTAGTGTTTTTTTTTTTTTTTGGTCTTTTTGGAGGGATAAAACAGGGGAATTGGGGTTAAGTGGCTTGTCCAAGGTCACACTCCTGGTAAGTGTTAAGTATCTGATGCTGGATTTGAACTCATGTGGTCCTCCTGACTGCAGGGGCGCTACCTAGCTGTGCCACCCACCCCCCTTCCAGTTTTTGTACTCACTTTTCCAATATCCTCTGCTTATTTCTTCTGGAACGATTAGATGAGGTCTGAGTGACTGAGAGACTTTCTGTTTCTTGTAGAGCTGAAGGTACAGTGATAAAAGATGGTTGTCTAGAGTCACTCTAATCATTTGGATCAACCAATTGTCGTTTGATCACTGGTCTTTCTTGCAATTTCTCTAACTGCAATACAAACCTGGAAATCGTCTATCTTTCCTGTTGTGAAACAGTTTAGGATTTCACATAGATATACTCTGAACTCTCCATGCCCCCTACAAATATTCTAATACTGGGATTTCAAGGCCTCAGATCTTCAAGGGGCATTTGAAGGACAAGTAGAATATGGATGGACTGAGGGGAAAACAAAAAGCATTCTAGGTGAAGGGAGGGCCATGATCAAGGGTCTAAGACACTTTGTTATGTTACTGGTGATTTTAAACATTCAGTATCTCTTTAAGATAATTAAGAGACATGGACAGATGTGAATGTCTCATCTTGTAAGCATATTTGTGACAAGAACCGTGAAGTAAACAGGGAATGCTAATTGGATAACACCTGTCTCTGAAAAGATGAATGGGCAGATTTTAGTATGTGCATGGCTTTGTGCAGCTCCATAGTTCCTGAGACTTTGCTGTGAGCCTGCATTTGCAGAGTTTTCAGCACTTAACAGGTTTTGTTCTGTCAGGAATTTCCAGTTGCTACTCAGTCTGCCTGTCCTTTGCTCTAGTCTCTCTACCCAAAGAAGTGACATGATACAGTGAAAAGGAAAGGAGAGAACATACAGGATTGTGGGAGGAGAAAGAGGAGAATATATACAGAGGGAAAACATTTAGGAAGTTACTGCAGAACTTGGCCTCTGGTTTCTTCTGTCCCTGAGGAAGGAGAAATTAAAAATATGTTCCCCTTTAGTAGCTGGGTCTGTGTTAGGACTCCAGATCAGTTGGAATAAAATTCAACTCAAACTCAATAAACATTTCTCAGGCACCTAATATATATATATATATATATATATATATATGGCATTGATACAAAGACAAGATCACTCCCACTTCCCTAAAATAGCCTACATTTTAGTGGGCCCATAATGTGTGTACAGCTGTAGTACAAGGTAAATTGAGGGACGGTATACCAGCTGGGAGAGTCAGGAAAGACTTCTTTGAAGAAGAATGTCAAAGATTGTGAGAGGCAGAGATAAGGAAGAAGTGAATGCCAGGCATGGGAGACAGACTTTGTGAATCAGTGCTTAGAGGTAGGAGACAGAGGGTTAAATACAGGCTATAGGCAATTGACCACAGGAAGAAGTGATTTTCCAGTTTTCACCTTAATGGTGAGGATCACAAAACCTATTTAAATTGAGAGAGCCTGTGATTGATATAAATAAGAAGCTAGGTGTCCCAGTAGATAGAGTGTAACATATGATGTCAGGAAGAACTGAATTCATATCTTTCTCAGAAACATCTTTATCTGTGTGTCCCTGTGCAAGTCATTTACTGCTCCCAGACTCAGTTTCTTTATCTGTGAAATGGAGATAACAACAGACTCCTTTATAATAATAGACCCTCATAGGGTTTTAGGCATTAAATGAGATAAAATATTTAAATTGCTTTCCAAATCTTAAAATACCATAGAAATGCTAGCTGTCATTATTGTGAACATACATAACTACTTTATAAGAAGGTTTTATATTCAAAAAATGTTTTTTTTTAAATTTTTCAACAAATAAAAACATTCCAAGAGAGTAGTACAACTTGAAGATGAGGACAATAGGAGGAATTGTAAATCTAACAAAATTTTCAAAATTGCATAATCAGTGAATTGTATATTTGAATAAATATGGAAGTCCAGGGCAAACCCCCAGAAGTTTTCCTTTTTTTCATCTTTGAAGGACCATACAACGCTAGTTTTGAAATTAGAAGGGACTTCAGAGGTCATCTAGTCCAACCCCACTCATTTTACAGGCAAGAACAATGAGGCTAAGTGACTTGGTCAAAGTGCACAGAGAATATTTAACAAACAGTCTAAACTTGGGCTATACAGGAAGAAATGGAGAATCCATGGAGGAGAAGTATCCCTTCCTTCACAATTGAGTTCAAATTGAAGACAGAAGTTTGAATAAACTTCCCTTTGTCTACCTTGGGCTTCCAGGTTGTACTAAAAGCAGAGTTAACTGCATTGGATTCTGCCTTCATCCTTTAGTTGTAGTGCTAAATGGCATTTTGAAAAGAGTACATAATGAATGCATTCAGACAGTGCAGCTGTTTTTTGTCTGTTTTCCAAACACATAATGTGCTAATTTGGAAAAAAACCAACAACAGCTGCAAATGCATGTCAACAGCAAGGTCTTCAAGGGAAGGCCTTAATAGGTTTTGTTAATCAGTTGTGAACCAGGTGTGAATAAATAATTAACACACTTGATGGTAGAGCCTTGTTATCACTGTTGCTTTAGTTAAAACTTTGGATAGCCTTTCCTTTAGAAGTTCAGAGATTACTTGTAAATTTTAGAAAGAAAAAAAATAGTTAACGGAGAAATATTTTTTAATAAATAAAACAAGATTTTAAAAATGAAGGTTTTTTGGGGGTATTTTTGTCAGAAAAAAGAAGCTTTAAATAATTTAGGCCCCATTTTAGTCTCTCTAGTGGGGAAAAAATATAGAGCTGTACAATATTTCAATGCATCAAAGATCTGTGATCTCATCTGTCTGTGTATTTCCTCCACTTATTTAGGTAAGAAGTAGAAAGAGTGCTGTTTCTGAATTCAGAGGACTTGAGTGCAAATTCTAGCTTTATTACTTAGTACTTCTGTGACCTTGGCAGGTCCCTTAACTTCTCTAGACTTTAGTTTCTATATCTGTAAAACAAAGGGGCTGGTGTAGATAGTCTCTAAGAACTTTTTTCAGCTTAAATGTATGATCCTATGATTCTTCTCTGCCATGTTTATGTGGAATTTATAAATGAATCTTTGTGAGAAATACAGATCTTGGATTCCTTATTTATAACCTTTGAGAATCCAGGCTTAGCTTGCCAAGGAGGAGCCATCAGAGGTCAAGAGAAAGACTAATATCCTATTTGGAAACAAATATTTAAAAATTAAAAATATCTTTCAAATTATTAGAATTCATTTTGTAATCTACATTTAATTATTTACTTTTGTGATTTTTATTATATTTTACTTTTCCATGTGGGAAAAGAAAACTTCAAGGTAGAAAGAGTCTCAGAGAATAAATATGAAACTGATTAAACACTTTACTTGTGGTTTTTAGTACTGTTTAAAATTTCAGCAGTATTTTTTTTTTATAAATGTCAAATGTGTGGTGGGTGTAAAAGCAGCACATAACAGAGGCAGGTAAGTGATTTAGTGGGTAGAGTGCTGATCCTGTAGCCAAAAAAGTCCTGAGTTCAAATGTGACCTCATTTTATTATCCATTCCATAATCTGGAAGGAAAGTGCTATCATTATCCCGACTTTGTAGATGGGCAAAACTGAGGATAAAATGAGATATTTTCAAAGTGCTTTACAAATGTCAAAACATTACACAAATGCTAGCCCGCTGCCCTCAAAGAACTTAAAAATCGAATTCAAAAGACAAGGGGTGGGGGGGTGGCTAGTTAGTGCAGTGAATAGAGCACCAGCTCTGGAGTCAGGAGGACCAATCCAGCCTCAGACTTGACACACTTACTAGTCATGTGACTTTGGGCAAGTCCCTTAACCCCAATTGCCCTCCAGAAAAAAAAAAGACAAGATTGACACATTTTTTATGTCAGTCAATGTGAGACACAACACAGAGAAATGAATGCATAGTAATAGAAGGAATATTGGACAAGAAGTTAGAAAACCTGAGTTCTAGTTCCAACTCTATTGTTAACTTGTGATAATGTCTTTAGCAAGTAGGAAGATGAAGAAAAAGCCATTAGGATGTAAAAATCTATTAACTGGTTAACCAGCTGCTAAAGAATTGAGAAGTGCCTATACCAAGTATGAGTATGAAGAAAATCTCTTAACTCCTTTCACTGAATGGATTTTTCACTGAGGCTTCTAATACTGAAGGAACTGGTGCCAAGGGTAAATTCAGTCCAGCCTTCAGTTCCCTTTCACCACAGTTATCAGTTGCCATCTGCAGGGCCTCAGAACTATGCAAAATCCCTTGACTCAGGCTGTCAGAGGTAGCCTGCCCTGATGAGGACGCCTATCCATCTAGAGCAGTAAGAGATGTTTGAGGGGACTCCCTATGTCTTCAGGGATTCAGAGATGAGGAGAGGAGTGTTTGTTCCACATGCAGTGGGTGTGCCTCATTCTATACTGATTTGAGATGATGGTGCAGAGCTGGTGCTGAGCATTCATTCACTCTATCATAGGCCATTCAAACTTTAATTTTATTTACTTACCCATAAGCCTTGTTAGAACTACATACATTACTGCTGCTCTATCATCTAGAGTTTTCTAATTCCTTTTGCAGATCATAACTTCCTAGTCTAGTCTTGTTTCCTCTGCTTCCCCCCTCCTGAGCTTGAATTTTGTCTTCACTGGATTCCCAGGTCTTTTACCCTTCTTTGTTGTCCAAGTTTATCACCCGGAGCTTTGATCTGCTCCCAGTTAGTGTCCATGGTTGGAAAACTGAGATTAGCAGTTTCATACATTCAGTTTAACAGACAGATAGCCCTTCTCTTGATTTTAATTGTCCACCTCTGAGATAATCTGACAGATTGCACCTTTTTGTTTTGTTTTTTGAAAAATGACATATTCCAAATGTTAATTTCCTTCAGGAGTCCAGGCATGCAGTTTTCTCTTCTTCTTTCACTATGCCAAATCTTAGTATAGGAGAAAACATCATATAAACAAAATATGAAGATTTGAACAAAATTGAATTTCTCCATCTTCACAGGCTTCTGAGATCCTAGTAGTGAGAGAAGAGCACTAAACATCACTATAGTTCTGGGAAAAATGATTGAAGGTGTGGTAAAACTGAATCCCAGGTTAGGAAAATGCTTTATAATGAGATTTTACTGTATTAAACACCTGGTGGATGCAAGCTCAAATTAAATCATCTCTTCTGAACTTGATTCATCTCATGAAGAAACTATTTTTTTTAACTTGAAAATAAACTCATCAACTATAATGGTGCTAAAGAGGAACTAAAATGAGGTGATACCTCCTTCAAGAAAGGCCACATTATCATCTCTTCCTAATTAAGCAGGCCAAATCCAACCTCCTTATTCATCTCCATAAATTAACTCTGGGAAAGTCATTTCAGGAGGGCTTTGCTTCTAAGCTTGTTTCACTCTTATTTTTGCCCTCTCTTCTTCTCTTCAGAGATAAGAAGCAGACGCTGGGTAAGATATTGCCTTCTGTTATATTTTCACTTGAGTTATTTATATGTTATGGTTTGTGGACTCCTTTCAGTTGATTAAAACTATAAAACATTTATTAAACACTAATTATGCGCCTGACGCCATGCTAAAAAAGTGTTAAAGATATAAATACAAGGAAAAAGATAGATTCTGATCTTAAGGATTTTGTATTATAATGCAAGGTATGTTGAAGAGAGATAAATGTGATCAACAGAGCATTGGTCTGGAAATATTAGGGAATGGTCATAAATTCCTGCAAGTTAAGATTAAAATTCACCTTTCAAAGTCCAGGGTCCCAGTGGAGGGTCCAGGAAGAGGTAAACAAGGAATAAGGAGAATGGTCAGATTAATTATTTTTAATCATCCTGGGGTTTGCTCAATAGAAAAAGGGAAATGTATAGCATTATCATTGGATCAGCTGTTTCACATAACTATCAATGGCCAGGTGTGGTGGAATATGCCTGAAGTCTGCTACTGGGAGACTGAGGCTTGTGCTTTAATTGGGCTCGAGGGTTCTGAGCTGCAATAGGGCTAAAGCCAATATGATGTCTGCATTCATTCCAGCACCAAGATGGTGTACCTCTAGGATTTTAGGGTCACCAGGTTGCAGTCAAGGGGTGAACCGGCCCAGACCAGGAACAGAGCAGGTCAAAGCTTCTGTGCTAGTCAGTAGTGGAATCAGCCCAGGAGTGGCTCCAGAACTTCCAGCCAGGCCCAGATAGAGAGACACAGTATCAAAATAATAGCAACAATAACAACAACAACAATACATACACACACACAAAACACATAAAAATTACTGGTAGGGGAATCTGGCATTTTTCATTTGCATTCTGTATTATCTGAAGGAAAGAAAAGAGAGGTAGATTTTAGACTTTGAAGTATCCTAATATTATTGATTCTAACTGTGCAAGCTTTAAAAAGTCTGTAGTCTGGTTTTTATTTTAAGTTACTGTAGATTTTCAGGTCACTTTCAAAACAGTGCCAAAGAAATTGGCTAGACAATGCAATGAAGAAAAACAACAAAAACCAAAACCCCACAAAATGTCCAAATTCAAGCCACTTGAGGCCATATGAATTTTTAGTCACATCAATTTTTATAAAATAGGCCCTTTTGCTTAATAAGAATGAGGGCATTTCAGTAGAATTTCCTTGTTTTTAAAGATTTTAGTCTCATGGATAAAGCTCATGGAAGGGAAGATATTTAAGTAGCTATTAGGTAATATTGAAAGAGCCATCTTGGCACTATGGAGAATCATAGGTCTGGACCAAAAAAGACATTAGATAAAAAATAAATAATGAAAGTGCTCAATTCATGGCTTCCAGAAATTACAGAAATAAGAACCATGTATATTTTTAAAATGGTTATCAAAAACAAATCAGAATGATGTTC
The DNA here is from genome assembly GCF_028583685.1 of Petaurus breviceps papuanus. Lineage (NCBI taxonomy): Eukaryota > Metazoa > Chordata > Mammalia > Diprotodontia > Petauridae > Petaurus > Petaurus breviceps. Next base: position 10,585,665 of record NW_027185698.1, read on the forward strand.
TTCTAAATGGCACACATTATTTATGGAATCATTTATAATCAAAAGCGTTGCATATTCACTTTTATCAATTATGTTAAATAGATTTCTGATATTTAATGATTAAATCCTTCCCTGGTACCTTTAGAACTCACTATAAAATAATTCAGCAGCAATTCATCTTTCTAGTTGTTTTCTGAAACATCATTGACTATTTAGCATTGTTATGAACACAGTGTTGTATATCACTTTTACACCTTTGACAGCAAATTATAGTCATTAAGCAAATAGGTTTGCATTTAGATTTTGTGCTAATTCCCCACTAGAATGATCTGATTACAGAAGAATTATTCAAAGGAATTATACTTATTGATACAACACAAGTAACTCAAGACAGAGAGAAACCTTGTATGAAGACAAGTGGTTACCTGGAAAATGTATACAATGTCCTTTCTTCTATTCAGCATGGCTTATTATTAAAAGAAAACAAGCTTGGGTTAAGTTGTTTAGGCAGCTGAAATAGCATCCTTGAAACCTAAATAGCCTTCTAGCTTCGGGTTAGCCATCAAATTTGTGCCTATTCCAAATGCTCTTGCTGTTTGGAAAGAAATTAATATAGGAGTTCACAAATGACAACACAGAGTAGATTTTTTATAGCTTCTAGAAAAACAAATCAAAACACCGTAATTGTGATTCTTGAATATGGCATGACGTTAATAGATTTATTCTCAGGATGCTCAATGATTGGCTAATTTTTTTTTTTTCCAGATTCTCCGAGGTTGGGGTAGGGATAAACCTGAGGGAAGTACTATAGTGAAAAGACCAAAGGACTAAGAGACAGAAAACCTGGGTTCTTGGTTCTGCTTTATGACATAATAGCTTTATGACCTTTGACAAGACTCCTAGTCTTACTAAGTCTTACTTTTCTCACCCATAAAATGGAGGGAATAATGCCCAGCCTTTCTAACCTCATAGGGCTATTCGGACTTAATGACATCCTATATATGAACATGCTTTGTAAACTGAGCACTTAATGTTTTGAGTACTATGCTCAAAATTTAAGCACATTGCTTTGAGTTTTGTTTTGTTTTACTTAGGTTTTGCTCCAGAAATAGATTTTGTTTTGGTAGAGCTATTCACCCTGTGACATGTCCCATAGTTTCTACCAGTTTCTTGCATGATCTGCTTTAACTGCTGAGTCTGTACTCTTTTCAATAATTTCTGATAACATTGACCCGTTTTTCATCTGCCAAATTCCTTGTTTTGACAAACAAGTAGCAGAGACCTTGTATGGAAATACTGTCATTCTCTCTGTATCAGGGTGTGAGACTTTCTATCCCTTAGCTCTGACTCCCCTAGTGGTGACTCATTGTCTAGATGTATGTGGATTTGTGGTTTTATCAATCATAACTTAGCTCTATGTCCCCACCTGCTGGCTATCCCCATATATTTTATTTGGATGAATGCTAGTCATGTGACCTTGGCATAATTATTTCCTCCATTGAAACAGATATACATGGTAGAATGCTGCAGACAGATAAAAAAATTAAATAAAAAAATACTTAAGCACTTGAAGATATAGTGCATAATTATCAGCAATAAATCATTTATCAACTGAATGACTACAAGTCACTCTCTTAAACCCCAGAAGTTCCCTTAAATATGAGATCAATAAGCATTCAGGCGTTCCAGGCAATAGATAGTGTGACTACTCAATAAACCAGGTATAACAACAGTTCTCATACTTGGTTCAAATCATACTTCTCACAAGTTCTCAGATGGTTTAATTTATACTTCTCATCATAGGCAGAAATACTAGTTCTTGGCTTACTCATGGCATAGCAGCATAGAATGTGGGCTTTGGTGTTAAATTGAGGTCACAAGGTTTTGTGTCTCTCCTTATTTCAGTTGCCTGGTTGCTGGTGGGGAGCTCTGAACTTGTGTGGCCACAACTCACATATTATGGAGCAGAGTGAGATGATTTGGCCAGCCTATAACCTTACTTCCCTTTACTTTGACCTTGACCATCCCTCTCTTTTGTATCTGAATCCTATCATTTCCTCTCTCACTCTTTTTTTTTTTTTTTGCTTTTTGGAGGGCAATTGGGGTTAAGTCCAAGGTCACAAGGCTAGTTTTTGTGTTGAGTGACTGAGGTCACATTTGAACTCAGGTCCTCCTGACTCCAGGGCTGGTGCTCTATTCACTGTGCCACCTAGCCACCCTCTTCCTCTCTCATTCTTAAGACCAAAGCCTCCTGGAGGAATGAGGATACACTTCATTTACATGTGACTGTATCTGGAATAGAAGGTTGCACTTCATATGAACACTGAAAAGAACTAGGGGTTCTAAGAGATAAGTAGACAAAGCATTGTAGGCAAGTTCAAAGGCAGAGAGACAGGACATGGAATATCATGAAGAGGAACAGCAAGTAGGCAAGCAGACGTTTCCTCATAGAAACTGACTAGTATGCTTTAGTTTTACAAAAAATACTCAGCATTGAAATTAGAGTAATTTGGGCTATTTTAGAAATGTTATTCAGAACCACTAAGTGCTGAAGATATTATTTATTCATTATATTATATGGAACTTTTGGAACAAGTAAAATATAAGAAAAAAACCCAGAAACCAAATAAGAATGCCCATTCAAAAATTATATTTTGGAGGAACATGTCTATCTGAAGATAAAATTCTTTACTGAGTTTGAAAGCACCACTCACAAAACAATTCTCAAATCTATATCACCAGCCTTGACCTGATTTCTTTTATCTGGTGCAGAATTATTGTTAACTTTAGGACATGTCTAACTGAATAAACTATTGTTATCCTCAACCTTTTTATCATAAATATAAAATTCTTTGTCTTTTTCCATAAATATTCCCCCCCCCAAAAAAAAACTTCACTGCCATAGTTTTGTCTCAGTTCTGCAACTAGAGAGTTAAATTCACAATTTAACCTTGCTTTATAATTTCCCCAATCCAGCTAATTACTAGGCATCACTAAAATTCACCATTTCTTTCCATAATTATAAATTTCTTGTGAAGGCTGCAGTATATAAACTACTCTATAATATATATATATATAAAATTTATATATAATAATATAATACATTTATATATAAACATATATAAACTATTCTAATCACCTTCCTGGGGGTTTCCCAGTCATACATTTACCACCACAAACCATTCCACATATACTTGCCCAATCATTTATAACATCTACTATTTTCAACCATGACTTCTTTAACCAATTAGATTTAATCTCTATCAATGATTCCCAACATTCTTTTGTCTCCTTGTTTTCTTTCAGTCACCGATCTGCTTTCTCCATTCCTGTTTACCTTACCATACCCAATCTACCTATTTTTACCAATTCAATTGTTCAACAAATTCAACATTCCATCATTAAGTTTTCAGAAAATATTCATTAAGCACCTTTTATATACAGGGGATTGTGAGCTGTGTGTATATGTGAATGTGTAAATAGAAAAATGACACAGTTCTTACCCTCCAGTTACTTAGGCCCTTTTGTGTTCTCCCTCTATACTAATGCAGTGGTAAGACTGAGATTTACTTGTCCAGGCCTAACCTCTTAAGTGACCTTTAGACTCACCTCCAGTTGCCTATTAAACATCTCAGATTAGATGATCTGTAGACATCTTAAATTCAAATAGCCTAAACTGAACTCATTATCTTTCACCCCAAATCCTTCACTCTTTCCAACTTTCTTTTTTTTTTTTGCCCTTTTTTTTGGAGGGCAATTGGGGTTAAGTGACTTGCCCAAGATCACAGAGCTAGTAACTGTTAAGTGTCTGAGTCTGGATTTGAACTCAGGTCCTCTTGACTCCAGGGCCGGTACTCTATTCACTGCACCACCTAGCTGCCCCAACCTCTTTCCAACTTTTCTCTTACTATAGAGATTATTTTTCACTCCCCATCTCCAATCAGTTTCTCCCTCTCTTTCTCTTTCTCTATGTGTGTGTGTGTGTGTGTGTGTGTGTGTGTGTGTGTGTGTGTGTATGTGTGTGTCTCCACCACCCTGGTTTAGGCTCTCATCACTTCATGCCTGAACTATTGCAGTAGCCTACCTGTTGGTCTCCCTACCTAAAGTATCTCTCTACTCCAATCCAGCTTCCACTCAACATTCAAGCTGATATAGACCCTTCCTACCTTTCTAGTCTTCTTGCACCTTACATTGAGGATAACTGACAGATTTCAAGCCCATTGGTGAGTGAGAGGGGTGTCTAACCTAAACATATGAAGACTTCCCTTGGCAAAATGGGCAGATGAAAACAAATACTTCCAGTGGCCACAAAGACAGCTGAAGCAGGTGCTCTGTAGTGCTTAGAGCTTGGTCAGACATTGAAGACTCCAAGATCATCCATTGAATCGTCATCCATTGTCAGTCATCTTGACTTTTGTCTTGCCACTGAACTTTGATGACTCTGGAAAAGAGTGTAGCTGATGACTTTGTGCAGCTCTGACTCACTTAACTCCAATTCATGTCTGAGTCAAGACATCATTAATCATTGGTCCTCTTCAAAAATGGAGGACAGACACCACCACCACCTTATACTCTTAATATATTTGTAATTTAGTAACACTGGCCTTCTTTCTGTTCCTTGCTCTAGCCACCCCATCTTCTGACACTGGGCTATTTCAAGGGCTAATTCCCATACCTGGCACTCTCTCCTTCCTTATTTCTGCCTCCTAGTTTCTTTGGTTGCCTTCAAGTCTTAGCTAAAATCCCCTCTTCTGCAACAAACCTTTTGCTTGTGCCTCCTCTCTATTGATTATTTCCAATTTGCCCTGTATGTATCTTGTCGGTACATAGTCGTTTACGTGTTGTCTTCTCTATTAGACTTTGAGTTCCTTGAGAATAGGAATTGTCTTTTGCCTTTTTTTGTATTCCCAGAACTTAGCACAGCGTCTGGTACATGGTACTTGATAAATGGTAGTTGATGGACTGACATTCTTTTGGCAATGGCAGAATCTGGTGGATTCTGACAGCCTGAGGAAACCAATATATAACTATATAAATACTATTATCTTCAAATGTGTTTTAAAATCTCAAGAAATAAAAAATTTAAAATTGAAGAAATGAGTCTTAGAATGATTTGAGAGTTGCTCGAATGGCTAAAGGGTTAGTTTTGGAATTCCATTTAAAGTAATTTTCAAACATATAATATATTACAAAGTTAGGGCTTGAGAGAAGGGGAAGAATGGTGGGTAGGCAAGAGCGATATACAAAATATGATTGCTAGTACAACTCTCTCTCCTTGTATAAACACATGATGAACAAAGATGGAAGAGGTGTATGTGCTTGTCACATTTCAGGGTAGTCAGGATATACTTCCATATAAACTGTGTGTTCTATTTGGAATATGAAATGTTGTAAAATAACTTCTGAGAATACAGTAACAGCTTCCCATCACAGATTTCAGAAAAAGAGATCTTCAGGAGAAATGGGATAGTTAAGGTGATAGTTAGCACATCAGCGATAAACTCTGAGGTTTATGGGTAAGACTGGAGTGATTTTGACTGCAGGGAATTCTTGATTAAAACCCAAAGCACTCTTAATAGGCAGAACTGGAATGGAGAGCTAGAAGACTTTTGACTTTTGGAATATGTGAGTTTAGCAAAACTAAGGTAATATTCAACATTATGAGATAGCAGTTGAAGTTGGCAAGGACAAGCTGTATTTGATCCTGGAGGCAATAAGGAGATATTGGAATTGGAAAAGAGTTTTCTGAGTCTTCTTTTACTTTCTGTAACTATATGGGGTAGTTATAGTTAGGGACAAAGATGCTGCACTGGAGTACAGATAGCACAATTCTATGATAAAATGATCACGAAGACACAGAAAAGAAATAAAATGTTGGGAGATAATGAAATAACAGAAAAACATAAAGACATGTGTTCATGATTGAGCTTCAGGGAAGAAAAAGAAAATCAAACAAAGGAACTAAGAGATAATAAAGTATAATCATAACTGGAGAGTAACTATGATTTCTGAATTAGAATTTATAAATGAACCCAACCATTTCGTAGAAAAGTACCTATAAACAGCCTTTCTTTTAATGTACTAATTTCAGGTACAATTGGTTTTAAAGAAAATACGATTCTCCCATTCACTCAAAGAATAATTTATAATTTCCTCATGTGGGTAAGTACTCTATTTCTAAGAGTCTTGTTTTTCTTTTCTTCCCCCTCCTTTTTTTTTTTTTGCACAGCTCATCATAGTATCAGTCCCATTATCTATTGATGTTCAGATTTCCTTTCTTCTTGAAGGTTAGGTATTATGTCCTAATGAAATCCCTCTTTAAGTTGTGTATTTCTGTTCACTCATGGACATTCATGTTCAATAAAGGATTTCTACAAAAAAAGTTTATTTCACTCAAGAGGCAATTTGCTTTTCCTCTAATTTCCTTTGATTTCTTTGATTGTTATTTCTAACTACTGAAGATTTTTTGCATCAGAGTAGAACTCCATTACAGTGCTGCTGCTGCTTCTTGCAGTGTTTATGACATTGTTAAACGTTGCCATGGAGATGATTGTGCGAAAACAAATTCCACACTGACTTTGATGTAATATTAACCATGTATGGATTAGAGTTTTTCACATTCTAAAATTTTTTTTAGTAATTAGAAGGGCTTGGAATAATACTTAAAATTGAAAAAAGGTCAATAGATTTATGTTTCAAATAAGGATGGTTTGGTCCCCCCCCCCTTTATTTTCATTAGGAGAAATTTGGATAACTTTTAAATATATGGATCATTATATTACCCATTAAAGGAATCATTTTGTATTCCTTATACTTGAAAGTATTTGATTTCCTGGAGTGTCACATATAGAATCAGATAGATTGGCAAAATATCAAGGTACCCGCCAGCCTGTAAAATCCATAGTCTTAATTGTATTTAGTCTGGGGCTTTTTAGGAAACTGAATGTGGCTAAACGGGGATAAGTTTCCATGAATTGAGAATCAAAGAGGGCATGGTATTGCTATAGGTATCTGTAGCGGCAAGCACCCCAAGCATGTCCTCAGGGTTTGCAGCTACCACAGGTTCTTGGATCTGCTTTGATAAAGGAAAGCAACTCAAAATGGGTTAACAAGCTTACTTTAATCAGTCAGACATATATCATTTACCTTGTTCAGGGGAAAAAGGTCAGCACCCTGAACCTCAAAGTATACAGGCATAATTATCAAGACAGAAACATCAAGTAGACAGATTTCCAAACTGTCCAACCATTACATCCATACCCAGTCAACATCTGGGTTTCCACATTCTGGGTTTTTCAAAGCCGGGGGACTCTCAACAACGGCTTCCCAGAATTCAGATCAAATCACAGAACACTTCTCAAAGTGAGTCCCAAAACAAAGCTACACATCAGGGCTTATATAGCCTTCTCCTGGCTCAGAAAATGTAACAACCTTATTGACCCACTGGCTAATCAAAAAGTATCTACTGAAAAACAAGCCTCCCTCCCCAAGCTTCTGGTGCACTTTAGCCTAGGGGCAGGGAAGATCTTCCAAATTTGCATTCCCATTACAGTATCTTATCTCTATGTTCTGATAAGTTTCAGAAATCTGGAATGCATAAATTCACTCATTCATTCAACAAAAACTAAGTCTCTACCATATGCTTAGAATTGTTCTAGGTGCTGGGAATGCAAAGTAAAAATCAAAAGTTCCAGCCCTCAAAGAGCTTACATTTTATTGGAAGGAAATGACATGAATACAAGTAAGCAAACATTAAGTCTCTTGCTTCTAACATGAAAGACTGGGGATGAATAGTGCCGTATATGGCATTGGGATTTTCCAGGCTCAAGTCTAGGATTATACAATATTTGATGTAGTGTCTGCCATGGGCATTGTCTTGGAATGTGTGTGTCATATTTTCCATATCCTAGCTGGTACAATTTGGAAGCAAGTTTGCATGAATTATTACTGCCCTTGGAATTGTAAATGGTAGCAACTTCTGGGATACTAGTAATGCTAAGAGGGAAAAATAATATTGAAAGAAAACCAGGAAGGAGAAAATGGATATCTTTGTTCCTAGATTTCACCAATTCTGTAAATTTTTACTTTCTCTTTCTAAACTATCCTAGATTACTGTTTTCATTGTCACCTTGATTTTTTTGTATTTGTTGTTGCTGTCAAAATAGAAGAAACAAATAAAAATAAAGTAGGGCTGCTGATCAGTACATCTCTTGGAGAAAAGAAACCCAACAGTAGCAAATTAAAACATAAATAAATGAAAAGGTGGATCCTTCAAGAAAGATTCCCTTTTACAGATATAACACAAAGGAGGTGAATCCCACCCACAAGGACCCTAGCCAATCAAATTATTACTTATGTCTGTTAGATGCCATTAATCTTCTCAATGGAGTTATCAATTGACTCTCCCTTCAGTCTCCATAGGGACAGATAATCAATCTCAAATAAAGGCTTACCCTCTATAACTTCATGAGTTTGATAAGAGGACCTCCTTGATCAATCTCCCTACATTAGTATAACAGAAGTATGCCAAAGTATTTCTATTTTAAAAAATGACAGTAGCAGCAACATTAATATGCCTGTAAAGTACTTTCATATACATTATCTCATTTGATCCTTAAAACAACCCTATTAGTCAGGTGGGGGGGCAGATATTGATCTCATTATACATATGAAGAAACTTAAGCTGAGAGAAATTGGATTATTTAGTGAGGGTTAAATAGTGATGCTGAAATGCTAGGATATGAACTTACCCATGTCTTTTGATCTCAAACTCAATAACCTTCCCATTATAAAATTAAATTCATCAAACATTAAGTGCCTAATGTGTGCAGAATACTATGCTAGCATAGATACAAAGTTTAAGTGCTTCCTTTCCTCACGTAGTTTCGAGTCTAGTAGAACACATTAGAGTGAGGTGCCAATAAATTGCTTTTAGAGGTTTTTTTTGTGAGAGGCAGGAAGTCAAGGTTGATTGAGCAGATATAGAGAAAGCTTAAAGGTGGAGATAATATAGGGATTGAGGCAATTTTAGGCATAATAAACAATGTGGACAAAGCACAGAATACATTTGAGGGGCAGAAAATAGTCTGGTTTAGTTGGAAAGAACTAGCATGTGAGATGGCTGGAAAGGTCAAGTTAGAACAGAAGTAGAAAGTCTTAAATGCCAAGCAAAAGATCACAGACTTAGAGGGAGAAGTGTCCTTAAAAGTGATCTAGTCCAGATCACTCATTTTACAGTTGAAAATAATGAAGCTCAGAGATGTTCAATCATTTGCTTGAGGTCATACAGGGAGTAAACAGCCAAGTCAGGATCTGAACCTAGGTCATGCAAATAAGATAATATTTGTAAAGCACTTAGAACAGTCCCTGGCACATAATAGGCACTTAATAAAGGTTATTTTATTTTTCTTCTGAACTGAACCCAGCTCAAATTCTTTTGTTTTCTCCATGTGAGCTTTGTTTGTTTGGAAGTTAGAAACCCCTGAAGATTTTTGAGTCCTACCATGGCTATGGTTGTGCAATAGCAAAAATTGTCTTGAGGCCTAATGAAGGATAAATGGGAGGAGAAAGAAAGTGGAGGCAGAAAGACTTCTAATGGAGCTACTAAAATAATTAAGGTAGGCTTGGTGATGTTGGGAACAAAGAGGAAATAAGGAATGTGAAAAACACTAGTAATAGGAACAAAACACTTGGTAACTATATATAGCTAAATCTATGAGAGGTGGAGGAAAAAATCCAAGATAACATTTGGTTTTGAACATGAGAATGAGGGAATGGTGGCACCACTAACAGAAATGGGAAAAGAATAGGTTTCAAGAGAAATGTAATCATTCCAATTTGGGGCATGTTGACTTTTAGATGGAAAGGAATGCTTGTTTGGTAGAACTGAATTGAAAACTTCCCTAGACTTTTAGAGATGTGATTCTGAAGCTCAAAAGAGATGTAAGGGCAAGAAACACAGATTTTGGAATCATCTGCTTAGAGGAAGGAGTTAAATATATGAGACCTAATGAGATTATCAAGAAAAAGTTAGAGAGAGACATGTAAATAAATCTAAATATGGCAGAGTGAATAAGGTACTTCTCTTGAAATGAGAAAGACCTAGGTTCAAAGCTTTCATCAAAAAACCTAGCAGAGAAGTCACTTAATCTTACTCTGCCTCAGTTTACAAAATAAGGGGGTTGGATGAACTTGATGGGTTCCAAGATCCCTGCTAACTCTACACCTATGATTGTATGCCTTTAAGGTAAAAAGGGTCAAAATTGTGTCTGAGAATGCAAGTTTAGGGACTATTCTGAGGCCTCCTATTTATTCACTCTATTTTACCATCTGGCAAACTATCAAGTCTATGGAGCACAGTGCTATTACATCAAGTTCCTTATAGTCAGCATTATTCACAGTGGAATGGGCTGAGCCTCCCCTTCTCTTGAAGCTTTCAAGAAAAGGCTAGAACGCCACTTGAGTATACTAGGGAGGGGATTTTTGCCAGTTTGGGCTGTAATAGATGACCTCTGAGATTTCATGGTACTCTGAAACTTCATGATCCAATCCTCAAATTTATTCTGTATGTATAAATTTATATACCAAAGCACAGAATAATCCTATAGGATAATTCCACTCTCCCCCCATATAACAACAATAAATTATCCATTTAAAGTAAAATTCTGTTGACACTACATATTGTTGGTCAAATAGAAATCTAGAACTATTCCTTTGGGACAAAGGATAGATTTTAAAAGGAGGTCTAATTTAGATAGGCAATTTCCTTCCCGGATTTTCCCTCCCTTTTCTTATTTATGTTTTAGTACATACACGATGTCTATTGCTTGTACGCCTCGGGGTACTGTTAAAAATAATCAAGACAATATTAACAATTGATCTTCCACATCTAACTCAGGATAAAAGCCAAACTAAATCAATGCTGTTACTATTGTAGAACACTTTTCTGTAATTTACTTCTAGAGTAATTTACTGTTTATATATAAGCATGTGTGCACATGCCTTTATGTGAGTGAATACTCTAAACCCAAGGGTATCTTTAACTTGCCCTGACACATTCCAGCAAAAATGTCATCTTAAGAGGTATTATTTTACATGCCCTAGGGCACTATAATTTTGGACCAACTATATTTTTGGACCAACAATAGTAATTAATTTCTATAAATTTTCAAGCCAAAGGAAATGGCTCCACAGGTGGTATTCTCATTTTTTCACTATTTGTATAAAATTTACAGAAAGCACGTCTAAGGAAATCTCTCACAATCGGCCAGAATCTCCCATTCAAAAATTATTTCCTGTGAATAAATTTGTCCCTACAAGAGACACTGGATCATATAGAGCTGAAAATGTGCTTGTCAAATTTACTGAAGTTGGACTAAATAACTATGCAGCATGGCACACAATGGGAAACACTGGCTTCCATTAAGATGGTCTCTGGAGAATTTCATGAAACAAATCTTTTGGCTGCACGTCCAATTGTGCCCATAGGTGTGCTGTAAACTGGTCATTTGGAAAGGGAGATTAACTCTTTCTTGACACAAGAATATCACCAGTAAATATGTCAGTAATGGAATATTAGCAGCCTAAATGAATCATTTCCCCTCCCAAGATACCTAATTTAATCCTTAGAAGAAATTTATGCACTAGAGTAGCCTGAATTGGAAAAATCCAACAGTTGGTGCTAGAACTAACCACTGTCTAATAGAAAAATAACTAGACCAGAAATGAAGGGACTTGCATCCTTTTTTTCAAATTCCATGAGTAAAGCTATATGCATCATTCAATCCCTGAGTATTTCTATATTTTTCTCTGTATAGATAATATCAGCCACATAGCATTATTGTGGAAACAAAATGCTGCAATAAGTGTGAAAATTATTTGAAAAGTTTTAAAGGTGATATACAAATACAAGGTATAAATATCTATTATAAATATTTATTGATTATACTGTAGGTAGGTGGAATAATGATAGAATACTAAGCCTGGAATCAGGAAGATGTGAATTCAAATATGGCCCCAGACAATTATTAGTTTTGTGACCCCAAGCAATTAAACTAACTTCAGTCTCTTCATCTGTAAAACCAGAATAGTAATACCACCTACCATCGAGGGTTGCCGTGAGGATGAAAGGATGTAACTTTGGCAAAGCAATCAGCACAGAATTTGTTACATGGCAGGTACTTAATAAACACCTGTGTTCTTGCTTCCTTCATTCCTCCCTTCTTTGCTTGCTTCCTTCCTTTCTTCCTAGTAAATGACTATAGTAATCTAGTATTTGATAAACCCAAAGATCCAAGCATTTGGGGCAAGAACTCAATATTTGACAAAAATTGCTGGGAATATTGGAATATAATTTGGCATAAAGTAGGCATAGATACCAGTATCAAATCATATACCAAGGTAAGGTCAAAATGGGTACATAATTTGAATATAAAAAGCAAAGGCAGGAAGCCTGGCAGTACCAGATTTCAAACTATATTACAAAGTGGAAATCATCAAAAACATATGATACTAACTAGATAAGAAATAGGGTGGTTGATCAATAGAATAAATTAGGTATAAAACGCACAGAAGATAATAACAATAGTAATCTACTATTTGATAAGAAAGAAGTTTGGATATATGGGGCAAGAACTTACTATTCAATAAAACTTGCTGGGAAAACTGTAAATCAGTTTGGCATAAACTAGGCATAGACGTTAGTGTCACTTCATATACCAAGATAAGGTAAATAGGTACATGTCATAGACATAAAAGGGGATGTCACAAGCAAATTATGGAAACATAAAAAATTGAATATATCAGATATATGGATAAGGGAAGAATTTATGACTAAATAAGAGATAGAGAATATCTATGGAGGTAAATAGATAATTTTGATTATAGGAAATTAAAAAATCAAAATTAGAAAATAGGAAACTGGAAAAGAATTTTTACAGCAAATTTCTCTAATAAAGGCCTCATTTCTTAAATATATAGAGAACTGAACCAAATGTATATAATAAGAGGTGCTTCCCAAATGATAAATGGTCAAAGGAAAAGAACAGGGAGTTTTCAGAAGAAGAAATGAAAGCCATCAATAGTCATATGAAAAAGTGCTCTAAATCATTATTGACTAGAGAAATAAACATTAGTACAACTCTGAGGTACCACCTCACACTAATCAGATTGGTTAACATGACAGAAAAGAAAATTAGAAATGTTGAAAGAGATATGGAAAAATTGATACACTAATGCACTATTGGTGGAGTTGTGAAT
>NW_027185698.1:10598910-10610086 GCF_028583685.1 Petaurus breviceps papuanus
TGTGTAACCCTGGGCAAGTTACTTAACCCCAATTGCTTTAAAAAAAACCAAACCAAAACAAAACAAAAAAACTATGCATACCATTTTACCCAGCAATACCCCTACTAGGTCTGCATTCCAAAGAGATCAAAGAAAAAGGAATAGAATCTATATCTACAAAATGATTTATGGCAGGTCTTTTTGTGGTGTTAAGAACTGGATATTGAAGGAAAGCCCATCAATTGGAAAATGGATGAACAAGTTGTAGTATATAACTATGATAGTTGTGTTGCAAAAACAAAAACAAAACAAAAAACAAACAAGCAAAAAAAAAACCCCACCCAATGAGCAGTATACTTTCAGAATAACCTGGTAAGACTTATAGGAACTGATGCAAATTGAAGTGAGCAGAACCAAAACACCATTGTACCCAGTTATATGGTAGTGATAATCAGCTGTAAGAGACGTAGCTACTTTGATAAATGCCATGATCCACAACAATTCCAAATGACACATGATGAAAAATGCTATCCAGATTCAGAGAGAAAACCAATGAACTCTGAATGGGAATTGAAGCATATTTTTTTCTACTTTATTTTTCTTGCTTTTTTTTTTTTTTGCAACAGGCCTAGTATGGAAATAGGTTTTGCATAACTTCACATAAATAATGGGTATCATATTGCTTATCTTTTTAATGAGTGAGGGAAGGGTTAAAAGAAGGGGAGAATTTGGAACCCAAAATTTAAAAAAAAGAATGTTAAAAATTATAAAATCCAAAAAAAGTTCAAGAAAACAATGAAAAACAATCAAACAATAATGCAGAAAGACCAAAGGGAAGAAATACAAGAATTGGCAAATAATTAGATATGCAGGGTGAAAGAAAGAGCAAGAATGCTAGGAGAGTAAAAAGTTGAGGATGATTCCAAGATTATGAATATGAGTGATGAATTTTAGTGATTAGAGGCAGGACAGAGGCCTTAAAATAATACAAGAAAGTTTGGGAAAAGTACTGCTTTTTTATAAGAATTCCATTTTGGACATTTTTAGTTTGAGGTGCCTATGAAGTCATACAATGGGAGATATCCAATAGGCAGTTGGTAATATGGGAATAGAATACAGGAGATGAAATTTGTTCTGGATTATAGATCTGAGATCCATCTACAATGACAAAAATTAAACCCTACCCTTCCAGATGTATGGATTCTTCATTGTAATTATGCCATAAAGTTAGCAGTGTCAAATATTGTATCTAGCCACCTTGTAACTCTAACACATATAAAATTATTGAATCAGTTTTTGCTAATGCACTAATTGTAAAAAAACAGGTATACAATTTGTCACAGTATCTGTGTAAGAAAAACAAAGTTCAGTGGAACTCATAGGACTATTCAAGCTTGGGGTTGTGGTGGTGAATGATATGTACATATAAAGTAATAGATAAGTGAATATTTGGTGTTATCCTCATTAGAATCTAATAATAAATTTCGCTTCTTCCTCCTTAGATACTTAACAATGTCTCTCGGGAAATCAGGATTAGTGGTACTTTTTTTTTTTTTAAGTTCAGTCTTATCGTCAATGGAAGGTATACTTAGATATGTTTGGGAAGACAGAAAATAGCCAAATGGAAGGAGGAAACAAGGGGATGACTTCAATTTAAACCCAAATTGATCAGGTTATTGATATTCAGTCCAGGGAGAGGAAGTAGTTCTTGAGGAAGTACATGATATACCATTAATATGAGGAGTCACAGTTGCAACAAAAGCTTTGTGTACTTAAAATAAAAAGTTTCTTCTCACCACAAATTCACCAAAATAGAATAGTTGAGTTTTCCCTTATCTAGATTCATTGAGAATAAAGATTTTTCAACTAATTCTGCCACTAACCATGTTATAGAGAAAATAACAGCAGAGACAAGTGAACTCTGAGTTTCTCATTTCCCTAAAATTGGGCTTAATGAACCATTATAATTGCTTTGCTCAAAAACACTATTAGGTAACTTTTCTTTTACAAATGACAATGGAGTTGGAGTTCCTCAGTCCCACACCTTTAGAACTCAACATCATAGAGTAATTTAAGAATGAGTTTCCACATGCAAAATATAGAGGAAAACCAAAGCAATTTTCAGAGGAAAAAAATATGTTTGATTTGAATTTTCTGGAGGAGGCTAAATTATTGGGCCTGACTTATCTAGATAATTACCTGAATTCTTCACAAACTATCTCTAGACATAAAATTAGCTGTGGACCTACAACTGTGAAATTTAAACTTTTCAAGCATCCTGCATCCTTCTTATTTTAAAAGCTAGTTTACTTCTTCCTTTTTCCCAAAGTTCAAATGTTTTGCAATATGTAGTGTTTTGAAGGAAAAAAAAAGCAAATCAAATGTTTAAAAAAAATCATTTGTTGAGAACATCACAGAGCTACCCAGTAAAATAACTGAAGATGTCTTGGAGAACTGAAAATCAGCCACTATAACATTGTTTATATTCCTAAAACACAGGTCTTACCACATCACCCCTCCCATTCCTGCTCCCTGTCTGCCCCTTCCGACCCCATTCAATGATCTCTAGTGATTTCCTATTTGGTATGTCCAAGTATTCATAACCAACCCCATTTCTGCCTTTTCTGTCTTCTTACATTCTGCTCTCCTCTTCTCACTCTGTGTTAAATCCACATAGACCTATTGCTGTTTTGCACCCAGGCACCATTTCTCATCTCTGTGCCTATGCACTGGTTGTTCTCCCATATCTTGTATGTCCTTCCTTCTCAGGTTCTCCTTTTGGAATCCTTGGTTCCTTCAAGACTGAGTTCAAGGGTCACTTTCTTCTATGAAGTCTTTCCTGGATCCTCTCACTCCACCCACTTCAGGGCTTCCCTTGCTCAAGGTATTTTGCATGTATTTTGTATATATTCACCCATACACATATTATTTTTCCCTTTAGGCTATAGTTTTTGGGGGACTGGGACTGTTTCACTTTTGTCTTTGTAATGCCAGGACTTAGCATTAGTGCCTTACACACAGTATGAGCTTACTAAGTATTTCTTGATTAATTTATTCTTGTTTTCCTTTTGATAGTTAGTTACATGTTCATATGCACAATATGTAATGCTAATTGGATTCATTAAGGTAGCACAATCCATAGAGAATTAATGCTTGCTTGCAGTTGAAAATGGATCATCAGAAATGATTATATTTCCATATTTAACTATAGATTTAACCTATTTGTATCCCGTTGATGCCTTTAATCTTTTTTTGGATGTCTTTTTTTTCATTTTTCAAATGCTTTATTAACTTCTGATTTATATCATTCATTTCTGGCAGATTTTGAGTTACAAATTTTCTCCCCATTTTTCCCCTATCAAAGCCCGAAAATAGCAGTGCCACAGGATTTCCCCTCCTCCAATCTGCTCTCTCATATATCTTCTACCATACCCCCTTTGACTATTCCAGTAGAGCATGGTGGATCTCTATGCCCCAGTGCCTGTATAACTTATTTCCCAATTACATGTAAAATAGTATTAATAATAGTATATATATATATATATATATATATATATATATATATGTAAACATTTGATTTTAAAACTTTGAATTCCAGATTCATTCCCTTCCTCCCTTGTCACCTACCCTTACTGGGAAGATAAGCCATCCAGTATAGGTTGTACATGTGTGGCTAATGCAAAACATTACATAGTAGATATATTGTAAAAGACTGACTATATTTCCCTCCCTCCTATCCCACCTCCCTCTTGTGCTGTTCTCTACTTTGATCCTGTCCCTTTTCAAAAGTGGGTGCTTCCAACTTCACTCCCCCTCAGCCTGCCCTCTCTTCCATCATCCCCCTCTTATCCCCTTCCCCCCTACTCTCTTGTATGGTGAGATACCCTATTTAGTGTGTGTATCATTCCCTCCTTGAGCCAAATTCAATGAGAATAAGTTTTTTTTTAATTCTTTAATTTATTAATTTGTTTGTTTCCTTTTAGTTTACAGGATTCAATTCCACAACTCCTTGAATTTCACATTTTGTCCCCCTCCATCCCTTCCCCCCCATGGCGGCTTATATTCAAGTATAGGATCTGTAAATACTTTCACATTATACAATGGTCAGGTTATAAGGATGGATTGTACCAGCTGGAATGAAAAATGGTAAAGAGGACATAAAATCAAATAAGAGAACGAAAAAGATCAGGTATTTTGCTTCCACCTGGATATAAATTTAGTTCTTTCTAGTTCTTTCTCTGGATGCACTTTTTTCTCTCCATCATGCATCTTTTGGGATTGACTTATATCCCTGCATTGTTGAGAAGAGTCCAGTCTATCAAAGTTGGTCATCACACATACGTTGTGTCTGTAATTGTGTACAAATTTCTCCTGGTTCTACTCTTCTCACTCAGCATCAGTTCTTTTAAGCCTCTCCAGGTAAATATGAAGACTGCCTACTCCCCGTTTCTTATAGAGCAATAGTATTCCATAACATGCATATACCACAACTTGTTCAGCCATTCCCCAATTGATGGGCACCCCCTTAATGTCCAATTCTTTGCCACAACAAAAAGAGCTGCTATAAACATTTTTGTACATATGGGTCTATCTCCCATTTCTATGATCTCTTTGGGATATAACCCTAGGAATGGTATTGCTGGATCAAAGGGTATGAAAATTTATAGGCCTTTGGGCATAATTCCGGATTGCTCTCCAGAAAGGCTGGATCAGTTCACAACTCCACCAACAATGCATTAGTGTTCCAGTTTGCCCACATCCTCTGCAGCATTTGTCATTTTCCTGTTTTGTCATCTTAGCCAATCTGACTGGTGAGATGTGGTACCTCAGAGTTGTTTTGATTTGCATTTCTCTAATCAATAGTGAATTAGAACATTTCTTCATTTGCTTATAGATAGCTTTAATTTCTTTCTCTGAAAACTGCCTGTTCATATCCTTTGACCATTTATCAATTGGGGAATGACTTGTATTCTTATAAATTTGACTCAATTCTCTGTATATTTTAGAGATGAGTCCTTTCTCAGAGACATAGGTTGTAAAGATTCTTTCCCAATTTCCCACCTCCCTCTTAATCTTGGTTACATTGGCTTTATTTGTACAGAAATTTTTCAATTTCATGTAGTCAAAGTTATCCATTTTACATTTTATAATGTTCTCTAATTCCTGTTTTGTCATAAAGTCATTCCCTCTCCACAAGTCTGATAGGTAAACTATTCCTTGTTTTAGCAAACTGCTTACAGTATCAACCTTTATACCTAGATCATGCACCCATTTAGACTTGATTTTGGTATATGGTGTTAGATAATGGTCTATGCCCAGTTTCTGCCATACTATATTCCAGTTTTCCCAGCAGTTTTTGTCAAATAGTGAGTTCTTATCCCAAAAACCAGGGTCTGGGGGTTTATCAAATAATACATTACTGTAGTCGTTGACTTCTGAATCTCGTGTGCTTAATCTATTCCATTGGTCCACTCCTCTATTCCTCAGCCAGTACCAAGTAGTTTTGATGACTGCTGCTTTATAGTACAGATTGAAATCTGGTAAGGCTAGTCCACCTTCCCTAGCATTTCTTTTCATTAATTCCCTTGATATTCTGGACCGTTTATTCTTCCAGATGAATTTTGTTACTATTTTTTTCTAACTCTATAAAGTAGTTTTTTGGTAAATTAATTGGTATGGCACTAAATATATAATTTAATTTAGGTAAAATTGTCACTTTTATTATTTTAGCTCGACCCAGCCATGAGCAATTGATATTTTTCCAATTAGTTAGATCTGACTTTATTTGTGTGAAAAGTGTTTTGTAGTTATGATCATATAGGTCCTGGGTTTGTTTTGGCAGGCAGATTCCAAAATATTTTATAATGTCTACAGTAACTTTAAATGGGATTTCTCTTTCTACTTCTTGCTGTTGAATTTCATTGGAAATATATAGGAATGCTGAGGATTTAAGTGGGTTCATTTTATATCCTGCAACTTCGCCAAATTTATTTATTGTCTCAAGCAGTTTTTTACTTGATTCTATAGGATTCTCTAAGTATATCATCATATCATCTGCGAAGAGTGATAGCTTGGTCTCTTCTTTGCCTAACTTGATTCCTTTGATTTCTTTTTCTTCTCTAATTGCTACTGCTAACGTTTCTAGTACCAGATTGAATAAGAGGGATGATAGTGGACACCCTTGTTTCACCCCTGATCTTATGGGAAATGCTTCTAGCTTCTCCCTATAACATATAATACTTGAAGATAGCTTTAAATAGATGCTACCTATTATTTTAAGGAAGGCTCCATTTATTCCTATACTTTCTAATGTTTTTAATAGGAATGGATGTTGTATTTTGTCAAAAGCCTTTTCTGCATCTATTGAGATGATCATGTGGTTTCTGCTAGTTTTATTGTTGATATGCTCAATTCTACTGATGGTTTTCCTAATATTAAACCATCCTTGCATTCCTGGAATAAATCCTACCTGATCAAAGTGTATTATTCTTGGGATAAGTTGCTGTAGTCTTTTGGTTAGTATTTTATTTAGAATTTTTGCATCTATATTCATGAGGGAGATTGGTCTACAATTTACTTTCTCTGTTTTATCTCTTCCTGATTTAGGTATCAGTACCATATTTGTGTCATAAAAACAATTTGGTAGGACTCCTTCTTCACTAATTTTCCCAAATAGTTTGTAGAGTATTGGAATCAATTGTTCGTTAAATGTTTGATAGAATTCACAAGTGAATCCATCTGGCCCTGGAGATTTTTTCCTAGGGAGGTGACTGATGGCTTGTTCAATTTCTTTTTCTGAGATGGGATTATTTAAGTAATTTACTTCCTCTTCAGTTAATCTGGGCAACTTGTATGTTTCTAAATATTCATCCATTTCCCTAAGATTGTCAAATTTATGTGCATACAATTGGGAAAAATAATTCCTAATTATTGTTTTGATTTCCTCTTCATTGGAGGTATATTCACCCTTTTCATTTTTGATACTCATAATTTGGTTTTCTTCTTTCTTTTTTTTTTTATCATATTGACTAAGGGTCTGTCAATTTTGTTGGTTTTTTTCATAAAACCAGCTCTTGGTTTTATTTATTAGTTCAATGGTTTTCTTAATTTCGATTTTATTAATCTCTCCTTTAGTCTTCAATATTTCTAGTTTAGTATTTAATTGGGGATTTTGAATTTGTTCTTTTTCTAGGTTTTTTAATTGCATGCCCAATTCGTTGAGCTCCCTTTTCTCTAATTTAATCACGTATGCACTCAGGGATATAAAACTTCCCCTAAGAACTGCCTTTAATGCATCCCACAGATTTTGGTATGTTGTCTCATTATTATCATTCTCTTGAATGAAATTACTGATTGTTTCTATAGTTTCTTGCTTGACCCACTCATTCTTTAGGATTAAATTGTTTAATTTCCAGTTAGTTTTTAGTCTGTCTTTCCCTGGCCCTTAATTTCATATAATTTTTATTGCATCATGATCTGAGAACGATGCATTTAATATTTCTGCCTTAATGCATAGAATTGTGAGGTTTTTATGCCCTAGAACATGGTCAATTTTTGAGTATGTGCCATGAACCGCTGGGAAGAAAGTATATTCCTTTTTATCCGCATTCAGTTTTCTCCAGAGATCTATCATACCTATCCTCTCTAAAATCCTGTTCACCTCCTTAACTTCTTTCTTATTTATTTTGAGGTTGGATTTATCAAGTTCAGATAGGGGGAGATTAAGGTCTCCCACTAGTATAGTTTTGCTATCTATTTCTTCCTCTAATTACTTTAACTTCACTTCTAGGAATTTGGATGCTACACCACTTGGTGCATATATGTTAAGTAGTGATATTGCTTCATTCTCGATGGTGCCTTTTAACAGGATATAGTTTCCTTCCTTATCTCTTTTAATTAGGTCAATTTTTGCATTTGCTTTATCTGAGATAAGGATTGCTACCCCTGCTTTTTTTACTTTAGCTGGGCATGATATATTTTACTCCAACCTTGTACCTTTACCTTGTGTGTATCCCTCTGTTTCAGATGTGTTTCTTGTAAACAGCATATTGTAGGATTATGATTTCTAATCCATTCTGCTATCCGTCTCCGTTTTATAGGAGAGTTCATTCCATTCACATTTACAGTTATGATTGTTATCTGTTTCTTTTCCCTCATCCTATTTCTGCCCCTGTTAATGTTCATATATTCCCTCCCTTCTCCCTTCCCCCCCTTAATAGTTTTCCTTTTGACCACCGCCTCCCTCAGTATTCCCTTTTCGGCCCCCCTCCCTTTTCCTCCCCTTTTCCCCTTACTACATCCCTCCCTACAAACCACTCCCACCCCCCTTTTGTATCCCTTTTCCCCTCCTACTGCCTGTAGGATATTGTTATACTTAATGAAGTATGCTATTTTTTCTCCACATCAAGAATGACAGGAACAGATCTCATGCGAAGCTCCTCTCCCTCCCCTCTTTCCCTCTAACATGATTATTTTGCGTTCCTTCTCTATAGCGTCCTATGCTTAACTGGTTGTTAATCCCTCCTTGTACCAGAACCAATGAGGGAAAAGCTCATATGCTTCCCAACACCCTCCCTTTTTTCCCTCTGCTATACAATTTTTATGCCTCTATGAGTGGCATAATTTACCCTTTTCCACTTCACCCTGTCCCTTTGTAGCCCTTAACAAGATTTTTAAAAAATCGTCATTTTGTGTATTTTATACTCATACCCTGTACTTGTCTCTTACCAGTTTGCTCTTATCAAATAGCAGGGTGTGTGTGTGTGTGTTCTCCTTGTTTACCTTTCTAAGTCACTGTTGCTTCTAGTAATTGGAGGTTGAATTTTCCATTGAGTTCTGGCTTTTTTATCAAGAAGGTCTGGAGCTCTGTTATATCATTGAATGACCATCTCTTTGCCTGGAAGAATATGCTCAGTCTCGCTGGGTATGTGATCCTTGGTTGTAATCCGAGCTCTTTTGCCTTCCTGAAAATTGTATTCCACTGCCTCCGATCTTTCAGCGTAGAGACTGACAAATCCTGTGCAATCCTCACTGTGGACCCTCGATATTTGAATTGTTTCTTTCTGGCTGCTTGAAGTATTTTCTCTTTTATCTGGTAGTTCTGGAGTTTGGCCACAACATTTCGAGGATTTTTCAGTTTTGGGATCTCTTACAGCAGGTGTCCGGTGGATTCTCTCGATTTCTATTTTCCCCTCAGGTTCTAGTATCTCAGGGCAGTTTTCCTTAATGAGCTCTTGGAGAATGTTGTCTAGGTTCATTTTTTCATCATAATTTTCTGGTAGGCCTATGATTCTCAGATTATCTCTCCTGGATCTGTTTTCCAGGTCAGTTATTTTTTCTTTGAGGTATTTTACCTCTTTTTCTAATTTTTCATTTTTGTTGTTTTGCTTGGCTAATTCTTGGTTCCTCATAGAGTTATTTGTTTCTATTTGTTTAATTTTGGTTTTTAGCAAATGATTTTCCTTGGTTAATTTTTGAAGCTCCTTTTCCATATTACACACTTTTCTTTTTAGAGAGATGTTTTCCTCATTATAATGTTTTTCGAATTCTGCTATTTTCATTTTGAGAGAATTATTCATTTTGTCTTCTATCTCTCTCATTTTGCTTTCAAAGTTCCTTTTGATCTCATCTAGGAGAGCCTTCTGTGCTTGGGATCCATTCCTTGTTGAAGTTTCAGCTGTGGGTGTGGAGTCCACATTGTCTCCCTCTGAGGTTGGTTCCTCCCTCTGAGGATAGTAGGACTCCAGAGTCTTTGTCTTTGTAGTCTGCTCTCTACCCATTTTGAGGCAGGGTCCTAACCACGCCCTTCCTATAGGATCCCAAGCCTTTACTGTAGAGGGTTTTGCCCTGGGCAATAGTTACTATATTTTCAGGGTCAAAGGGGGGGTTTGGAGCAAGTGGGGTTCACTCTGTCATCCTCGTCTTTGGAGGTCCTGAAAGGGGCTTCTTTAAAAAAAGATTTCTGGGCTATGAAGTGCTAGCCCCAGGAGTGTTTGCTGTCCAGTACAGGGGCCCCTGTATTTGCTTCTTACCTTGCTCTTTCCAGTCCCAGCCCTTTGATGATAGGCCTGGTAGTGGCCCTTGTGGTTGGTGGGAAGACTTGCCCTCCTAGTTGATCAGGCCCCGTCCCGGCCTGCGTCCGCCGTGCCGCTGCGAATAAATTTTTTTTCTTTTTTTCTTTCTTTTTTAAAATGCTTTATTAACTTCTGATTTACATCATTTGTTTCCGCCAGATTTTGAGTTACAAATTTTCTCCCCATTTTTCCCCTACCTACCACCCCAAAATAGCAGTCCCACAAGATATCCCCCCCTCCAACCTGCTCTCTCCCATATTTTCCCCCACACCCCTTTCTACTTTTCCAGTGGATCTCTATGCCTCAGTGCCTATACATCTTATTTCCCAATTAAGTGTAAGATGGTATTAATAATAGTATATATATAAATATAAATATATATACACATACACACACACACACACACACATATATATATACATATATATGTATATTTGAATATTTTATTTTAAAACTTTCAATTCCAGATTCATTCCCTTCCTTCCTTGTCACCCACCCTTACTGGGAAGATATGAAGTTCAGTATAGGTTGTACATGTTTGGCTAATGCAAAACAATAACATAGTAGATATATTGTAAAAGACTGACTATATTTCCCTCCCCCCTATCCCACCTCCCACCTGTTCTATTCTCCACCCTGATCCCATCCCTTTTCAAAAGTGGGTGCTTCCAACTTCCCTCCCCCACAGCCTGCCTTCCCTTCTATCATCCCCCCCTCTCATCCCCTTCTCCCCCTATTCTCCTGGAGGGTGAGATACCCCATTTAGTGTGTATTTCACTCCCTCCTCAAGCCAAACTCAATGGGAATAAGGTTGACCCACTGCCTCCTGCCTTCCTATTCCTCCCCTCCATTGCAACCATTTTCCCTTACCTCTTCTGTGTGAGATAGTTTACCCCAATCTGTCTCTCCCCATCTCCTCTCATTATATTCCTCTCACCTCTTAATTTCACCTTTTAAGTATCATTCCTTCCTGTTAAATTGGTCCTGTGCCCTCTATCTATGTATACCTGTAAACATATATACACACATTTACATATGTATTCATATACCCATATACCCTCACACACACACACACACATATATATATATGTATATATATATATATATATATATATATATATATA
>NW_027185698.1:10610486-10666058 GCF_028583685.1 Petaurus breviceps papuanus
ATATATATATATATATATATATTTCTAATCCCTTCAACTACTGAGAAAAGTTTCATCAGTTACAATTGTCATTTTTCCATGCAGGAATGTTAATAGTTCAACTTTGATAAGTTCCTTATGATTTCTTTTCCTTGTTTACCTTCTCATGCTTCTCTTGTTTCTTGTATCTGAATGTCAAATTTTCTATTCAACTCTGATTTTTTTCAGCAAGAATGCTTGAAAGTCCTCTATTCCACTGAATGACCATATTTTCCCCTGAAACATGATACTCAGTTTTGCTGGGTAGGTGACTCTTGGTTTTAATCCCAGCTCCTTTGACCTCCAGAATATCATATACTAAGCCCTTCGATTCCTCAGTGTAGAAGCTGCCAGATCCTAAGTTATCCTGATTGTGTTTCCATAATATTCAAATTGTTTCTTCCTGGCTGCTTGTAATATTCTTTCCTTGATCTGGGAATTTTGGAACCTGGCTATAATATCCTAGGAGTTTTCTTTTAGGGATCTTTTTCAGGGGGTGATTGGTGGATTCTTTCAACCTCTACTTTGCCCTCTGGTTCTAAAATATCAGCAGTTTTCTTTGAGAACTTCCTGTAGGATGATTTCCAGGTTCTTTCTTTGATCATGGCTTTCAGGTAGTCCAATAATTTCAAAATTATCTCTCCTGGATCTATTTTCCAGGTCAGTGGTTTTTCCCATGAGATATTTCACATTGCCTTCTATTCTTTCATTTGTTTGGTTATGTTTAACAGCATCTTGATTTCTCATAAAGTCATTAGCTTCCGTTTGCTCCAATCTAATTCTGAAACAATGATTCTCCTCAGTGAGCTTTTGAGATTCTTTTGCCATCTGACAAATTTGGCTTTTTAAGGCCTTCTTCTCCTCATTGTCTTTTTAAGTCTCTTTTGCCATTTGAGTCAGTCTGTTTTTAAGGTATTATTTTCCTCAGTCAGGCTGTTGACTCTCATTTCATAATTTTCTTGCATTGTTCTCATTTCTCTTCCCAAGTTTTCCTCCACTTCTCTTATCTGCTTCTTAAGGTCCTCTATGGTCTGTATCCAGCTCATATTTTTCTTTGAAGCTTTTGACGCAGGAGTTCTGACTTCACTCTCTTCCTCCTGTTCCATGCTTTGATCCTTTTTCTCCCCAAAATAGGAGTCTAATGTTGGAGTGCTCTGCTTGGTTTGCTTTCTTTGCCTGGTCATGTAGCCACTCAGTCACTCGACCCCTGGGCTTTTTGACATAGTAGGACTCTGCCACCAGACAGGGGAGCTTCGTTCCAAATCCTGGGGTTTTCTCAGCTGCCGGAGGTATTAGTTGGGTGTCCTCTCTGAAGCCTCCACATGCTCTGGCAAGCTGGTCACACACCCCAGGACTTCCACCCTCGACTGCAATCCAGATCCAAGCAGGTTAAAGCAACAGCAATTACTCCTCAGACTGGTTGCTTGGTCCCCCTACACTCTGCAGGGCAGGGGGCGGTTGTATGCTGCAGCCCTCAGCGGCTTCTCACCTCGGGGCAAAAGCCAATGCACTACCAGGTATTGGGTCCCAAAGTCCACACTGCACTGACTTCTCACTTTGTCCTTAGCATCTATGTGTTGATAATTCTGGATCACAGCTGCTGGTGATCTGGAGTCCCTCCAGCCAGGTGTTTGGTCAGGCTTGCCCTGGGGCTAAAACCTCAGACTGGGGTTCCCCTGGCCGATTCCTGCCGGCCTGCCAGGCTACCCTCAGTGGGAGGTTAGCTTCTCTGTGTCATTTTGTGGGTTCAGTAGCTCCAAAGTTTGTTTAGAGCCCCCTTTTACATGAATTGGAGGTGGTGGGAGCCACATGGAGGTCCTGTTTCTATTCCCAATGCCTTTAATCTTTATGTCATAGTAATTCCTAGAGGAAACTCTCCAGATTAAATCCAACTTTGTGACAAAGAAAACAATTATGTTGCAACAATAATGATTGCATCTGATGGAACATATAACATTGTACTGGAAGTCCATTACATTTTGTTTCAAGGAAAGAGGTATTCACTATTGTTTCCACTAGTTTTTTATTACCCAATTAGCTTCTTAAAGTAATCTCTTCCTTTACTCTATTGTAGTCATTTGTATATATTATTCTTTTGATTCTTATTATTTTATTTTACATAAGTGTATACAAATCTTCCCACATTTCTCTGAATTTTTCACATTTTTCATTTCTATCACACAGTACTCCATTGTTTCTGTAAACCACAGATTGTTCAGCTATTCCCCAGTAGAAAACAAAACCATTTTTTTCTCTCTCTTTCTCTGTCTCTGTTTCTGTCTTTGTATCTCCGTCTCTGACTCTCTCTTGCTCTCTCTCTGCTATAAATATTTTGGAGTTTGTTGCACTTTTTTCTGTCTTTCACCTCCCTGGCATCTTTGTGTAGTGGTGAGATTACTGAGCAAAAAAATTTGCATGGTCTAGTAACTTTTTACAAAATGCTAAATTGTAATCTAGAACAGCTGACTAAGTAACAGCTCTACCAACAATGTATTAGTGTACCCAAGACCTATTCATTCTGTAGTAGTACACCGCTAATTGGATAATTAGTTTGGACCTGTAAAACACACTTGAAGTATTTATTATAGTTACAGGATTATAAATTGCTTATGCTTGTGATAGTAATGGCAATTAAAGATTCCTCTGTATTGGCTTGGTTTTCAAATTGATTGTATTAAAACCCAGAGTTTGTTAATCCCACCTGTGGGATGGGCTTGTTGATGTGAAAAGAAAGTCCTGAAGTGGGAGGAGCTGGTGATGTAGATTTGGAGAGACAAGAGAGAGGCGGAAGTTCTTTTTGGAAGCAGCACCTCGTGGAGAGGGAGAGACTAAGAGATTGCTGGTGGCCGCTTTGAATTGCCCTGGACTTTTGAGACCTGCCCCCTGAGCTGCCAAGGACTGAGGAGACATGGCTGTTTTGCTGGTACTTTGTCTGTCTGTTTTGATGTTATTTTGCCAGATTTGTCCACTGGTGAAAGACTGTCCTGTTGAAGAAGTCCTGGAACCTGGCATTTGGTTAAGAAGGCCTGAGACTGTCCTGCAGACAGAGAGTGAATACTGTCCACTGGTGAGGGACAGTACTGAGAGTGAATACTGTCCACTGGTGAGGGACAGTACTGTTGTTGCAGGGGTCTGGAGACTGTCCGGCAGACAGAATGAATACTGTCCACTAGTGAAGGACAGTGCTGTTGTTGCAGGGGTCTGGGAGCCTTTCTGTTGGTTCAGAAGCCCTGAAGAAGGATTTTCTTGTTGTATGTTTACAGAAATCCTGGGAGAGGGCTTTGCTAATGTGTTCAGGGGTTCTAGGACTGTTCTACAGACAGAGGATAAATTCATGAAGGGACTGGCAATGTATCTTATGGCCTTGCTAAGCCTTGTCTCTCCAGGAACTAAGATTGCTGAGAACTTGCCTCGTGTCAAGATGAAGAAAAGACCTCCATTTGGGTATTAAGTGCTGTGTTTAAACTTGATGTAACTCTGGGGTAGATTCAATTGTGATCCAGGGGTGGGGAACTTTTGACCTTTTTGTGTTCTATGGTTGAGCAAATGAATGTATTTTCCTTATGTTTGGAAACTAATCTCCATTTGAGAAGAGGGGCTTTGTGGTGGACTTAATTAAGGTATAGCCTAGGGGTGGAGAAGTATTTGGAACAGAGACTTTGTAATTGATTGAATGATTGGAAAGTCCTGGGGTGGGGTAGGCCTTGGAGATGATTTAATCACACTTAGTAAATGCTGTATTTTGAATGATGTCATGTTTTGATCTTCTCTGTTCTGGGTTTGTTACTGAATAAAATAGAGAGCACCTATGCTGGTATTTTGAACCTGGGAAGTTGCCTTTGCTTGGTATTACATTACAATGCTCCATTCCATATCATTTACCACACAGTTCAAAACTC
This sequence comes from Petaurus breviceps papuanus, assembly GCF_028583685.1. NCBI lineage: Eukaryota > Metazoa > Chordata > Mammalia > Diprotodontia > Petauridae > Petaurus > Petaurus breviceps. Next base: position 10,614,404 of record NW_027185698.1, read on the forward strand.
TAGGTCCTTTAATAGAGTGATTACTGCCTCATTACAGTAACTGTAATTAGGAGCAAATATCTTTCAGAAATGTCATTTATTGACTTACTTTAAATAAATTTGGATGAAAAATCTTGGTTTTTTTTTTTAATACAAAAAACTAGCAAGATGGCATGGTAGAATGAATGCTAGTGCTTGTTATTGCTCAGTTATCAATTGTGTCTGACTCTTCATGACCTGTGGATCATAATGTCCGTGGGGTTTTCTTGGTAAGGGTACTGGAGTGGTTTGCCATTTCATTCTCCAGTGGATTAAGGCAGAGATTAAGTGATTTGCCCAGGGTCACACAACTAGTAAGTATCTGAAACTGAATTTAAACTCAGGTCTTCTTGACTCTTGTCCCAGAACTCTATTCACTGAACTACTTAGTTGACTCCTATGCACACAGAGGTTAAGTGACTTTACCAAGGTCACACAGCCATTAAGTATCTGAGGCTAGATTTGAATTTAGGTCTTTCTGACTCCAGGCCCAACACTTTATTCACTGAGCCATCTAATTGCCTTAAGAGCTAGAATAAAACAGTTCATGGGGCAGCCAGGTGGCTCAGCAAGTAAGAGCACCGGCTCCAGTATTGGGATGATCTGGGGATCAAATCTGGGCTCAGATACTTAGCACCACACCCAGAAATAACTGGCCATGTAACCTTGAGCAAGTTACTTAACCTGATTGCTTAAAAAAAAAGAATATAACAGTTCAAATCCTGTTTTTTTTTATACTTTTTATCATTTGGCTATTGCTGTTCAGTCCCTATTTGGAGTTTTCTTGGCAAAGATACTAGAATGATTTGCCATTTCATTCTCCAGCTCATTTTACAGATGAGGGAGGAAACTGAAGTAAATAGGGTTAAGTGACTTGCTCTGGGTTACACAGCTAGTAGGTATCTGAAGTGAGATTTGAACTCAGGGAAATGAATCTTCCTGACTCCAGGCCCAGTACCCTGTCTACTCTGCCACCTAGCTGCTTTGGTATAGAGATTACAGTTTATTTATCTTATAGTTTTTATAAAGAAAGCACTCTATAAACTAGAAAGCACTCTTATGTAGTGCTTATATAATGACTTTTTACCTGAGTCATCATTTCTCCAGTTACACCCTTCCACTAGGTGTAGCATTCAGCTCAATTCAACAAATATTTATTAAGATAAATGGTTCCTGCATTTCTCTACCAACTGTACAGTAGGTAGAAGGGTCTTGGATTTTAAGAATGGGGTACTGTGAAAGAGCAGAAGGATTGTTTGATTTACTGCCAGAGAATTAAAAAAAATAAAATACTCTGACAGTGTCCATTTAACCTCTCTGTGCCTCAGTTTTCTCAACTGTAAAAATATGAAGTTCGACTAGATTGTTTCTAAGGTGTCTTTCAGCTCAATATATGATTCTATGTATTATAGTAAACATGGTGACAGATGAATCTTCCCAAACATTTCTTTAAGAACATGGAGACACCAAATAGCATATGGAGGTTGCCCATGGAGGTTGTAGGATCCTCAGATCTTAAATTTAGAGTCAGAGAGGAGAGGACCTTAGAGGTCAACTAGTTTAACCACTAATTTTATAGATAAGAAAACTGAGGTCCAAAGAGGTTAAGTGACTTGCCAAAGTAACACAGGCCCTATTCAGCAGAGCCAAAATTAGTATGCAAGTTCTCTGACATCAAGTCAAACATTTTTTCTACTGCATTTCATGGCCTCTATTTGTAATAAAAAATCACACTGCAAATCACCTCTGATTTTAATGGCATTCATCCACTGGGCAAATTCTTAGACCCTATCCTTTCCCTTAATTTCAGTATACATTGAGAAGTTCAGGAAATAATGGAAATGTGGACTCTAAAAATCTTACTTCCCTCTCCACCTGAGAACCTTAGATAAATGAGTGGAAAGATGATGTGTGGCCTGAGTTTTATTCCTTGTTATTTTTCTTCATGTATATTGTAAGCAAGTTAGAAATTTAGAGGGTCTAAGAACTTATGAACTAGTTGGGTAGGCTAAACCTCAATCTTTAGTCTTTAAAAGTTTGGGAGTAATTGGGGAAACTTCATAATAATTTTTGTATTCATTAAGTGGAAGACCAAACCAAATAAAGAAAATTCGAATTAAAAAGTAATTATAAAGAAATTTAGTTTTATTACCTTCAAATATATAATTCAAACTATTTTAAGGGCCATTAGAAGTGCTTGGTCAACAGTATGGAACACAGTCCCAAAACTGAGGAACCTAAATAAGTATTCAGACCTCTTGCAAATTCATAGCAAAAGGGCTAGTTAGTAATCAAAACAATCCTCCCCTTTTGACTATGCTATATGCAACAAGAGGCTTGATATGGAATTTTGGAAAGAAATATATTTTGCAGATTTATTATCTCAAAATAGGCACATGTTACATATTCTTAGATACAAATGAACTACTCTTTGACAAAATGCTATTGAATGTGACATCTTTTGCCCTAACGGGTATCCTTTTTTGAAACCCAGGGAAAATAATGAACAAGAATTTTGCCTTTGCCAATGGTACATTTTCCATCTCCCAAAAGGCATTGCTTACACTCTCACAAAAAGGGGAGGATTGGGTCTCATGAGTAATGAGTGATTCAAATGCAATAGAGTGTGAGATGTGAAGAGTAAAATTCATATGCTTTAATGAGTAAATCTGTGCTGTTCAGTGATATGAGCTTGGCTAAATTCCATCTTCTCTATAAAACTGAGTCATTTTAAAAGTTCTTCAAATTAAATTATGACAAAGTTGGGTCAGATTTGTGGCCTTACTAGTTATGTAAAACATACAAACAAGAGTCATACATGTGCTTTCATATACAATCTTAAAGGGTTTGAAAAAAACAATATAATATAGGAGTGATAATATATTTAGATAAGCTTTTCTCCTGATAATATCACTGTTTCACAATGAAATCACTCAATCAATAAACATTTATTGAGTAATTACTATGTGCCTAGAGGTACGCTAAGCACTGAGAATTAAAAACAACAACAACCATGGTATATACAAGCTACATGTAAATAGATAACACATGACCTTAGAGGGGAAGTCTCTGGTAGCTAGCTGCAGCATTTGGAAAAGGCTTCCTGCACAAGGTAGAACTTGACCTGAGTCAGGAAGAATGTCGGGATTTTAAGAGGCAGAGGTGGAGGAAATAGGGAGTCTAGGCATTAGATATAGCCAGTACAAATGTGTGGAGAAAGGAGATGTAGCACTGTGAGTGAAGAACTCCCAGCAGGCCAATACAACTGGCCTGATACATGTAAGGAGGGTAGGGGTGTATAAGAAGACTGAAAATACAGGAGTACTGGTTGTTAATAACTTTAAATATCCAACTTTGATCACAGAGATAATAGGAATTTAGTGTGTATGTAGGGGAGTTGTGGGGAGTTTGGTCAGAAGAACTGCACTTGAGGAAAATCATTTTGACAAATGAGTGGGAAAGGGCTTGGAGAGACTTGAGAGAGGGAACTGATAGATAAGATTATTGTGACACCAGTGACATCAGTGGTGTCAAACCCAAATAGAAATGGAGGCCACTAAATTTTACATAACTGTCACTGTGGGCTGCATATTGATGTAGAAAACCACATATTAACATCATATATGTTTTGTTTTGTTTTTTCATTTTGTTAAAGATTTCCTAATTACATTTTAAACTGGGTTACACCCCACTTGGATTATTATGGGCTGCATGTGTACTATAAGATATGTCTTGGATACTTGTGGTCTAGATGAGAGGTGGTGATGGCCTGAAATAGGGTGGTGACTATATGAGTGAAGAAAAGAGGATGTGTATAAGAGGTATTTTGGCAATAGAAAGAAAAAAAATGGCAACTGATTGGATATGTGGGTAAGGGAGAATAAGAAGCCACTGAATTTGTGAAACTGATTGACTAGAAGGATGGTTGTATCTTTGATAGAAATAGGGAAGTTTGGAAGAGGACAATTGATAAAGGACAGAATCATCCCAGTATATCTTTTCAGCTTCTGATTTATAACCTAAATGAGAAGTTGAACACTGAGAATCAAATAGAGTATTATACATAGCAACATAGGGGTTGTGTTGCCCAATCTCTACTGATGGTCCTTCTCTCCAACTTGCTTTCCATGTCAAAATAATCTATCATTATCTTCCAATGACCACCGTCTCCCTGTGAGATTCTCTTTGATTCTTGTCCCTTTCTGGATTGAGCTCCTGTACTTTGTCTTACTGATAAGATCTTTAACTCTGCTTTTGCCTTCACCTGTCATACCAAAAAGCTAAGCATCCTTCACATTCACTCTGCATAATCTCTCTGTCTTTATCTCTTATTTTATAACTTGTGTTCAGTGTTGTTTTTCTTGTTCTCTCATATCAGAGGTCAGGCATGTAGGGCCATGGATGATTTTAAGTATTGGTCTGGGCAGGGAAAACATAGTAGTATGGTTTCAAGAGAACCTAAAAAACTTGTGGCCCTGTCATTGGATAATTCATTCAGGCAGTGATCCATCTTCATAGTTCTAGTGTAGTTTCACCATGATTTTATCATAAAATCAGTCTCTGATTTTCTCTTTCAACTACGGTACTTGACTTAGTCATCTTTTCTTAGTACCTTGATGCAGGATGAATGAACTTGGACTCTGGCATTGGACTGTATTCATTGTCTTTCCTCAGTTTTAATCTGACTTCCTGGTTGGGGCCAGATTTCCCTCCCATTCCCAGTAATGACTTCCACTGGCAAACCTGGCTGTCCTGTGAGTTTGGTATTATCCCAGCTCCCTGCATCACTTGCAACTAACAGAACTTGACTGTCTCCTGCTTTGTGGTTTCCACAGCACTTTGAGGCCATGTTATTGCTTACTTATTCCATAGCTCAGGACTTGTCTTATGTACATTCTTCCTATCCTACAGAACTCAACTTACATCCAGTATCTATTATGAGTATTTCCTGGATTAATACAAAAGCTTAGATTGACCTATGTCCTGTATATTTTCCCTTATATTTCATTATGTACATGTTTTGAGTATATATATATATATATATAATGTATAATTCTCACTGGATATATATTTTTTCCCTCCTTTTTCCATGCCTTTAAGTCTAAACTTTGTAAATTCCTTTAGCAGCAAGAAAAGTTACATTCCCACATTTATGCTTAATAAATAATGGTTGAGGGGCAGCCAGGTATCTCAGCGAGTAAGAGCACTGGCCCCAGAGTCGGGATGACCTGGGGATCGAATCCGGGCTCAGACACTTAGCACCCACCCAGAAACACCTGGCCGTGTAACCTTGAGCAAGTTACTTAACCCCAATTGCTTTCAAATAAATAAATAAATAAACAAACAAATAAATAAATAAATGTTCATTGATAAGTGTTAAAATTTCCACCTAATTTCCCTCAAATGTTAAAATTGAGTGAGAGTAATACCAACTCTTATCAGGATGTTATAAATATAGATCTACATGAAAAGACAATAACAGTGTAACTCACTCTTACCTGACAAAGGTTAGATATTCTTCATCTATGTAGGAAGCTGATTTTAATGAAAAGATAATCACAGTGTTCCTTCTGAGTAATTAGTTTCATAATGTCACTGATATGATTATGATATCACAGAAAGGATACTGATTTCAGGTAGCAAAAGTATGAGAATCAATTAAGATATTAAGAAAGACCATTTTAATGAAATATTTTTAGAAATATGCAAAAAATGAAACAGCCAACAGCTTTCTGCTTCATCACTCCTCTCTCTGTCTGTCCTTATTTTCCTTTCCCTTTTATTAGACTGTCTTTTGAAACTAGAACAAGTCACCTTTCCCCCCTCCTCCCTAACCTGCCTGATTAAAAACATCAAAAAGGATTGAAAAGAGTATATATGTGTCAAGCTATCTTAAGATGTTTTTACTTAAATTTCAGATGCTGTCCTCATTTGGAAAAGTTTGCTTAAGTCTTCAGTGTAAAGTCTTTGGTGAGGAAACTCCCTCTATTAATTTCAATTAGTAATGGTTCTGCAACTTAGAATCTTGGAGTGTGGCCCAGAGCATTAAAAGGGAGTAACTTGCTGGCGTCACATGGGATGTATGTGTCAGAGGCACAAACTCAGATCTTTCTGCCTCCCATACTAGCTCCATTCACTAAACTGTCATTCAAGAACAAGGGCTTTAACCCTGGAGTTTACAAACTTGGATTTTTTTTTAATAATTTGATTTAAATAAACTTATTTCCTTTGTAATAAGTGGCAAAACCAAGATTCAAACCCAGGTCCTTGGCCTTCATAGCCAGTCTCTTTTCACCGAAGCTTGCACATTGAATGATGAATTTTCTTGGTCAGATTAATTAATGAAACATCTACCAAGGCTTAACCTTTTCTACCAAGGTTCTTAACCTTTTTTGTCTCATGGACACTTACATCAGTCTGGTGAAGTTTATGAACCTATTCTCAGAATAATGTTGAAATACAGTTACTAACATTTTTAAACAGCAACAACAATGAAATAAGCTCATGGATCCAAAGTTAAGAAGCTTTGTTGGTGACAAATGGGTTATAACTTCCATTGGTAGATGAGGTACCTAAGCCAGCTGTATTAAGAATTCTCCCAAATACTGAAATATCTGAGTCATAAATCTATTGTGTATCTTAAGAGATCAACACTTCTACAAATTTTTGGAAATTTTAGTTCTTTCAGCAGTAGGCAGGGGACAGCTATAGTCTTAGAGGTCCCTTGAAGGAATTCTGATAAGAGAGATAGTGCTAATCCCTCAGAGCAGATCAATTATAAATCTCTCTGTAGCCAGTAATTATCCCAGAAAGTTTATTAGGAGTTCTGAGGAAAGGAGCTCATACTATTTAAAAAAAAAACAGGTTTAATTTATGGCTTTTCCCAATATTCCTTATGCACAGAAGGGGCTGCTATCTATGAGCTTTAGCAATAAAGCTGACTTCTTAAATAAGGTGGCATGAGGGTATATTGGTGAGGTTATTAATTTCTACTATAGTAATTGCATACTTTCTCAACCTAGACACTCTAGGAAAGATATCGAAAAGTATGGGTACTGCTTAGGGGAGAAAAGCAATTAGGGGAAGAGAGAGAAAAGGCAGGTTTATGATATCAAAGTGATACAGCCTTGCCAAGGGAATTCAGAACAGTTTAACCAGCCAATCCAGAGTCATATATAGGGGGAGGGGTTCAAGCTTGGCATTAGTCCTTTATTCCAAATGACTGTATAAATTGCCTTGAAATCACTGGTTAATTAGACAGTCTTCTGCCTAAGCCTAGAGCTGTAGTCCTTATACTACATAATTAATGATGCTTTTTTCAAAGTATGGGTGATAATCTACTGATTGAATGCTCCGGTTTCATTATGTTACTAAATAAAATGAAACAATAATTAGAACAATGTGCCTGGTAAGGAAGGCCCACATCATTATGTATTTGAATGTAGGGAAGCAGAAAAATTAATCAAATGAAATGTTAAATGATTACAGATAATTAGAGTCATATGGAGAAGTTCAGTTTTCTTGTAATCAGACTTACATGAAGGTGTGATATCCCTTGTTAAGGAATGGACAACATTGATTGTAAACAAGTCAAGTTGGGGAGGGCACCATTCTTTTTATATGATAGGGGCGGAAAGGAATTTCCTTGCAGGTTACTCTTGGAATGTATTGCTGGGACTTTCTGAGGTCTCACAGAAGAACCCAGCAAGTCAACCAATATAGAAAGCAATAGGGCACTTATTTGGTGCCTTTCAGGGAAGGCCATTTAGCTTTGTGGGAGATACTCACAATATCTCAGAGGGGGAGGAAGGAAAAATAAGGGAAGCAGGCAAAGGAATGCAGTGGGGGGTGGGTGGGTGGGTGAGGCTTTGTGTGTGTGTGTGTATGAATATATTCATGATACACTTTTTTTTTTCCTATTTGGAGGGCAATTGGGGTTGAGTAACTTGCCCAAGGTCATACAGCTAGGTTTTTTTTTGTGTGTATGCTAAATGTCTGAGGCCGGATCCGAACTCAGATCCTCCTGACTCCAGGGCCGGCACTCTACTCACTGCGCCACCTAGCCGCCCCATAATAGGATTTTTTTTTTTAAGCAATTGGGGTTAAGTAACTTGCTCAAGGTTACATGGCCAGATATTTCTGGGTGTGGTGCTAAGTATCTGAGCCCAGATTCGATCCCAGGTCCCTCATGATACACTTTTAAGTTTAATCTATTATTATCATTTTCTTCATCATTTTTAAAAATCCAGTCATCAAAATAATAAATAAAGTCCTGATTTGTAGTGTTTGCTGATTTCAGAGCAATAAATACTCATATTGAAAATGTAACAATTGGCTCTTTGGGGCTTCCCCAGCACACCACTGCTGGGCTGTAAATAAAGATGTTTCCAGAAAGTCTTAGGCACGGTGGTCTCTGGGCCACAGGGGAAGGAAAAAGTTCACTGTGGTCTTGTGAGAAATTATTCTAGAAATTTATCATTCCTTGCACATTATTGTACAAAAACTTCATCTGATGGGTGGGACTCCTCAGCTCATCACCATTCCTTGCATCAATATATTCAGGAAACATGAAAAGTGCTAGGTACTTTATAGGACAGGAGGGAAGGCTCTTGTTTAGTTATTACCATATCGGAGGTCATAGGTGGAGACATATGAACCAAGTAGAAAGCTGAGAGATAGAAGTTTCTAGTATAGACATTTCCAGCCATGAAAGATTGTATGTACACACATGTATGTATCCAAAAAATACTATGTACATACAAATGTATGTACTGGGCAGAAAGAAGACAATACCAAGGGAGAGGAAGGGCAAGCATGTCTGGGCAGGTCCAGAGAACCCTCTCCCCCACCCTCCTCCTTATAAAGCAATTCAAAGACTTTTCTAGGCTACAATAGTTAGTAAAACTTGGCATGTTTCAGAGAGGAAATCACCACAGATAAAAAAAACCCAACCTGTGGGTCCCATTTCCTGTGGTGAAAAGAATCACTCAACCTAATCCATACTTCCTGAGACTTCTCTGTTCATAGATACAATCACACATTCATTTTAGGAGGTGATCTATGAATTCTTTCTATTGTTACTTTGTTTTCTATATATTCAGAAATTCTGGGCAGTTTTCTTTTATTATTTCACATATTGTAGTATCTGCATTTTTTTTCTTTTTGACTTGTCAAATTCTTTTGGGAGCCCTCTAATTTTTAAGTTGTTTCTATGCTTCTTATCTTTGAGATCAGTATATTTTTCTTGTCTGGATATCATGCTTTCTTTTAATTGCCTTTTGATTCTTTTTCAGATTACCCTTCATTTCTATAGATTTATATTTCAAATTTCTAATTCTAAGAAGATAATTCCCAATTATTCTCTTTTTTGTTTCTTTGGTGAGAGGGCACAGTAGATATAGTGCTGGGCCTAGAGTGAAGAAGACTCAAATTAAAATCTGATCTCAGACAGTTACTATTTGTATGACACTGAGCAAGCCACTTAATCTCTGCCTCAGTTTCTTCAACTGCAAAATTGAGATAATAATAGCATCTACTTCCCAGGGTTGTTGTAACAATTCAATGAGATCATCATTGCAAATTGCTTAGCACGGTGCCTGGCACATAAAAACCTTTATACACATGTTAGCTATTATTATTGTTCTGCTAATTGTTCCTGATGTGTAGGCCATAAATCTTGCCTTCACAATTCTAAATTCTATTTTATACCATCTGGGAACATTTTACTGTGGTTTCATACTCTCTCTGTAATTCACAGGGCCCTCTGCTTCATTAGAAGTTCATTTTCCTTTGTCCTGTAATACTTATTCATAGAAGTCCAAACTTTTTTTTACTTGATCTAGAAGCTATATTTCCTTCTGTTACTAAAATATTTTCTGTTATTTTATCTGTTCATAATCAAGGTCTTTGAGTTTTCTTCCTCTTCAGATCTTTGGTAATTTCCTTCCTTTCTTCCTCTTCTTATTTTCTCCTATTGCTCACTTTCTGATGGGAAAGGATCTTAAAGCTTCTCTATTTCCTCCCATGCTGGGCATTACATTGTTCATCATTCTTGGTCTTTGACCCAAGTGACTTCTGGGAGGACAAAATTGCCCCCAGCCTAGGTATATGGTGGTGGTTCAATAAATATTTACTATTTATTATGCACAAAACACTGTTTGGCACTGAGAGGTATGCAAAATAAATGCTAAACACAATTAAAATATCAGAAATGGGAGGACCCTCATAAGTCATTGCATTCAATCTCTATTTGATTCATATGTTCCCTCTAGAACATGGCTGAAAAGTGACTGTTAGGTGTTAGGATTGACAGCTTCTAGTGATGGAAAACTTGCTCTTTTGTGGTTCATAATCTAGTTGGAGAGAGATGTCAAAAAGGTAAACAAAAGCTATTTTGCATTAGTACTTAGGTGTTAAAATGAGCTCTGAAGGAAAAAAAAGGTATTCATTCACTTCTTCATTGGTTGATTCAACAAGCTATACACTAGATAATATATGTTACATCTTGCAAATACAGACACAAAAATCAAATATTCTCTCTCCTCAAGGAACTTACATGATATTGGGGAGAAATAACATGAGTATTTAAGTTAAAGTAAAATAAACACAAAGTAAATTCATGGACCTTGGGTGGGAGAGTGACCTAACAATTAGGGTGTTTCAAGAACTATAGGCAGAAAGAACAGTTGAGTAAAGTCTCTTGAAGCAAATGAAAGGTGATTGGACTTCCTGGGGATTCAGCAAATCAGTTTCAACATTTCTCATTTAAATCTCATTCCTTTTTCTTTCCCCAAGCCTTTAGTGGATCAAAATTACAACAAAATATAGAAACTAAAGTAAAATATGGCATCGGCATGAAATGGAATGTGAATTATGTATCTTTTTCGCTATTTACCCCTTGAATTGAGGACACAGTGCTGAACATTTGGGTGAAAAGGGAAAAATTCAATCTAGATGCTTAAAACTATTCACATGTTTGAAAATGTGGAGCAGCAGTCTTAAAAATGGCTAATTCACTAACCACAAGAACAGGGAAGCCTAAATGTCAAGGAAATTATCTTGAAAAGAAAAATGGTAAAGGTTTTATTCCATTTAAAAGAACCATGGCCTTTGGAGAACAGTACTCTCTCTTGAAAAGGAGTTAATTTTGGGCAAAATGGTTATTCACCTGGATAATAAACTTTCAGGACTCTGTTAATAGCAGGAATTTAATCAATAATTAAGTTGAATGTGATATTGGAGAGGAATTCTAAAGTAAGAAAATCAAATGATTCCTTTGTTAGTTATTAGCATCCATTTTTCCTGACTCCATAAGAGTGGTTCATCTACACTTCAAAGACCAATATACTACTTGGTATAAAGTCTATGAACAGTGAATAAGGAGCTTTTGTAGGGGATTTCTAAACTGACATAGTAAGTCTTAACCTCTTACCATAGCAGATTTTTTTTTTAAAAAAGCAATTGGGGTTAAGTAACTTGCTCAAGGTTACATGGCCAGGTGTTTCTGGGTGGGTGCTAAGTGTCTGAGCCTGGATTCGATCCCCAGGTCATCCTGACTCTGGAGCCAGTGATCTTACTTGCTGAGCCACCTGGCAGTTCCCCCCCCCCCCATTGCAGACTTTTGGCTGCTTGTATGTGAGTAGTGATCTACTAATATAATTATGATAAACATTGTATCTCCCCAGGTTTATCTAATCTTAGGGATTTATATGAAGCATATAGAAGTGAGGTGATTTATCCATGGTCATTCAGCAAATGTCAGAAAAGTTATTTGAATCTAAGTTTTCCCCAAAATAAATTAGACAATAAACATTTAATAAGAATTTAGTATGTGCCAAACACTGTACTAAATGCTGGGGATAGAAATATGAAAATGAAAGACAGCCCCTACCCTCAAGGAGCTTACAATTTAATGGGGGAAATAAAATACATAAATAACCGCTTAAAAAGTAGGGGTTTGAGGGGGGATATACCAGAGGGTACCTGGTGTGCCATATCACGTTTGTGGAGTTGAAACCAAGCAGAGACCAGCTGGTAGGACATGACAAGTTGACTAGAAATTCTGAGCCCACTATGAAGGAAGACTTTAGAAAATATTTTTCACTCTGCCTTCTAGCTGTCCAATTAGAGAAGAGAGGCAACTGAGGGACCCGAGGAGGTGTTGAGTACCAAAGCTGAAGCAATCTCCATGATCATGAGATTTCTGTAGATGAGTTTAAACTGGGAGAAGCATAATATTTATGGAATCAAAACCAAACAGAGCAGCTATTGGGAAATGTTACATCTTGCAAATACAGACAAGTTCCACATTTATTACACTAAATCAGGTACCTTTACCTAGCTGCCTTTATTAATTTTTATTTTACCTTAAATTTTATTTTATTTTTATTTAACAAAACTCTATGTATGTTCTTTCTATATCCTCCTATCACTTCTCATTAGGAAAAAAAAGATAAAGAAAAAGCCTTGTTAAAAAAATCCAAATAAACAAATACACATTTTTAAGCAAGACAAATTCCTGCATGTCTATGTCCAAAAATGTACAGCTTATTGGGCTGCCTAAAGCCATCACTCCTCTGTGAGGAACTGAGTAGCAAGCTTTCTCTTTATGCATTACTTTTTAATATATGTTGTGTTTCTACTACCTACAAGACATTGTACAGGACACTATATCGGGATATACTAAATAAAACACACACACATACTCCTTTATCATCTGTCCTAAAAAATCTTGTGATATAGAAAACATTTATATGTAAAACAATAGTAGTCAGCATATGAGAAGTAAAAATGACTTACAGGTTGTTGGGCATTAAGGCACGCAATTGCAAAGTCCTCCTGCTGCACGAGGCTCCTTGGTGTTTCCTTGCATAACCTCTACATTTCCAGATGAGCTATTGGAATCTCAGATGCCTTGCTATTCAGATGGTGAGCATCTGAAACTGCTCAGCGTCACAGCCTACATGTGCTAAATTATTCGGTGGGCAAATGAACATTGGGACAAGTATTCCTTCCTTTTTTTTTTCTCTCTTCCTTTGTACAACTCCCCCACAACTGCTCAGGGATTGACATGTTATTCCTGTTTTTTCACTGCTGAGATAATTAGTGGTCAAGAATGTGTCTTTCTGTTTTTCTTTCTTGACTTTGCTCCCAAGGTCAGCTCTCTTTAGCTTGAATATCTCATGGACTGCTTTTCTTTTGACCCCTTAGCAATCCTGGTTTTAACAGGACCACTCTTTCTTTCTTGTTTCTCCAGATTTCCCTGGGAGAAGGAGAGGGGGAATGCAGTACATAAAAGTGTACACTTCTGTCTTCTTCTGTATGTTCACTGTGAATCTTGATATTTTTAAAAGGAAATATGGCCTAAAACATAGGAGAGAGAATGAAAATTGAATTATAGATTAAGATTTGAAAATGATCCATATGGAGATGGTAGCTGAAACTATAGTAGTGAGTGAGTTTGCCAAGGGAAATAATATTTTAAGAAGAAAGAATTGATTAAAAGGGAGAGAGTGAAAAAAATTCAGAGGGGCAAAAAGAGAACTAGAAATTCATTCTTAATGAATACGTCCCTATATTCAATACATTCACAGGGCCTCTTTCTTTAACCGTGGTTTCAAATGCTTGTTTGTACACTGTCTTTGGCTCCTACTTCTTTCAGTGTAATTTTTTTTTCCAGTCTTCTAATGGTAGCCGCCTTGCTGGTAGGTTCTCCTTTCCTGTAAGAAAGTCTTCTTTCTTCTTTGGGGTCTGAAGTTGTCTTTTCCCACAGAGTATCTGTACCAGTTCTTGAGCCAGATTCTGTGGTTTTACCTTTTTCTCCTCTGACTTAAAGTCGATCTATTCCCCTACCCTGCTGCGTGCAGATATCCTACAAAATTCCTGTATTTATTTCCCAACCTAGATGTGGTCCATACCATACAAATTCATTTTGTGGCTATGGTCTGTTTTTCTAGGTGAGAAGATAATAGATTTAGATTTGGAAAGGATCTCAAAAGTCATCTAGACCAACTGAACTTTGATAATTCAGCAATCTAAGGGAGGTTAAGAATTCCACAAGGTCACAGTGGAAGAACTGGGCTTCAAACTCAAGTCATCTGACTCAAAATCCAGAAATTTTTCCATTCTATTATGAGCCACATCTACACAATTCCCTGTCCTGGGGCTGTCAGGCTATAAGTACTTTCTTTTCCCTGTCTAACCTCACTTATTGATCCTGAATCGGTGTACTGATACAAGAGCCTGCCAAGGACCTTTTCAGCCCCATCTTTCAGAGATCAGTAGGGAAACAAAGTTTGGTACTAGAGGGAAGTACTATATCTTTTTGAGCTCCTCAATGAAAGTCTGGAGCCACTTCCCCATTCTTTCAAGCTTCTCATAGCTTAGCTGAATTATGTAAGGGAAATAGTGGAAGGGCCCTGCTTTGTGAGTTATTGCTGATAGCCTCAGACACATTCTCATTCTACTCTATGTGTTCTGAAGTTCTCAGCCCCCAAGTGACTTCCTGAGCACATTTTTAATTCTCGTGTAATCATTTAGAGCTCAGATATTTTGTACGGAGCTATAACTAGAAATTATTTCATCTGGGGCAAAATGGTTAACGTGAGAGGGTATAGATGGTGCTGGCAATGATGATAGTGAGGACAGTATGACCATGGATCCAGGGAGCGGTCTGCTCATGTTTGAGGGTGGGGGTTGTAGAAGGAAGGCCTTGGGAGAAAGATGGCATATTGTTCATGAAGATCCTCTTACAATCGAGCTAGTTTCCTGATGACCTCTGATACAAACAAGGCAATTACTGGCTCCTTTGCTCATATTACTTGCTAATTCTCTCCACAAATCTGAATCTTATCCATTTTTTATGACTGACCTAAAATCTCATCTTCTCCATGATGCCTTTCATGACTATTTAGATACTATTCAATTTTTTCCTTTATCTAGTAATGAAATGAATTGCTTAGTTACTTTTAGAAAGTACGTACATTTTGACTACCCATATATCAACCCATCATTTCTGTGAGTCCCTCAGATCAAAAATTCCTTTTCTACTCACCACTAAATGTATTGCTTCCCTCTATTAGAATGTAAGCTTATTGAGAATATGGATTATCTTTTTATATTTATATATTTAGTGCTTAGTATATTGCCTGGCACATAGTAAGCATTTAAATACTTTTAAACTCACTCATTCATCTAAAGTCCTTTACAAATTAAAGTTAATCCTCTCTGTTATAATACTTATTTAAAATCTCATAATTTTTTTTCCTTAGTTGTTTTATGCATGTATTATTATCTTCAAAAAGATTCTATGATTTCTTTAAGGGTGGAGATCATATTGTCTATTTTTTTTAAATCCCCAAAGTGTGTATATAGGTGGGCTAAAAGGTATTATAAATCTTTCACAGGAGGCTATGAGAATTTATGTGGTGCACACATGGGTGGTGGGAGAGTTTGCAGTAGAAGGAAGGAAAAGAAAGGCATGAAGAGAAAGAAAGTGGCATGCACATGGCCATGGTGTTCCCAACTTTGGCATCTCGTGTGAACCATAATGAGAACTGTACCAAGAGACTTTTAAGGGCATATGATTTCAAACTTGCCATACTGAGACTGGAGGGGAAGTGGTTAGGTAGAACAGCTTTGGACCTTAACTTAAACTTTCTATCAATTCCTTTAGTTTGAACTGACTGTCCTATTATATTAATAAGAAGGGTTATGAGAGTTCAGAAGCATGGAAAATGGCATTCATGTGTATGAATCCACAGAATTTATGACCTGACGCAGTGCCTTGTTCAATTTGCTATCCTGTTTCAATTATTTGTCCCTTGATTTTTAACTTATGTGCTATTTGACAAGACTTGGAATAGAGAAATATCGTTAGGGACTCAAGGCAAGGTTTTGAAGAGATACTCTGAACTTGGGTGTAGCTAAGAGGGGTGCTAGACTTGGTGACTTGGGTTACTGATTTTCCCAAAAGAGAAGATAAAAAACTTGCTAAACTGACTAGTCATTTCCCTGGGCCTCTGTCTGCACTTAGAGCAGCTAGACTTTAAAAAGAAAACTGCCAAGGTAGTGACTTTGCTCCTTGCTGAGACACACTGGCTATGCAACATTTAAGTACTATTAGATGCACTTTTTGAGGTGAGACTTTATATAGCCACATCTCCGAGCTCCAGTGGAGAAGGGAACGAGGGGAAGCAATTCTCTACCCTATACAAGAGATACACACAGAACTTAGTGGTGCTGTGTGCTTTAAAAATGACTCATTCTCTACGGAACAGCTTATGGTAGTCTTATGGGCAAAAATGGGCTCCTTATCTTAAAATGGAATTTTATTTTCTATAACATCTTTCAATCTAACTCTCAAATTAAGCCAAAGTATAGTTGATGTTAACATTTCCAAAGTGGCACAAATCACTGTTCTTAAAAACATATATATTTTTTTACATTTAATTTTAATTGGTACTAAGAAGCAAAATTGTGCATTTTTTTCAAGCTTAGAAGTTAGGGCTGACTCTAACATCATCTTCAATAAATGTGATTATCTTTTTTCTTTTAAGAACTGAAGACCCAACCACCCTAATAAAGGATAGAAGGGTTATTTTATAAATGTAAAGTAATATGAATAATGATGTGCTGTGGGACTAAATGAGGCGCATTATACCAAGAATGAGCAAATTAACTACAGGACCTGGTGAAAGGTGGTAATTTCAGAGCAGCCAAATGCATGCACTTGTACCTTTTTGATTCACCTTTTTGGAAGGGAAAATGTATTTTGCTAGGAACTTTTTCTCACAAACAAATGGAAAATGACTCCCACACTGCTTCTCTGGGTTAAATCTGCTCTCCCCCTATTCTTTTTCCTTTACTGACCACCACAGCCTTGAACATTTTGAAGCTTGTCTAAAATGCCTGTTGTTTGCTTTCCTTCTATTCTGGAAGGTCTGGTATCTTTCTTATAGTATTGTGTTTTTGAGATCAAGTTTAGTATTCTTTAGAAGTTATATCCTCCTCTTTTTTTCTCTGCCCCCCCCCCCAAGATTAGACTGAGGAAAATGGCCACAAATTAGGTTTTGCTTCTTTTTTGGTAGGTAAATTCTTTACTTTAACTGCTTGTTCTTCCCTTTCACTCCACATACAAACACAGGTATCTCCTAGTCTAAAAACAAAACAAAACAAAAACTGAACTAAAAAAAAATTTCATTGTGTGATTTTTTCTTCAGTCTGCTACTCTGTCTCCATCTTTCCTTATATTTTCAAACTTCTAGAAAGAATAATCTATACTCATTGTTTCATCATCCAATCACTTCTGTTACTTTTAGAAATACTACTTCCAGCCCATCATTATCTTGAAATAATTTTCCTGATGGTCCTTAATCCAACGGTCAAATCTAATGTTCTTTTCTCAGACCTCATCTTTCTTGACCACTGTGTATTATTCATCATTGATGACTTCATGCTCCTTGGTGAAACTCTGTACTTCTTGGAACTTTATCCTCCATTGACTTCTAAGGTCTTGCACATTTCTAATTCTCCTTCTGCATCTCTGATTTGCTTTACTATCTCCTTTTTCATCATTTTTTTTTCTTCTCAAAATATTTCTATTGGTGAATTCATCCACTATTATAGTTTGAACTACCATGTCTATAAGGATTATTTCCATATTTTCCTTTATATTTCAATTTTTATTCTCTCTCCTGTGCTTTAGACACATTTTTTTTGTCTTTTTTTTTTGGTGGGGGGAAGGCAAGGCAATTGGGGTTAAGTGACTTGCCCAAGGTCACACAGCTAGTAAGTGTCAAGTGTCTGAGGCCAGATTTGAACTCAGGTCCTCCAGACACCAGGGCTGGTGCTCTATTCACCACACCACCTAGCCACCCTTGTGACCCAACCATATTTCAAAGGTTCTGAGTCAAGGTATACATTTGAATAGCATTTCCAGAGTATTCATTACCTTGACTTTATTATACTACTTTTATAATTCTTACTTTGCTTCATGATCACTGAAACATGAATGAGATGTTAAAGTTTTATAGTGCCAGGTTTTTTTCTTTTTCATTTTAAACAAGAATCCTCTTCATTTCCACTGGCAACACAAGCCTAGGTGAGAAATACAATGTAATGAACTTTGGAGGAGATTCTTTTTTTTGTTGATTGATTCTTGAATTTCCTTTTATATTTTATTTTAGATGAATATGGTAACTATATACAACTGTAACCAACTCTGTTATCATTAAAATCTAATTAAGTTAAAAAGTCTTATTTGGGCTTAGCATTCTTCTAGGCTCCCTGACCATGTAATTACTTGTAGATAAAAAACAAACAAACAAAACAAAACTCAAAAGATATTTTTTCCAGCTGTATCATCAATCAAATATTTCTACTTTTCATACTGATATAATTAATACTAGCTGAAATTTCTCTATATTCACAGTAGCACACATTTGTCTTATTTGAGCCTTATTGCAGCCTGATAAGGTAGGTACTACAAGATTATTATTCCCATTTAACAGATGATGGAATTGGGGTCCATTGAGATTAAGACACTGGCCATGGCCACATAGCCAGTCAGCATCAGAGCGGGATTTTCATCTTGGTCTTACTGATTACACGTTTATCATTCTACTAAGTCTTATAGCACAACTATAAATGTTTTCTTTAGTATTATTATAGCCAGTTAAGAAGCATTTATTTAATGTCTCTGCTGGGGCAGGCACTGAGCTAACTGCTAAGAAGACAAAGAAAGGAAAAAAGAAAAAGCACCACTCTCAAGAACCTAACATTCTACAAACCTAACAATACACTATGTTTCTTTTATCTTGAGATTACTTTATCTAAGTACCATTAAAGATGGACATTAGATGGTAATTTTTATTTACTTCTCATTTTTCACTTTTACATATGGCACCTGATGAAATAAACAAAAGTACAGTCTGCCACTCTTAATGTCTTAAATAGCTCCTCTCTGCTCTGGAGTGATAGTCATGTGGTAGCAGAAAGTAGAACAGAGAGAATGCTGGTCACATGGTTCTAAGAGTATCTACAAAAACTAATTTAATTGTTAGTACCCTCAATCTGTGATCTTAGTGTCTAACACCTAAAGACTTATTATATTGGAAAAGGAATTTGACTTAATCTGCTTGGGCTAGTTGAAAGTAGCTACAGGAAGAGGAATTTTATCTCAATAAAAGGAAAAAAACCCTTCTTAACCATTAGAGCTATCTAGAAGTGGAAAGAGCTGACTCCTGAAAAATTGAGCTCCCTGTTACAGAGGTCTACAATTGGAGAACAGGGAACCATCTTCCAGGATTGCTATATAGATGATTTTTACTTGTTAAATTACTTTCAAATAACTCTTTCCATAGTTTTATGGTTTCAGTAGGATGCCTGAATTTATTCTGATATTTTAAATAGTATTCCCCAAATCAAAGTTTTGCTTGGAAAAATCCTAAACTCAAACTTCAATTCAGAATAGACCTGGATTAAAACCAATAATCACCAAAATAACTTTTATGTCACTTATGTGATCATATAATACATATTCTTTATCACAGACACTTCTCAATGGGCCAAATAAAAGTAATTAAGAATTACTTTGTAAGATAAATTCCAAGGAGGAATATATTGAGGAATGACATTTGTTCATAAAGCTTGCAGAGTGTATCAGAGCCTGTAGATTTATTTTGCCCTTTTGTTTGAGGTAGCCCAGTATTTTAATTGACTTGCACATAAAAGGCAATTAATAAATGCTTACTTACCCTCATAGAACTGAGCACAGCCCATTCAATGAATTCAATAGTTTAAAAATGCTAATTGTGTGCAGAGTACTTTGGTGAATGCTTGAGGAGACAGAAGATTGTCTAACTGTGTAGAATCAGGACAAAGCTGGATTTCTACCCCCTCCTGTCTGGAGTCCATAGAAAGAATTTTATGCCTTGCTGAGTGTTTCTCTTTGCCCTCTTTGACTCTTTATCTTACTTTATTTCTTGTCTTTTCTTCTTTCATTTCTTTCCCTTGTCAGTAAAAGATCTTCCTTTTGATTCCATCAGTCTCTCATGATTGACCTTTTTGCTTGCAATATTCATTGCCTTTATGGTTTTATTTACCTTTGCTAACAAGATCCTCAAACTCAGCACCTGTTTTTTGACTGACCAAAACCTTCGGGGCTTGTCTGAAAGATTCATCAAGTTCATTTTGCCTGTTACAGTTTTCTATCCAATAATACATAGAGCTCACTTCTCATTCCTGAACTATTTATGGTAAGATGTCATAAACAAAACTGGCTGGACAGAATCTTAAGATTCAAAGCCCAATGGCAAAGATTCTGGTGACAGAAATGACTAATTAAGATTTACTCTTATTGGGAAGCTACTGATGAGTCTTTGGAATAAAAAAAACATTTCAGCAGTGGAGAGCTTTCTGCATTTTGCTGTCAATTTAAATCTTAAATATGTAATAGGGAGAATTAATAGAAATTTGAAACACAGATAATATACCAACTGCCTGTGATCATGAGACACCAATAATGGAACAATATTTTTGTTTTTCTAATAGGTGCTAAAGGTACAATAAGAGAATTTTGTGGGGGGCAGAGTCAAGATGGTAGAGCAAAAGCAGGGATTTGCTTGAGATCTCCCCCAAGCCCCTTTAAATACCTGTAAAAAATGATTCTAAACAAATTCTAGAGCAGCTGAACCCCAAAAATGATGGAGTGAAACACATTTCCAGCCCAAGACAAGCTGGAAGATCAGCAAGAAGGGTCTGTTGCACCAGTCTGAAAGAGGGGTACAGTCCAGCACAACATGTGTTAGCGCAGACCAGCCCCCCCAGCAAACCTGGAGCAGGGGACTGAATCACCGGCAGCTCTAGCAGTTTCCAGACTTCTTAATCCACAAATGCAAAAGACAATCTAAAAGGTCAGTAGGAAAAGTCTGTTGGTACTTGGGTGAGAGAGGAGCAAGGCCCAATCCTAGCCCCAGGATGGCAGGAGCAGTGACTGCTTCCAGAGTTTTCTGCCAACAAACAATGGGGGGTTTGAGCAGCTGATCAGAGAGGGATTGCAGGGATCTCTTTGCTGGTGCTAAGGCAGAATTCTCTTGCTTTGTTCTGCTTGGATCTAGGTCACAGTCTTGGGTGGAGGTCCTGGGGCAAGAAGGAGTTCTGGCTTGGTGGAATTTGTGGTGGCAGTGAAGAGGGAATCCTCCTTATAGTTCCAAGGCAGAAAAGAGTTCTTGTGGTCACTCACAGACCAGACCACAGGCCAGGAAATGAGTAAACACTTCTCCTTTGATTATACCACCTTGGAAGAACTGAAAATGTACAGATCCCTACAAGAATCACTGAAAATAACTGCACAAAGCCCCTGAAGTTTGGGACAGTACACCCTCCATACTGTAAGTGAAGTTCCACCTTAACAAAGAGTTTAAAAATCAAGCAATTGACTGAGAAAATGAGCAAACAATGGAAAAAAAATAGTCTATAGAATCTTACTTTGGTGACAAAGAAGATCAAATCATATAACCAGAAGAAGAAAACAAAGTCAAAGCTCCTACAATCAAAGCCTCCAAGAAAAATATGAATTCATCTCAGGTCATGGAAGAGCTCAAAAAGGATTTCAAAAATCAAGTAAGAAAAGTAGAGGCAAATATGGGAAGAGAAACGAGAGTAATGTAAGAAAATCATAAAAAACTAGTCAAGAACTTGCTAAAAGACACCCCAAAAATATTGAAGAAAATTAAACCTTAAAAAATAGACAGACCCAAATGGCAAAAGAGGATCAAAAAGCCAATGAGGAGAGAAGAATGCCTTAAAAAGCAGAATTGGACAAATTGAAAAGGAGGTTCAAAAAGCTCACCAGAAAAATAATTCCTTAAAAATTAGAATGGAGCAAATGGACACTAATGATTCTATGAGAAATCAATAAATTATAAAAGAAAACCAAAGTGATAAAAAAAATAGATGACAATGTGAAATAACTCATTAGAAAAATAACTTACCTGGAAAATAGATCCAGGAGAGAGAATTTAAAAATGATTAAACTACCTGAAAGCTATCATAAAAAAAAAGCCTAGACATCATCTTTCAAGAAATTATCAAGGAAAACTGCCCTAATATTCTAGAATGAGAGAGTAAAATAGAAATGGAAAGAATCCGCTGATCACTTCCTGAAAGAGATCCCAAAAGGAAAACTCCTAGGAATATTGTAGCCAAATTCAAAAATTCTCAGTTCAAAAAGAATATGTTGCAAGCAGCCAGAAAGAAACAATTTGAATTTTGTGTAAACACAAGCAAGATAACACAAGATTTAGTAGCATCTGCATTAAGGGACTGGAGGACTTGGAATGATATTCCAGAGGTCAAAAGAGCTAGGATTAAAATCAAGAATCATCTACCCAGCAAAGCTGAGAATAATCCTTAGGGGGAAAAATGATATTCAATGAAATAAAGGACTTTCAAGCATTCTTGATGAATAGAATAGAGCTGAATAGAAAAACTTGACTTTTGGAGGTGGAGTCAAGATGGTGGAGTAAAAGCAGGAACTTGCTTAAGCTCCCACTCTAACCACCTCCAATACCTGTAAAAAATCACTCTAAACAAATTTTAGAGCTACAGAACCCACAAAGTGACAGAGAGAAACAAATTTCTAGCTGAAGACAGCCTGGCAGGCCGACAGAGATGGTCTATCACACTGAGCTGGGAACCCAGCACAGTCCTGCATGAGGCATGTGGGCCTACACCTGGGGCTGCCCCGACCAGTGGCACAGACTGGCCAGAGCAGACTTCAGGAGAGTGAATCACTGGCAACTGTGGCAGTTTCCAGAATTCTCAACCCATAAATGCCAAAAAGAAAGTAACAGGTCAGTGGGGAACCAGGGTGAGAGTAGAGTATAGTCTGGCCCCTCCCCTTGGTGCAAGAGGTATGTGGTGGTGCAGAGGCTGCATCTGCTGCCTCATGGCTGCCTCAGGAGCTCCTGGCCTACAGATTGTAGGGGAACAAAGTGACCATTCAGAGGGTTATTGCTCTTGCTTTGACCTGCTTGGATCTGGGTAACAGTCTTGGGTGGTGGTTCTGTGGTGAAGAATGCCAGTGTGCCAGAGCTTTTGGTGGTTGTAGAAAGGTCGCCCTCCTCATAACTCTGACTATAGCTCTGGCAGCAGCTGAGAAAACCCCAGCAATTTGGGACACAGCTCTCTCTACTCTGGAAGCAGAGTTATACCATGTCAAAGAGCTCAAAAGTCAAGTAATTGGCTGGCAAGATGAACAAACAGAGGAAGCACAATCAGACAATAGAATCCTTTTTTAGGGACAAAGAGGATTAAAACATGGAACCAGAAGACAACAAAGTCAAAACTCTTGCATCAAAAGCTTCCAAGAAAAATATGAATTGATCACAGGCCATGGGGGAACTCAAGAAGGGGTTTGAAAATCAAGTAAGAGAAGTGGAGGAAAAATTGGGAAGAGAAATGAGAATAATGCAAGAAAGTCATGAAAAGCAAGTCAACAACTTCACTGAAAAAAATAACACCTTAAAAAACAGACTAACTCAAATGGCAAAAGAGGCCCACAATGAGGAGAATACCTTGAAAAGAAGAATTGGAAAAGGAGATGAAAAAGCAATTTCCAAAACTCACTGAAGAGAATAATTCCTTCAAAATTAGATTGGAGCAAACGGAAGCTAATGACTTTATGAGAAATCAAGATACTATAAACCAGATCCAAACAAATGAAAAAATAGAAGGCAATGTGAAATATCTCATTGGAAAAACCACTGACCTGGAAGAAAATTTGACTTTCAAATACAAGACTCAAGAGAAGCATGGAAAGGTAAACAGGAAAGAGAAATAACAAGGGACTTATTAAAGTTGAACTGTTTACACATTCCTACATGGATAGATGATATTTGTAATTCATGAGACCTTTCTTAGTATTAGGGTAGTTGAATATACACACACTATATATGTATACACACATATATGTACACACCAAATATACATATACATGTATATGTATGTATACATATGCATGTGCATGTATATATACACATATGTATGTATAGACAGAAAGCACAGGATGAGTTGAGTATGAAGGGATAATATCTAAAAATATAAAATTAATGGGTGAGAGAGGAATGTACTGGGAGAAGGATAAAGGGAGAGGTAGAATGGGGATAAATTATCTCACATACTCACATAAAAGAGGCAAGGAAAATCTTTTACAGTGGAAAGGAAGAAGGGGGAGGTGAGGGGAAATGAGTGAACCTTACTCTCATTGGATTTGGCTTAAAGAAAGAATAACATACATACTCAATTGGGTATGGAAATCTATCTTACCTTACAGTAAAGTAGGGGCTAAGGGAATAAGAGAGAGCAGTGATAGAAGGGAGGGCAAATGGGGGCAGGGGGTAATCAGAAACAAAAACTTCTGAGGAGGGACAGGATGAAAGGAGAGAACGGAATAAATGGAGGGATAGGATGGAAGGAAATATAGTTAGTTTTTCACAACATGAATATTATGGAAGTATTTTGCATGACTACACATCTATAACCTATATTGATTTGCTTGCCTTCTCAATGAGGGTGTGTGGGGAGGGAAGGAGGAAGAGATTGTGAAACTCAAAAGTTTTAAAAGCAAATGCCAAAAATTGTTCTTTACATGCAACTGGGAAATAAGACATATAGGTAATTGGGTACAGAAATCTATCTTGCCCTATAGGAAAATAGAAGGGAAAGGGATAAGAGAAGGGGTGGGGGTGACAGAAGGGAGGGCAAATTGGGGGAAAAGATAATCAGAATGCATGACTTGTTGGGAGGAGGGGAGAGATGGGGAGAAAATTTGGAACTCAAAATCTTGTGAATGTTGAAAACTAAAAATAAATGAATTAATAATAAAAATGTATAAATAAATTTCAGAACTGGGAAAAATACTTGAAGAGGAGAATGTTGCTTTACTTTCGGCTTTGAAGCAGACTGACTCTAGGACAAAATCTAGGATTGGGAGAGAAAGGAGATAGTTTCACTTCTATATTTGAAATGATGTATTGTTTGTCTTCATGTTAATATAAGAAATAAATTTAGGAATTATTTAAAAGAGAGAGAGAGAATTTTATATTTTTTGTTCTCTGCCTTTCAGGTCTACACTCAGACTATACAGTTCCCTGGTCTCTGACTCCACTGTTACCCAGTGTTGCCTTCATGCTCTCCCTCTCAAAACTCACTCACTAGAAGGTATCTGAATTTCTGCTTGCACTAAAGTATTATTGATTGATGACCTAATTCTACCTTTAAATATCAGCATTTTAAAATCTAACAATAAAGACTTAGGATTGAAATCATTAGGCAGCTACAGAAACATCACTTATTAATAATATTCCTCTGAAATGGAATTTGGGGTACAAGTGTTTCTCCCATGCAAGCTAGCAATATTTTGACAGATTGGTGGATTTCTGTTGAATGAATGGAGACAATTTTGTTTATGAGAGGGAATGAGAAATGTAATGACTTGTAATCATATCATTGTTTTGGGAAATATCTAGCTTAATAATAAAACAAGTAACTCAGTGAAAAACAATTTCAATAAAGTGAATATCTAGGTTTTAATAGTAACTATAAAGATACAGCCTGAAAGGCAGCTTGGTGATAGATATGGTTTCAGAATTAGGAAGATTTTAGGTTTGTCTTGCCTCTAACACATACTGGCTGTGTGACTCCAGACAATACTCTTGACCTCTCAGTGCTCCAGTCAACCCTTTAAGACTATATGATACAAAGCAGGTTCCAGTAGGCATGGCAGAAGCTCATATGAATAAAATCACAGATCCAGTTTACAGAGCAAACAAAACGAAACCCCCCCCCAAAAAAAAACCCAGCAACAACAACAAAAAATAACCTCTTGCCAGCTGCTGCTCTGTCTCAACAAGAGATCTTGAATAGATTAAGAGCAAAGATGAAATCCTGTGTATCCTTATTTCCTTCTCACTACTTCCAGGCAGGTTAGATCATGGATTTTTTCAGCCTTAAACTTCCTTTTGGCTAGAGACCCTATAGCTTGCTCCTTTTGGTCACAATGTCAGCCCTTCTGCATGCCAGCCTCCATGCCAGATGTGAGGGTTATGGAAGAGGGAATGATGTCCTTTTATAAGAGACACACCACTTGTGTGTTAACCCTATTAATAACCTCCATCTCAATTTAAACACATAATTCCCTGCCACCTACTTCTCTAAGACCTATTATTGTGGCTAGAACTGAACAGAGGATGCCAGGAAGGGTTTTGTGAATGTGCCCCTCATTCTCTAAAACTTGAAAGTAACAAGATGTCAATCAGAATTTATATTGTGGAAGGTCATGCAATAGGCTGTCTCCTAACAGAAACCAGTGGCTTCTTCTCTTCAAAAGCACAAAGAATAATGCTCTAGGAGCCCAGGAGAATCAGATTCTTTTTCTTCTACACTAAACTTTGGCAAATTAATTTACCTCTTTGGGATTCAGTTCCTTCACCTGAAAATGCTAGGGCTGGACCAGATTATTTCTATGGCTCCTTCTAATTCTGACACTCTATGACTTTATGACATGTACTATTTTGTAACTAAATAGCATTTGTACAAGCCAAGGTAAATGACTCCCACTCACTGCCAAGTGTGGCAGCCAAGAATTGTCATAGTCACCTCTGAGAAGTTATTGCTCTTTCCCCTTTGTCATAAACAATTGCAGAAACAATCAATGACAAATTCAGCCACTCTTCTAAGAAGTGGCCTCATGACTTAGGTACGGTACTACCAGATTAGCTAATTTAATATATATTAGGACAAATGGTGAATACAACAATTTCCTCAAGGCTTTAGTTGCCCTCAGAAGAGTGACAAGGTTCTGCTCCTTAATTAGAATTAAGACTTCCTCAGACTTGGCTTTCAAATTTCGGTGGCATCTGTGTCAAAAAGAATTCACCAAATATATGTCATTTATTTGATGGAATCCTAATAAAGCTGCCCTCAGCCCCAATATTCTAACTTCATTATAGGCCCCACTATACCTACCTAGCCTCCTCCCCACCTCCGCCAGTGTCCTAACTTCTTCATATATGCCTTGCTGCTCACTAGAACAATAGGTGTGTCAGTGAACTTAGTTCTCACAGAACAGCAGGTGTGTCCATGTGATGGGATCCCAGCCACTGCCTCTACCTAGTCACTGACTCCAGATCCATTCCCCCAGAAACAGGTGTGTTCTTGTACTCAATCACAATCACACCATCCATTTAGCCCAAGACAGAACCACGATAGCTAGCCAGTTGGAGGACAGCATGACCAGAATGTTTAACCACCAAACCATAGATGGAGCCCTTCCTCTATTACCTAATCCCTTAAAAACTCCTCTTGCCTTTTTGATATTAATAATACTCCTATATTCTATATAAATTTTGATTGTGTAATCAGCATCTTTACCCAATAAAAATCCATCTTTCTCTTTCTGAAGTTGCTGATTCCTCTTGGAACTTAACCTGATTCATGAGAGGCGTCAATATCAATAAATATCTATACTCGGATTAGAGGTGGTCTGACTGAATTCTTTGAGATGGATGAACCATAGCACATCATAAAACCTCAACAGTTTTTGGGCAGGCAGAGCCCCCAAATCAACATATTGGTTGTATAAATTACTTATAGGGGTGGCTAAGTGACGCAGTGAATAGCACACCAGCTCTGGAGTCAGAAGGACCTGAGTTCAAATCCGGCCTCGGACACTTAACACAAAAACTAACCGTGTGACCTTGGGCAAGTCACTTAACCCCAATTGCCCTACCTTCCCCCATCCAAAAAGCAAAATAATAATAATAATAATAATAATAAATTACTTACATTGATCTGTTAGCACCTGCTTTCTTTTTTAAAATTTTTGTCAATTTTATTTTCACTATCTCCCTCCCCACCAATTGAAAAGAAAAGAATTAGATACTCATTAGTTATGTATTATTATTAATTGCTTTGAGTAGTTTTTTATTTGACTCTAGGGTTATCTAAGTAAATGATCAGATCATCTGCAAAAAAAATGTGAAAGTTTTGTTTCCTCATCGCCTGTTTATTCCTCTAATTTTTTCTTTTTCTTATATATAGCATTTATAGTACTCTTTTTGATGTTAATTTTCAACTCTCCTGAGGCTCTTGTGTTCCAGGTCTCGAAGCCATACAACAATATTAATCAACTGTTGATATTAAAAAGATAGCTATTTCTTCTGAAAGACGTTTTAGGTCTCTAGTTTCCTAAAGGCAATCCAGCTCACTTCCTTTGTCCTGTTTATTGCAGGACCCAGTTCACTGTCTGTTTATACCATCTCACTCAAATACACAATGATGGAGTTCTATAGTTAGTCTATTGAATTCTGTGTCCTATTATGGACGACAGACAAGGTGCCCATCACTTCTGTTTTAGCACTCAGTCCTTCCTTACTGTTGAGAATCACAGGAGTAGTTTTTCTGTTCCTTTCCCTTTTTAGTATGATTTATTTTTTCCATGTCTGCTTAGTTTGTAGGCACTATGAGATTCAGAAATTGGCCATCAAAGACTTTTAAGAATTTTTTTTAAACTACAGGTTATATAAATTCATAGACGCTAAGAATATTAGAACTAGAAATGATTTTAGTAATAAATTAGTCTCCTTATTTTGCAAATGGGAAAACTTAGATCCAGGGGGCCAAGTGACTTGCTTAAAATTATATAGCTTAGTTAATGAGAGCAATGCACCAGCTCTTACAGATAAGCAAATTGCTCTTTTGAGAGAGTAGCTTACAGTCATGGATGTGAACTAGATGGTCACCCATTGCATCTTGGGCCCTCATCAATCATCTTGACCTTTGTCATTCCACTAAACCTAGTGACTCTGGAGGAGAAAGTAAGGTTGATGACTTTGCACAGCTCTGACCTAATCATATACAATTCACCTGCAAGTCAAGACATCACTCTCATAATGTCATTGCTTCTCTTTAAGAATAATGGACAAACAACAACAAACGAGGCACTCTAGAAAGTACATTAACTAAAAGGAGAGCATTACTGCATGGTGCATTACATGATACAGTCTCATACCTACAAAGAAATCAATTACTTTCTGTAAGCATTTTCTAGATATCAGTTGTGTTATTATTGATCATTATTATTCTCATTTAAAAATATTTTTAAGAGATTATAGAACCAAAAGTTTTATTTTCTAGCCCAGTTGGCATTTTCTTCTACCTTACCCCCTGAACTTTCAGTGAAATATCGAAATTTCTGTTTCGTTGTTTTAGTCTTGGACTGAATACTATATTTTTAGGATGGGTTATATTAAGCGAAGGATTACCTTAGAATTCCTAATCAATTATCTCAGGAAACCACATATACATTTAAACACACACATATATGTACACACATGCATTTATACACACATAATGTATATATGCATACATACACACATACATACATGAATAATTATTGATGTCCAGGAGGGGTGAAATGAGCTCAACACCAAAGGGTGCCATTTTCATAATCTTTGACATCTCTTTTCAATGCTATGGCCTCCTCCAAATATTTTCACTTGCATGTCTGAACATATTACTCTTCCTCCTCTTTCTTAGTCAGACAACCACTCATTATAACAAAGATTTTGAAAGAGAAGAAAAGAAGCTAAACTAACTCTACATGTAGTATTCCATAGCCAGAGTCTCTACCTCTGCAAATAAGGGAGGAAGGTATAATGCTACATATGACTTTTGAACAAATCTAAGTGTAAAACCTAGCAGAGAAGATATTAACAATACATGGGACCTCATGAAGTACAACCAATCCCCTCCCTAAAGATTATGAATGTAGGGGCGGCTAGGTGGTGCAGTGAATAGAGCACCGGCCCTGGAGTCAGGAGAACCTGAGTTTAAATTTGGCCTCAAACACTTAACCCAAAACTAGCCCTGTGACCTTGGGCAAGCCACTTAACCCTAATTGCCCTACCTTCCCCCCTCCAAAAAGCAAAAAAAAAAAAATAAAGATTATGAATGTAGCCATGATAGCTTAATTGGGCTGTTTTGAATAAAGTCATTGTGGCTGTACATCCTTATGCTTTGCCAAATTCTGTGTTCAGGAGTTCTGCCATATCCAGGTGCCAAGTTTTTGCAAATTTGTGCCATTGTACATGAGGAAAGATCAGGTGAAAGTGGTGATAGTATTAAACTTAAATTCATTAAATAGCTTCCATTTTCTGAAGAAGATACTCAAAGAGCATGTCCTACTGAGAGGGAGTTAGGCTCATTTTTACTTATGAAAGAAGGTACTTTATTATTATATAATAGTGCATGCTATGTGAAAGTGAAGGTTTTCATTCAATCTCATTATCTTGATGATAAAATTTGAATATTTTAAGTAATATAGACAGTCCAATTTAGTGAATTTTTTTTAACTTTTAATATAATTGACAGAGGGTTTTCAAGAGGAAAATTTTAGCATGAAAATTGTTATAACCTAATGAGACTAAGGAATTTTGTCTCACAAAGCAGAGGGAAGGCACACACACACACATTCAGAATGAGGAACTGAAAATGGCTTATATTTTGATTTAGTCCAAGTTGCCTCAGAAAGTATAATATTGTGTCATCACTGTATTTCTTTACTCATACAATGAGCTTAAATAATTTTACATTCTAATTAACTTAATGATTTAACAAAATGAAATTGACATATGCCTCACAAATAGTAGTTTTCATTTTGAAATAATATCTCTTTGTAGCATTAATAAAACTCAGTATATTTACAAAATGGCATTGGCTAGATCTTTGAAAGCAATTTTAATCTCAATCAGCATCATCTTATCTCTACTTTAACTGATTTGATTAAAGCAGTATATCTTAATCATTTGCATATTTATTTAGCATGCTTCAGATTTTTCAAATGTATGTGAAATTTAGATATCAATGAATAAAATTATTGCTGCAAAAATTGGCATTCATCTAGGGGCACAACTTTACATGAAGACAAAATATTTTTGAATATTTTGAAGGGTAAGCTCAGTTCTGTGATAGTGCATGAAATAGAGGTACTTCAAAGATGTAGTAATCACCACCATGTTTTAGTTTATGACTCTTTTGTTCTACACAAACCCATGTCTCTGAATTTATGTACCTTTCAAAGTGTGGGAAAACAAGGAGTATAAATGAGTTTTTCCACCACGAATATATAGGTAAGGGAATCTGGCACAAATGAGGTCCGTAGTCTTTTGTGAACAAAGGATTTCTCTCAATAAATGTCTTTTTTCATTGAAAGTAGTGACAGAAAAAGAGACTATAAGTTCAAAATATTATATTGACTATGAATTTTTTTATTCTACCTATCATTTCTTCTTGTATTTGTACTTTCAAAGGGCAGATAACATCTAAAAAGTTCTCCTAGATGACTATTTTGTTGTTTGTTGTTGAAGAGCACTGATTCTAAATTCAAGGATTCCTCTAAGGGCTGACTGTATAAACTAATGGCATCTTCCTGGTTTCTAATAAAATATGTGTGAGTAAGAGGGAAATACATTTCTATGCATACCTGGGTTTAATATATGAACACTCATTGCGGGGATAAAAATTCCAACTCCTGCGAGGCATATGTGTCTATATGATAGGATGACTGAATAGGGGCAGGAGTGGACAGGGAGAATTAAGGCAGCGAAATGTTGAAAGTAAAAATTGATTATTAAATAGAGCATTGCAGTTCTTGAGAATGAGTAGAGGCAACACTAGGGTTTTTAACAATGGACTCAACTTGGAAAGGCCTTTTTGAACTAAAATAACAAGATAAAACATTCAATGACTTTCCAAGCTAGAAAGGGTACAGAAATCTTGCTTATGCTTTCTCTTTTCCTTCTCTGAGTTTTGACAGAGCACTGTTTCCAAATTACTCCAAGGCAGGAAAATGAAATTCTCCTACTCATTTGGGCATGTGGCTTAGACCATTCTCTGTTACATTTTTAAATTAATTTCTGGTTTCAGTGAAATGTTACACTATTTCATTATTGTTCCTTTCCTGAATTAGTACAGTCAACAATTGAATACCAAGATTTGACTTAATCCATTCCAGCCCAAATTAACCCAACAAACACTAATTATGTGTCCTCTATGTGCAAGGCAATATGCTAAGCAATGGGATTAGAAAGACAAAAGCAAAAACAGTCTTTGTCCTAGAGAAACTGTAAATCTAATAGGGGGATATGCACCTTGATTTGGCCTAGGAAAGAACAGCAGTGGCTAAGGGGATTAGAAATGGCTTCCTGTAGGAGGTGTCAAATGCACTTATCCTTAAAGAAAAGTCAAGGATTCTAAGAGGCAGAATTTAGGAGGAAAGGCATTATACATAAAAGGCCTGTGGAAAGGTCCAGAAGACAGAAATGGAATGATGAATTCAGAGAACATTGAGTAAATCAGTGTGTTTTGAAATTAGAGTGTGTAGAGGAGAATAAGGTGCTATAAACTTGGGAAGGCAGGCAAAAGCCATATGGTAAAGAACTTTAAAGTACCAAACTGAGAAGGTTGCATTTTAATCTAGAGTCTATTGAGAACTCCTAAGGTTTATGAACAGAGACATGATATGCTCAAACTTGACCTTTTGGAAAGTCATTTTGGCAGCTATGTGGAGGATGGATTGGAAAGGAAGAAAATGGGATATCCAGTCCATTAGGAACCTATTGCAATAATCCACTCCAGGAGTGATGGTTACCTGAAATAGAGGGGTCATTATGTGACAGAGAAGAAGGGGATGAATACAAGATAAATTATAGAGGTAGAATCAGTAAGATGTGACAACTAATTAGATATTGGTAAGTAGGGACTAAAGGAAATGGAAGGACTGAAGATGACTGTGAGGTTGGAAATTCATATGACTGGAAGGCCAGTGGTTCCCTGGACAAAGAAAAGTATGGCAAAGGATTATGTTTTTGTGAGGAAAATAAAGAATTTTAATTTTGACATATTGGGTTTGAGATTTTTACAGGATATCCATTTGGAGATAATTTAGTAGGCAGTTGGTGATATGGATACCTGAACTCAGGAGAAAAACTAGGGTTCAATATATAAATTTAGAATTTCTCATTTACATCATTAGTGCTACATACAAATGCTTAATAAGTCTGACTATCAATTGAATTCATGGAAGTTGATGAGATCACCAAAAAAGTTAATTGTTGTTGCTTGTCCATTCTCTTTTTTTCAAATACTTTATTAATTTCTGATTTACATCATTCATTTCCACCAGATTTTGAGTTACAAATTTTCTCCCCATTTTTCCCCTACCCACCACCCCAAAATAGCAGTCCCACAGGATATCCCCTCCTCCAATCTGCTCTCTCCCATATTTTCTCCCATACTCTTTTTGACTTTTCCAGTGGATCTCTATGCCCCAAGGACTTGCCACTGTGACACTCTACATAGTAAGTGCAAAGTATCCCATGTTCTAGACCAACCCTAACTCTTTCCCCAATTCTGCTTCTAATCAGAACAAATATATTTGTGTCCCTTTTCCTCAGGGCATAGTACAGTAGAAAGAAAATTAGTTTGTGGCTCATAAGACCTGTAGACCAGTCCTTCCTCTGGTACCATCAAGCTGTGTAACCTTGGGCATGTCTTTTCCTCTGTCTCAGTTTCCCCAACTATGGGGGGGGGGCAGGGGATGGTAATAACAATATCTACTTCTCAAAGTTGATATGAGGACCAAATGAAGTGATATTTGTAAAAAGTCCTTAGCACAGTGCCTGGAACTTAATACATGTGCTACATATGCTGCCTTGCTTTGCTTTGCCTTCCTTTTCCTTTTCCCTTTCCACTTCCCCTTCCCCTTCCTTTCTTTCAGAATGGTATACAGATCCTGGGATATACAAGCCAGGCAGGTTAAGAAGCAAGTGAGAGCCAAACTTTGAGGGCAGTGTACAGGCAGCTGCTCCTGGAAACTTAGGGCAGTCTTAACACTTCCACCTGAGCTCTCCAGTAGCACCTAAGCCCAGCATGGCCCAAGCCTTCTCTCAACCATGGCCTGTTTGCCCCAAATCCAGTTCAGAAGGGAGCAGCATCAGGGCATCCTATTCTGGGCAATTCTAGTTCAGCAATCTAGGAAATAGGACCTGAGGCCTGCCCATCCCAACAGGCCTCCAACATGTATTAAGAAAAGAGTTTCAGGGTGTTATGGGTAGGATCCAGCAGATATACTTGGAGCCTAGTCTCCAAGCAACCTTTAATATAGTCCCACTATGCTAGGCTTGGACAGGCCTTGTCAACACCATTTAATTGTGATGTTGAAGAGATGCATAGGCTTCTCCATAAGCGAACTTGGACTAGTTAGGAAAATTCTGACCACCATGAAGAAATACTTAGGTTTGAGAGATGCCCAGGGGATAACCACCTTGAAGAGGCTAGTGACTTCACAGTAAATCAACATAAATCCTCAGAGAGAAGAAAAAAATAAGACCCTGGCCATAGGAAATGAAGGTGAAGGGGACAGGAATAAACATTTATATAGCACTTATTATATGCCAGGCACTGTGATAAATGCTTTTTTTATGACTTTTATCTCATTTGCTATGGAGTAAAGGAAACAAAAGCTATAGAATGGAGCCAAATAGGAAAGAAAGACTAGGAAAATTGACACGTTAGAACAGACTAGGAAATTTCACTCAAAAATTGAGTGAACTGAATGTCCTGAGAATTCAAATGGATCACACAGAAAAAAAGAATCAACTATATAACAAGAAATATAAATATATTTATAAAGTATACTTATACATTTATAAATATAAAGAAATATCAGAAATATTCCTCAACAGGACATACCATCTCCCAACTCCAAGCTTTTTCTGTGGCTGTCTCCCATACCTGGAGTGCTCTGCCTTTTCAAATCAGCCTCCCATCTTCCCAAGCTTCCTTTACCTCTGTCTTAACTCATGTCGCACATTCTGCAATAAGCTTTTCCCTGTTCTCTTCAATCTTACTGCCTTTCCTCTGATACTACCCCCAATTTATCTTTTATAAGTCTAGTTTGTATGGAGTTATTTTAGCTTGTTTGTACTTAGCTGTTCCATGATGTCTCCTCTATAATGGTTTGTTAGCTTCTTAAATGCACAGAGTGTTTTCTGCTTTGCCTTTTTTTTTTTTTTTTGGTATCTCTAGCACTTAGCTCAGTGCCTAACAATGAGCAGGTTCTTAATAAATAGTAACTGACTATCATATCTCTATATCTCTACGACATTTCCCACATGACTTTTTCCTGCCACCTCACTGGTATTGTAATAGCTTCCTAAGGGATTTTTCTTTTATCTTTTCTACCCTCCAATTCATTATTCGTATAGCTGCCAAATTTACCTTCTTTATGTACAGATCTACTCATATCACTCTTTTGCTCAAAAATCTTCAGTGGTCCCCTGTTGCTTAGTTCAAACTCCTTTGCCTGACATTTGAGGTGCTGTACCATATGACACCACCCTATTTTCCCAATCTTTTCTAATACCATTTCCTTCCACAGCTTCCTTCCAAGTCAGCCAAACTGCATTATTTCCTGCCTCTCTAGAAGGTGATCTCTGCTTTCCCAGCTTTGTGTCCTTCTGCTCTGTTTGGGAATTTCATTTTCTTCTTAGTTGCCTCTTGAGTTCTTGTCCATTCTTTAGAGTCCAACTCAAACTCTACTGCCTCCACAGAATGGATCTCCCTATCAATAAAGACTGTATTTCTTGTGTCCCACATAGCATTTTATTTTGTGTCCAGAAAGGAATGTGTTGATTTATTGTCTACTTACACATAAAATATCTCTTCACTGATCTTTCAATATAATAATCTGTACTGAAAACTATTATCTGAATTGATTGGGAAGAGTAGTAAATCACACAATGAAAGACTTATGGCACCATTCTATTTCAATTTATCAAAGAACCATAATACATAAACAATATAGTCTTGAACCTATGGAAGAGAGACATGGGATGATGATAGTAATAATAATAATGACATTTATGTATTGCTTTAAACATCTACATATTGCTTTAAGATTTACAAAATATTTTGCAATATGAAGCCATCTGGTCCTCACAATAACCCTATGAGGTAGGTGTGATTATTCTCCTCACTTTAAAGATAAGGAATTTAAGGCTGAGAAAGTCTGAAAGAATAGCTGAGGGTCACAAAACAAATAAGTGTATGAGGCAGGATTTGAACTCTGGTTCTTCCTTACTCCAGGTCCCACAGTCTGTCCACTAAATCACTTTTCTGTCTCTAAATAAGGCTTTGTGCTTGACATTATGGAGCTTGGAGTCCCAGTGGGTGAGACAGTCTATTATATATTTGCTTCAGTGGAATATATAGGTGTGCTTCAATAGAATGGATACTCCTTTGAAGGCAAGGAATGACAAATATCTTGTTTTCCTTTGTGACCCTAGCAGATTGAAGAGTTTACCCATAAAGAGGGTTAGGGTTACTCTGGAGACCCCAAAATAGCAACACACCTGGTCCTGTCAAATGAATTCGACTCAAGTCTTCTCTCAACCAAAGAAAAGTAAAGTTCTAATAAAGCTTTTAATAAAGTTCACTTGCATTAGACAAAGTAAGTCTGTGCTAGGTCATTCTATGGCACTCTCACTATTCTGTGGAGCTCTCACTAACATTAAGACAAAATGGGATCTTAAATACAGAAGGTTGTAGGAGGAATCTAGGGGTGGTCTAGAGGAGGGGTTTGGGGAGGGTCTTCAGGAGGAGTTAATGAGGTCAATGAGTGATTAAGGGTGGGAAGTTGCTGGAGGCTACCTGGAGACTAGAGACAATGGTGGGCTAGGACAGTTCAAGGGTGGATTGATATTTTGATAGGTTCAAGGGTGGGAAGTCTACTAATAGAGGAATGCTAAATAGAGGTATGGACCCACAACTAAGGCTTATTGCCTCATTCAAATACCTCATCAAATGAGATGATTTAATCAGAGTTCAAGGGGGATTCCCAGAGCCTGTACCTCAAGGACTCAAGGAGAGCTCCAAGGGGCTCCCAGAGCTCATAACTCATCAAGATCACACAATGCACAGTACATATTGGTGCTTAATAAATGTCTGTTGAATTGAATTATAATTATTGTTAATCTGTGTATCTGTCTTATTCTCTCACTATATTATAAACAAGGAGAGGGACTGTGGTTTATCTAAACTTTGTATATTCTCCAGTACCTAGTACATAGCTCTATAAGCAAAGGAATTAAGTGACATTGGATAGAGTTGGACCTGGAGCCAAAAGACCTGAATTCAAATTTAGTCTTAGCCACTTAACCAACTGTGGGACCCTGGGCAAATCACTTAATCTTTGATTTCCTGAATTTCTTTATAAACAAAATGAGTATAATAATAGTACCAACCCTCCAGAGTTGTGAAGAAAAAATGTAATTATATTTGTAATTTACTTCACATACGTTAGAGTGCTATATAAATATTAGGGAGTTAGGTAATAGTAGTAGTAGTAGAAGTAGTAGCAGCAGCAGCAGCAGTAGTAGTAGTTGTAGAATTTTCTACTAAAAATGAACACTTTTCTGCTTGAAATGAATATTGTTGAGGAATCATAAATATTTGACTTTTATCTTTGCATTTTTGATGAACTAATCCTTATTTAAAACTCAATTAGTATAGCTTCTCTTACCAGTAGACATCCTTTAGTGAAAAGCACAATTAGATTCTAGAGCACTATGAATATTTGTACAGTTAACGGGTGTGGAAAAATAAAACCTGCCCTGCATTGTATTTCCCACCCCCTCCTTTTTTCATAAACATTGGCAAGATCCATTCAAGATCTCTGCAATCAGTAACTGTTTGGGGAATTTGCCAGTAGTTCTCAATATCAATTGTTGCTTTAATCTGGCTCAAACCATGAATTATTTCCCAGGCTTCAGCAGCCTCTAAATTATTGTTCCATTAAGGTCGTAAAGTTAATCCCTTGAACATACTTTTACAACCAATAAATATTCTGTCCTCTGCATCGTTTAGGGCATTACCAGAAGCACTTGCTATTGATACCTCCATAGAGGAGATATTTCATCAATATAGAGCAATAGGCCTCTAACACTTTTGGAAACTGTTTAAAAACAAAGGAAACATACGATATATTAGCGACAAGCATTTCATGTGATCCTTCTGATACAGTGTTTTATGACTTATGATCCTTCCAAACAAGCCCAGTGTTACTATAGGCTAAAAACTGTTCCTTTCAAAACTGAATTTGAATGAATATGGTGCTGTGAGTCACACTTAGCTCTGGTTTTATTTTTATGATTTGCTATTGTGCTGCATTATATTTTTTATTTGATTTTTAGGAAAATGTATTTTGATGGAGGCAACTTCATCAAAATCTAGATGAACTATGAAATTTTAATGGGTATGTACTCTCTGCCTGCATTAATGTCCCATTTATGTTCATAGGTATGGTGTATAAATTTGCATACAGTCCTTAGCAATTGTAGTTTTGTGGCATTCATGAGGGAGAAGTACTAAAAAAAAAAGTGACTGCTGACAAGTTGCATATCACTGATGGGATTTCATCAGCATAGGACTTGAATGCAGAAACATGAAAGTGGGGAAAACAAGTAAATAAATGCCAATGCTTCTTTGTCAGTACTTCATAATTGATTTGTGTGAGCAGGAACAAGTCACTTAAACTCTCTGTGCTCTAGAGATGACCTTCTAAAACTCTAAGATACAGCAAAATGGCCTATTCTGGGAA
The DNA here is from genome assembly GCF_028583685.1 of Petaurus breviceps papuanus. Taxonomy (NCBI): domain Eukaryota; kingdom Metazoa; phylum Chordata; class Mammalia; order Diprotodontia; family Petauridae; genus Petaurus; species Petaurus breviceps. Next base: position 10,653,141 of record NW_027185698.1, read on the forward strand.
TTCCTTTATCCAATGAAATTATAGCATCTCTGTCCCCATCTTTCTTTCTTTTTTTTTTCCATTTTTCAAATACTTTATTAACTTCTGATTTACATCATTCATTTCCCCGAGATTTTGAGTTACAAATTTTCTCCCTGTTTTCCCCCACAGAATATCTCCTCCTCCAATCTGCTCTCTCCCATATTTTCTCCCATACCTCTTTTGACTTTTCCAGTGGATCTCTATGCCCCAGTGCCTGTATATCTTATTTCCCAATTACATGTAAAATAATATTAAAAAATGTATATATATATATATATATATATATATATATATATATATAAATGTGTGTGTATTTAAACATTTGATTTTAAAACTTTGAGTTCCAGATTCATTCCCTTCCTCCCTTGTCACCCATCCTTACTGGGAAGATAAGCAGTTCAGTATAGGTTGTACATGTGTAGCTAATGCAAAACAATAACATAGTAGATATATTGTAAAACACTGACTATATTTCCCTCCATCCTATCCCACCTCCCACTTGTTCTATTCTCTACTTTGATCCTGTCCCTTTTCAAAAGTGGGTGCTTTCAACTTCCCTCCCCCCCACCCGCCTGCCCTCCCTTCCATCATCCTCCCTCTCATCCCCTTCCCCCCTACTCTCCTGGAGGGTGAGATACCCTATTTAGTGTGTATTTCATTCCCTCCCCAAGCCAAATTCAATGAGAATAAGGTTGACCCATTCCCTTTTGCCTTCCTATTCTTCCCCTCCATTGTAACCATTTTCCCTTGCCTCTTCTATATGAGATAGTTTACCCCATTCTGTCTCTCCTCATCTCCTCTCATTATATTCCTTTCTCACCTCTTAATTTCACCTTTTAAGTATCATCCCTTCCTATTGAATTGGTCCTGTGCCCTCTATCTATGTTTATCTGTAAACATATATACACACATTTACATATGTATTCATATGCCCATATACCCTCATATATAGACATATGTATTTCTATTACCTTCAACTATTTTCATATTGAGAAAAGTTTCATCAGTTACAATTATTGTTTTTTCATGTAGGAATATTAATAGTTCAACTTTGATAAGTTCCTTAAGATTTCTTTTCCCTGTTTACCTTCTCATGCTTCTCTTGCTTCTTGTATCTGAATGTCAAATTTTCTATTCAACTCTATTTTTTTCCTCAAGAATGCTTGAAAGTCCTCTATTCCACTGAATGATCATATTTTCCCTTGAAACATGATACTCAGTTTTGCTGGGTAGGTGATTCTTGGTTTTAATCCCAGCTCCTTTGACCTCTGGAATATCACATTCCAAGCCCTTCGATCACTCAGTGTAGAAGCTGCCAGATCCAGGGTTATCCTGATTGTGTTTCCACCGCATTCAAATTGTTTCTTCCTGGCTGCTTGTAATATTCTCTCCTTAATCTGGGAATTCTGGAACCTGTCTACAATATTCCTAGGAGTTTTCTTTTTGGGACCTTTTTCAGGAGGTGATCGATGGATTCTTTCAACCTCAATTTTGCCCTCTGGTTCTAAAACATCAGGGCAGTTTTCTTTGAGAACTTCCTGGAGGATGATTTCTAGGTTCTTACTTTAATCATGGCTTTCAGGTAGTCAGATCATTTTTAAATTACCTCTCCTGGATCTATTTTCCAAGTCAGTGGGTTTTCCCATGAGATATTTCACATTGCCTTCTATTCTTTCATTTGTTTGGATCTGTTTAACAGGATCTTGATTTCTCATAAAGTCATTAGCTTCCATTTGCTCCAATCTAATTCTGAAGCAATGATTCTCTTCAGTTAGCTTTTAAGATTCTTTTTCCATCCAGCAAATTTGGCTTTTTAAGGCATTCTTCTCCTCATTGCCTTTTTGAGCCTCTTTTGCCATATGAGTTAGTCTATTTTTTAAGGTGTGATTTTCCTCAGTTAGGCTGTTGACTCTCATTTCATAATTTTCTTGCATCATTTTCATTTCTCTTCCCAATTTTTCCCCCACTTCTCTTATCTGCTTCTTAAGGTCCTCTATGGCCTGTAACCAGCTTGTATTTTCCTTTGAATCTTTTGTTGCAGGAGTTCTGACTTCACTGTCTTCCTCCTGTTCCATGCTTTGCTCCTTTTGGTCCCCAAAATAGGATTGTAATGTTGGAATCTTCTGTCTGCTTTGTTTCCTTTGCCTGCTCAGTTTGCCACTCAATTACTTGACTTTTGCACTTTTTGCGACAGTAGGACTCTGCCACCAGACAGGGGAGTTTCGTCCCAAATGCTGGGGTTTTCTCAGCTTCCAGAGGTATTAGATGGGTGCCCTCTATGAGGCCTCCACATGCTCTGGCAAGCTGGACACACACCCCAGGACTTCCACCCTAGACTGCAATCCAGATCCAAGCAAGTTAAAGCAAGAGCGATTACCCCTCAGACTGGTGCTTGGTCTGCAGGCCAGGAGCTTAAACTGCCACGTGGTGGTGCTGGCTGACTGTGCTGGCTGACTGTGCAGGGCGTCTCAGCAGCTTCTTGCCCTGGGGGGCAAAAGCCGAGGCAATCCAACTTACTGGGTCCCAAAGTCCAGACTGCACTGACCTCTCACTTTGTCCTTCCCATGTATGTGTTGATATATCTGGAAATGGCCACAGCTGCTGCTGATCTGGAGTCCCTGTGGCTGATGGCTGGTCAGACCCACCTTGGTCTAAACTTCCGACTCGGCTCCCAGAGCACTGTCCTGGCAGATTCCTGCTGGCCTGCCGGGCTGTCCTCAGCGGGAGGTTAGCTTCTCTGTGTCATTTTGTGGGTTTTGCAGCTCCAAAGTTTGTTCAGAGTCCCCTTTTTACATGGATTGGGGAAGGTGGAAGCTGGGGCTGCTTGGAGGTCCTGCTTCTACTCTACCATCTTGACTCTGCCCCCTCTGACCCCATTTTTCAATACCCCTCCCTGCCAATACCTAATTTACCAATGATATTTATAAGTACACTAAAGTGACTTATGAAATGGATGAGTTTTTTTTCTTTTTAAAGAATCTTAAAATTTAGAATGAGAAGAATCCTCCTGGACCATCTAGTTCAACTGATGAGGTACAGACTCTGGGAACCCCCTTGCACTCTGATTGAATCTTCCCATTGGATGAGGCATTTGCCTGAGGCCATAGGCCTTTCACTGTGGCTCTGCCCAAATCTTTAGCCCTCATTTGTCCAGCCATTTCCCACCCTTGATCCTCCCAATACCAAATCTGTTACACCCCTGAGCTGGCCTCACCTACCATTGTCTATTGTCTCCAGGTAGTCTCCAGCAACTTCACTAATTTACTAGAGTCTGACCTCATTGACTCCTCCTGAAGACCCTCCCCGAACTCCTCCTCTAGACCTGCCCTAGATTCCTCCCACAACCTTTCTGTATATAAGACCCCATCTTGCCTCCATGACTTGTAAGAGCCTATAGAATTTTCCAATACAAGTCTTTTATAGATACTGAGACTCCTTAAGAGTCTACAAATTATGGTGAACTTTTAATAAACTTTGCTTTTCTTTGGCTGAGAAAAGACTTGAGTTGAATTCATTTGGCAGGACCTAGTGTGTTGGTATTTTGGGGTCCTAAGCACCCCTAACCCTATAACACATCAAAAACCCTATTTAGCTATCCTTGTCTTGAGGCCCAGGGAGGTTTACTACTACATGACCTTGTGCATGCCACATAACTTTTCTGGGACTCAGTTTCTTCATTTGTAAAATGAGGAATGAGATAATCTTTAAGGTACCCTCCCGTGCTCTAAGTCCTATGAGTGAATTAAGATCTTTGGCCAAGAATGGAAAAAGGTGAGGAGAGCTTCAGAGACTGCAGTGCTGCCTTTGTGAAGATGCTCTAGGCCTGGACTGACCTACAGACCCATAATTGGTATGGTTTAGAGGCACCTAATTTCACAGTCAGCTTTCTGCCTACAAAGCTTTGATTAATAAGATAAATAAAGAAGATAACTGTCAATTATATGTCAAATATATATATAGGATGGCTGTGCCTGGAGTCAGGAAGATCTGAGTTCATATCTGGTTTCAGACACTAACCAGCGATGTGACCCTGAGCAAGTCACTCAATCTTGGTTTGCTTCAGTTTCTTAATATGTAAAATGGGGATAATAATAGCACCTACCTTGAAGGGTTGTTGCATTGTACTTAGCCCAGTACTTGGCACAAGATAGGTGACAGAAAAAAATTACAATTATTAATAATATAATAATAAAATACAAAAAATTAATAACAATAATAATTAATAATTATTGTTGTCTTCCTGATGAGTGGGGCCTTTGATTCCACATTCTATAATCCTTTGATTTACTTCTTTCCTATGCACTATAATAACTCACATCTGGATAATGATTTTAATATCCTTCTTAAACTTTTTTTGCAAGGCAATTGGGGTTAAGTGACTTGCCCAGGGTCATACAGCTAATAACTGTCAAGTGTCTGAGGCTGGATTTAAACTCAGGACCTCCTGACTCCAGGGTTGGTGCTCTATCCACTGTGCCACCTAGCTGCTCCCTGGATAATGATTTAAGGTTTAAAAAGCACTTTTGCCCAAACTTCCCTGAGACTGTAGTCATTCCAGTACTGCCTACACTAAAAACAGCAAGGGCCCTTATGTTATCCTTGGCTTCCCAAGGTACGTCCACATTTTGATGGATCCCCCATGGATTTGTCCTTAGCGGACAGTTCTAGTGAACCATGTCTGCACCAGTGACTAGAGGCAATGTGATATGGGGAAAGAGCAGCAGAATTCAAATCATATTTCCTGGGTTTGAGTCATACTTTCTAGCTGTGTGAACTTTGCCAAGTCAATTCATTGCAAAACTTTAGTTTCTATGTTTGTAAAAGAAGGGGAATAAAACCCACATCTCCAACTTCACAGAAACATTATGAGAGAAATTCTTTGTGAACTGCAAAGGGCTCTGTAAATATGGGTGAAAATGGTCATACTGATAACACTGATGTGCCTGAACCTGTCCTCCTCTTGTTCACCCATCCAACCTTTTCTTTTTTTTTTTTCCATGCCTGACTCCCTAGGGTTTTTTCTAGGTATCTAGCTATCTTATTTTGGTAAATTTAAAAGATCTAAGATGTCTGTGTCTGGTAATGGTTTAATGGAATTACCCCTCCCACATAAGATTTATATTTTCCCATGAGGTCTTTGGTGCCTTAAGTCAGGCATCTTGCCAGTAGGCTTTATAACTGGAGTTTCTGTCGTTCTTTGGGGGAAGCCAGCCAGACTGACAACTGGTTAGCAACCCAACTCTGCCAGGGAGAATGAAGGCAAGAGATGAATGAAACAGTGAATAACGTGGGAATTTCTTCCATCATGGTTAAGCCAGGAGGAGATTTCAGTAAGAAACCTCGGGGTGGGGGACCTACAGCCTCAAGGCCACATATGGCCCTAGTTTAGGTCCTTAAGTGCAGTCCTTTTAATCCAAACAAGTCACTTGAGGACCTAGAGGGTCACAGGTGACCTCAAGGTTGCAGGTCCCCCACCCCTGCCCTGGATAAAATGATGACTTGCTATCTGCCTCCCCTTTCATCCTCATTCCTTTTCACCCTCCACTTCACCAGCCCAGCCCAACACTATTCAGGCAGAGAAAGTGGGTATTATAGTCACCCTCCCTGGCCTTTAGGGCAAACTCCTTATCTCTTAAACCTTTTTCTATGACTAGAGAGAAACACACTGTCTCTAGAAACTGCCTTTTCCTTTGTAACCATATGCACAAGGTGGTTTGCCTCAGAGAAGGGCAGCAGAGCTATAAATTTGATGTTGAAACTTTTTAAAAAGTGTTTTATGGCTTAATAGCGTCCCTTATCCCTATGTCATAGCTCTGTATCACAGCAAAATCACTAAAGAGTTCAGGATTGGCAGAAAGCATCGCCATGATCATAGGATGCCCTAATGAGCTTGGCACCTGGTCAATAGATTTTAGTGAGTAGAAGTTCCAGTGTCCCCTGGAGGCAGCCAGCCATCCTGACAACTGGGTGGCAACACAGATCTTCCAGGTGGAACATGAGAAAAGAATGGAGGAGAGAACACTCAAATGGCTGTTAGCTACTTGACTGTGTATTTTTGTTCAGAGTAAAGAACCTACATTAAAGTCCTCCCCAAAGGCCTCAATGGCATGAACATGCTACAGGTCCTGGATAGTCTGAATGGTCACCGACTGGATGTCTGTCTCTTGAAAACCAGCCACCTTAATAAAGGAAGCACAAAAAAGCTCAGCAAAGTTGAAAAAAGGGAAGAGGGATAAGCCTGAACACAATGCTTTGCATATAACAGGCCATGAACAAATGCTAGTTGAATGTTTTATGGTACATTGAAATGGGAAGATAGCAAGCCAGAGAATTAGAATTACTGAATTCTTACTAAGAATGCAGTCATTTAAAAAAAGTATATTTTCAAGTAAAACTGAGATACATGGCTATTTTATACCACTGAACACTTGTATAATTTGGTTGGCAGAACAGAAAGTTACTTAAAACAATAAACAACAGCAAAAATAAAACTATAAGCCTGAATTATGACAAGAAAGCATTCCTGGTCTGGGATACTTAATATTATATAAGTGAATGATTAGCATTTTCTTTTAAAATTGATGAGGGAGAGAGAGAGAGACAGACAGACAGAGACAGACAGAGAGAGACAGAGAGAGAGAGAGAGAGAGAGAGAGAGAGAGAGTGAGCAAGAGCATTCTGACCATGTTATTAAAGTCTAACTACAGATTCATTATGCTGAAACAAAATATAAATCATGGAATAGACTTATTTGAGGCAATTTGTCATTGAAGGTGATGCAGGGAAGATTTAGAAGCATCCTATGCCTGGTATATCAAGATTTAAAATTAAAGAAAATATTAAGGATAGTAGGAAGCTGAGATTAGAAACCATTATGTCTGAAGGAAATATCCACATATTTAAAATTATTAGTAAACTGAAAGTAAAGTGAATGATTAAGCAAAAGGGTCTTAAAATGAGTGGGGAATTTTTAACTAAGAGAATGTAAAATATAGCAGCTAATGGAAGGTAATTTGAATTCTTTGATTTGAGAAATTTCCTCACAATCTACTTTGTCATTCTTGCCATTCTTTTTTTTTTTTTTTTTTTTTGCTTTTTGGAGGGCGAGGAAGGGCAGTTGGGGTTAAAGGACTTGCCCAAGGTCACATGGCTAGTAAGTGTGTCTAGTGTCTGAGGTCACATTTGAACTCAGGTTCTCCTGACTCCAGGGCTGGTCTCTATTCACTGTGCCACCTAGCCTCCCCTACTTTGTCATTCCTACATATATAAGGACAGAGGTGTTCAAAGATTATGATCTCATCTTTATGAAGATGACCCTTGACTAATCTTGGGAGCAAGTAGAGTGAGTTGAGGTGTAGAGAGAAATAAATCAAGGCCTACATTCATCTTTGGAGAGGGTGAGTGGTATCCTTTGCCCACTTAATAGGAATATGGTTTTTATTTTAACCCTGATTTACTGATGATTAAAATATCATATTGTTGGGGCAGCCAGGTAGCACAGCGAGTAAGAGCACCGGCTCCAGTGTCGGGATGACCTGGAGATTGAATCCCGGGCTGAGACACTTAGCACCCACCCAGAAACACCTGGCCATGTAACCTTGAGTAAGTTACTTAACCCTGATTGCTTTTAAAAAAAATATCATATTGTTAAGATCATAGGGTGATAGATTTTGTGAGGTAGAATATGAAGTGCTATAGTCAGGAAGACATAAGTTCTAGTTTCTCCTTCAGACACTTAATTGTTTGATCCAGTCAGTCATTCAACCTCTCTCAATCTCAGTTTCATCATCTGTAAAATGGGGACAATAACAGCATCTAGTTCATAGGCTCGTTGTGAGGTTCAAATCAAGTGAAATATTCAAACAACAATTAAGTACCTACTATGTGCTGTCACTGTGCTAGGGATACAAAAAGGGGAAAAAGACAGTCCCTGCCCTCAAGGACATGGGGAAATTTACAAAGCTTTACTGAGTGCTATATATACATGTTAGTCATTATTGTTGTTATTATTCCAGAGAGAACTGTTTGCTGCCTGAAAATATTAGGAATCTATCATCTATCAAGACAGAACCTCCTGGTACCCAAATTGTGACTTATTAAAAGAAAGGCTACATTTTAGATGGACAGGTAGATGACACAATGGATAGAGCTCAGGTCTGGAGTCAGGAAACTTAGTTCAAATCCAGCTTCAGATACTTACTTGCTATGTGACCCTGAGCAAGTCACTTAACCTTGTTTGCTTTAGTTCCTCATCTGTAAAATGAACTGGAGGAGGAAATGGCAAACCACTCCAGTGTCTTTGCCAAGAAAACCACAAATGGGGTCACGAAGAGTCAAATACGACTGAGCAACAAATATTTTGGATTCTGAAACAATTGACTAGCACTAGGGGGATTTCTTATGAGAATTCTTGTCTACAGCCAGTTGGGAAAGATTCAATAGAAGCTATATTTGCAAAGCAGGTCAATTTAAGTGGAAAGCAATGGAGACCTTGGGCATAAACTATAGGTCTTCTTCTTATGAAAGAATTGGAGAGCTTGAAAATATACTGCAGTGACAATTCAAGCCTGCCAAACTCAAAATTTAAGCTTCCTCTTACTTCAGGCAAGAATTTAATCCCATTCAATTCAAAAATCATTTTCTCAGTACCTGCTACAGATAATAGTCCTTTTAGACCATTTTCCTTATAACTTTCCTTGGCTCTCTAAAGACCATGTAGTTTTAGGGGTGGCTAGGTAGCACAGTAAATAGAGCACTGGCTGTGGAGTCCCGAGGATCTGAGTTAAAATCTGACCTCAGACACTTAACATTTAGTAGCCTTGTGACCTTGGGCAAGTCACTTAACCCCAATTGCCCCTACAAAATAAAAAAAAAAGAAGACCATGTAGTTTTTATTGTAAAGAATTAGGGCAGTAATGACTGAATTTGTAAATAGTGGGTACAGTGAAAGAAACAAAGGCATTTGCCTACATTACATATTTTAAGTAACTCATTTCCAAATTACATTCTTTGAATGATTTGACCTGGTACCTCATAGACAAAGGTTAGGCATGCCTTTCTAGAAAGCTTATTGTTGGCCCTGTTAAAAAACAAATAATACACAAATACTTCATTTATCTGAAAATCACTTATTTAGGAAGCTTCATCTATAGAGAAAAATAGCTGAGAACTAAGAAGAAACAAATAAAAAGGTGCTAAGTAATATGGTTATATGCCACAAACTTACACACTTTATCAAAAAGCCACTCTAGTTTACTCAAACCCCAGTTACTCTTACTTTGCAAACATTTCTAACAAGTTTATTGGTATGACTTCCTACAGAAATAATTTACTATGTTTCTACTGTGTAAAAATGGCCATTCTCGTCATTGGGGAAGAGAGATTTGCATAGCTCATTTTGATCTTTGGTAGATGATAGTACCCTTGACAGTAGTAGTGAAATTTGGAGGGGAGAAGGGCTTATAGGTAGTGACCTTGAGGTCACATGTGGCCTTTTAGGTCCTTGGGTCTGGCCTTTTGACTGAGTCCAAGTTTTACAGAGCAAATCCTGTTATTAAGGGAATTTGTTCTGTGAAGTTTGGATTCAAAGAGCTGTACTTGAGGACCTAGAGGGCCATATGTGACCTCAAGGCTGCAGGTTCCCCACCCCTGGTTTAGAAGGAAAGAAAATGACTTCTGAAAAGTTAGGGTATCCTTCAGTATATATTATTCAGGGAAGGGTGATATGCTAATAGAGAATCTCAGCTGGAAGGTCCCTCAGATATCTTCTAGTCCAACCAGTACCTGAACAAGACTACTCAATCTAGCCTTCTTGACAAGTGATCATCCAGCCTTTGCTCGAAGATGTCCTGTGAGATAGTACCCATTACTTCCTAGAGAAGATCATTCTATGCTTGGGTAACTCTAATTGTTGAAGAGATTTTTAGGCCACATATGTAATCTCTATCCTTCTGGCTAGGAGGCTGAACCTAGTGGACCATTTGAGCCACAGTAGGGCTAAAGTTGATTGGGTATCCCCACTAAATCTGTCACCAATATGGTGAGCTCCTGGGATTAGGGTACTACCAGGCTGCCTAATGAGGAATAAACCTGTCTAGGTCAGAAAGAGAGCAGGTCAAAGCTTCCTTGCAAATCAGTAGTGGGATCAACCCATAAGTAGCCACTATAATTCCAGCCTGGGCAAGTTAGGGATACTCAGTCTCGGAAAAAAAAAACAATTCTTACATAAAGCCTAAATCTTGTCTCTCTTCAGCCTAAACCTATATTTTCTAGATTTTCCACCTGTGCTTAAGCAGAAGTCCAGTGCTTCTTCCACTTAGTAGGCCTTAAAATATTTGAAGTTAGTTGTCATGTTTCTCTTAGATTTTTTTAGGTTAAACAGCAGTTCTTAAAGAAAACATCCTCACATGACACTAGAGTATTATTAAGCATTAACACTTTAACAGGATTAGATAGACAAAAACATTTATTAGGTTCTTACTTGGTGGAAGGTATGGGTAGTTTACCAAACTACCCATACAGATCTGGAAGGAATGTTTTGCACTGAATGTAATGTTTAATGGAATAGGTGTAGTTAGGGACACAGGCCATTGGTAGCATAATGGTGCTTGGTGTCTTGAGATTATGGGAAGAAAAAGAGAGGAGAGAGTAAAGCATACTTAATTCTTGTTGCTTCACAACTTCACCTAGGGCTGGCCTTGGGCACACATACCGTATTGCAACAAATATATGAGCATAGTGTGATAAAAAAAAAAAAAAAGAAAAAAAGAAAGACCAAACTTGAAGTCAGAAGACCTACATTTTAGTACCATGTCTGTTGTTAACTAGCAGTGTGGCTTTGGACAAGTCATGTGACTTTTCTGAATCTCAATTTCTTCATTTATTAAGTGGGACTAGTAATAGTAACCTCTCTACTATCTTCATAGTGTTGATTTAAGGGTCATGTGAGGAAATGTAATAATACATTTAGCTTCCCTAAAGCAATATATAAATGTGAGCCATAATTATTATGCATAGGACTTTGCAGTTATATGCAAATGTTCAAACATACTAACAGAGATAGATTCAGCAGTAGCATCTTTGAATACATAGGATGACAGGTAATAAAAAAAAGAGTTAATATTAAAAAGGCACCTGTACTACAAAACCTTTACAGTCACTCAAAAATTAATCCTCTTAGGCTTGAAATGCTTGACTTCAGTCCAAAGGTAGAATTTCTTTTAGAGCATCCAAGTTTAATCAGTTCAACAATTTTTGAAAATGTGAAAAATACACACTTTCCCCCACTTCAAACAACTCAGCCTGCTGTTTCTGCACTCTGTCAGCTCAAAATCAGTTGAAAGAAAAAAAAACAAAACCTTAAGCTTTGTATGATTACAGGCTTCTGAGAAGAATGCTTCTACACAAGGAAGTTTTAAAAGTAGGATGAAAATATTTCTAGTTATTTACAGTTAAATTGGCATATTTCGGTACAAGGTGGCAAAAACAGGCACAGAAATACTTATCTGGGTATGCATGTCATACAGCATGTTTTATATGTAATAAGGCCAGGGGTGATCCTGGGAGCTACAAGGCCCAGGGGCAAATCACACTGAGTATCTCTGTCCCCTAATTCCCCAACATTGTTATACAAGCCAAATGAAATTCAATGGCTGTCAAGGGAAATTCTGTAGGGGAGAAGGAGGGAGCAAAGATCACTTTTCCTTGACAATGACTTGGGGACTAATTCAATACATGCAAAAGAGTCACAGACCCTTTTAATTTTTTGTGCATTTTTGTTTTATGTTTTGAATAGAGCTATTGTCTCCCTTGCTCTGTCTTTCTAAGTCACTGATCAAATAATGAGACTTCTAATTTGCCATACTCTAGATTTGACTCCATGTAGGTAGGAAGGAAGGCAACTAGCATTTATTAAGTGGCTACTATATATTGCAAAGATGATCTCATTTGAACCTTACAACACCCTTGGTAAATAGGTGCCATTATCATCTCCATTTTGCAGATGAGGAAACTGAGGCACACAGAAGTTTAGTGACTTTCCTCAGGCACCCAGCTAGCAATAATCTGAGATCGATTGAATTCACATGTTCTTGATTTCAGTTCCTGAGCTCTATACATTGCACCACTTGCTGACCTAGGGATATATTACTATTATATTACTATAATAGTATTCACAACCTGGAAGAGTAGATAGGGACAGGTGGCCTAAAAGTCAGGAAGAACAAGGTTCAAGTCCTACTATTAAAACATTTTGATTGTGTGAAACTATCACGGCACTAGTCTAAAATCATAAATTTGCAGAGAAGGCTCTGTCGCATTGGTGGAAGGTGTGTGTGTGTGTGTGTGTGTGTGTGTGTGTGTGTGTGTATAACTTCTGAGTTCTCTGTATCAATTATATCAATGTCCAGTTCCTTTCCTTAAATATAGCAAAAAATTTGGGCAAATATAAAGATCTCCTAGAATTCAAGAACCACAGTTTTAAAACCATTTCCATTGCTAACAAAGAGTATCACTTTGGCCAAGTCATGTCAGCTTCCTGTTTTCCCTTCTGTAAAAGCAGGGTTCATTTAGATTGTCTGGGGTTCATTTAGATTGTCTGTGGGGTCCCCTCCAGCTCTAAAATCCTATGACTAAGAATCTCTTGCTGTTGCCTTTCTTATTCCCCTCACAAAGACATTTCTATATTTATCTCTGAGAATTGTGTCCATCTGTGCCTTTTCACAGTTAGTGACCTATGCCTGGAATGCCCTCCCTCCTCATCTCTGCTGCCTGGCTTCCTATTTATTTCTGTGAGAGTTCTCTCTCAGTCTCCCTCAATACTAATGCCTTTCCCTTGAGATCATCTTTAATTTGCCTTGTATAAAATCATATATATATGGAGAGAGAGAGAGAGAGAGA
>NW_027185698.1:10666158-10713193 GCF_028583685.1 Petaurus breviceps papuanus
GAGAGAGAGAGAGAGAGAGAGAGAGAGAGAGAGAGAGAGAGAGAGAGAGAGTTTATTGAATGTAGTCTCCCACATTAGAATATAAACTCCTTAAACCCCAGGATTCTGTTTGCTTTTCATTGGATCCCCAAGCACTGATACATAGTAAACACTTAATAAGTGCTAGATGACGAGGTACAGGCTCTGGGAACCCTCTTAAACTTGGATCGAATCTTCCCATTTAGTGAGGCATTTGCCTGAGGCCATAAGCCTCTCATTGTGGCTCAGCCCAAACCTCTGTTGCTAGCCTAGCCCTCCGTTGTCCAGCAACTTCCCACCCTTGATCCTCCCAAAATATCTACACCCAAATCTGTTATACTCCTGAACTAGCCTAGCCCACCATTGTCTGTCGTCTCTAGGTACCCTCCAGCAACTTCCCACCCTTAATTCTCATTACTGGAGTCTGACCTCATTGACTCCTCCTGAAGATCTTCCTCAAACTCCTCCTGTACACCACCCCTAGATTCCTCCCACAACCTTTCTGTATATCAGACCCATCTTGCCTCCACGAAAGGAAGAAGGCCAGAGAATGATCTACAACAGACTCACTCTGTGTCAGATGACTCTGGCCGGCTTGCCCAATGCAAGCATCATAGATACCAAGGCTCCTTAATACTGAGGCGCCTACCCAATATGGCAAACCTTTGATAAACTTTGCTTTTCTTTGGCTGAGAGAAGACTTGAGTTGAATTCATTTGGCAGGACCCAACGTGTTGGTATTTTGGGGTCTCAAGTACCCCTATCCCTATACCTCAACACTAATCAGCTTATTGATGTAACTTGTTTTCATCTAAGTCATTGTGGAAGAATACACTCTTGGGCTCTTTTTCTTATAAACCTATGCACCGGGAGGGGAAGGGCTTAAATCCTGGAACTTTATTAAATGTGTCTTTAGTCAATCACTTGGTTAGTCAATAATTATTTATGAAATACTCACAGTGTTTGACAGACAGAATTCAGCTAGGGACTTAAAACAACAAGAAATGAAATGGAGATTATGATAGAAGAATTTCAAGGAGGGGACCATCAATAGTATTAAAGGTTACAGCAAATCCAAGAACAAGGGATAGCAAAAGATCTTGAGAGTCTAATGATTTAGGAGGTCAGTGGTTACTTTTAAGGGTGTAGTTTCATGAGAGGCAGTTGGTACAGTACGGGGATGTTGAGTGAGAAAAAGGAAGCAGTTGGAATAGGAAGAATGGAATAGCAGTTCTGAAGAAGCTTGATTTTGACAAGTAGGAGTTGGAGAAAAGTATGTAAACTGATATTCTGAGGGGAAATTTCCAGGCTAGGGTAAAATATATTGAAATATTGAAAGAAATCCTGAAATAAGTAATCTAAGATGATGAACAGATCAAAAGCATATGCTAGTATAAATAGTGTAGGCTCAGCAACAGATTATGTATAAAAATTAATGCTAAATAATTATCTCACCAATACCCATCCATCATGTGCTGAAGAAAGAATATTAGAATGTCAACATATATTCAGTATCAACAAAGCTCAACAGTGTAATGAGTGCATTTTGAGCTGAGAAAGCAAAGGCTGAGTCTGTATTAGAAAAACGCAATGAAGCAATAATCTTACATACTTACACTTTGCATACTGATTTTTACCTTTTTTTCTCCTGATAATTTTTCTATATGTTATTTCTGTGTATTAAAAATTGGAAAAGCAAAGACTAGAACTCAAGTTTCCTGACATTCAGATTTCTATTAAATCACATGATTAAGATAACTATTTCCATTTGGAAGGAGTGTGGTACAGTAAAAAGAACACTGATTGGATTTGAATCATAAACCTACTTATTTTTGTGACCCAGGGCAAATCACTTAGCTTCTCTCAGTTTCAGTTCCACATTGATAAGATTTGTATAATAATAGCACCTACCTCGAAGGAGGAGTGAGTAAAAGTGACTTTTGTAAAGGACCCTGAAAACCATAATGTTTTATATATATGCTAGCTATTGTTATTATTATTACTATTTTGGAAGGGGGAAAGTGAGACAAATGGGGTTAAGTGACTTGCCCAAGGTCACACAGATTGTGTTAAGTGTCTGAGGTCAGATCTGAACTCTGGTCCTCCTGACTCCAGGGCCTGGTGTACTTTATTCACTGTACCACCTAACTGCCCCTAGCTATTGTTATAATTGCTTTAGTAGTTAGGTATAGAACCCCAAATTCACATAACTGGAAAGCATCCATCTAGTCTAAACCTTCTAAAAGATACCTGACAACTAATTGTTCAGCTAGCTTTTCCTTAAGACTTGTAGGAAAGCCCTTTAGCTCCCACTGAACTTTTCTTTCTTTTTTTTAATGATTATCTTTTTTCTCAATTACATGTAAACAAAAAAAATTAAACATTTATTGTTTTAAAAATTTGAGTTCCAAATTCTCTCTCCTCTCCTTTTTCTGGCCCCCCTTTTCCTCTCCCTTCCTTGAGAAGATAAACAACTTGATATAGATTATGCAGTCAAGCAAAACACTTCTACATTAACCAAGTTATAAAAGAAAATACAGTCCACTCTCCACCCCAAGATAAAGAAAATTAAAAAAAACGTATGCTTCAATGTGCATTCAGTCTCCTTAAGTTCTTTCTCTGGAGGTGGAGGTCATTTTTTTTTATTGTAAGTCCTTCAGAACTGTCTTGGACCATTGGACAGCTGAGAATAGTTAAATTATTTACAGTTGATCATTGTACAACATTGCTTTTGTTATATACAATGTTGTCCTGGTTCTGCTCATTTCACTTTGCACCAATTTATGTAAGCTTACCCAGGTTTTTCTGAAGACATCTTGCTTGTCATTTCTTAAAACACAATAGTATTCTAACACAATCATATACTACACCTCATTCAGTCATTCCACAATTAATGGGCATCCCCTCAATTTCCAATTTTTTGCCCCCACAAAAAGAACTGCTACAAATATAGGTCCTTTTCCTTCATCTTTGATCTTTTGAGGTTACAGACCTAGTAGTGGCACTGCTGAGTCAAAGGGTATGTATGTACATTTTGAGAGCTCTTTGGGGATGGTTTCATATTGCTCTCCAGAATGGTTGCATTAGTTCACAACTCTATCAACAATGAATTAGTGTCCCTATTTGTCATTTTCCTTTTCTGCCATATTGGCCCAATGGGATAGATGTGAGCATTATTTTAATTTGCATTTCTTTAATCAATTGTGATTTGAAGCATTTTTTTATATGACTGTAGATATTTTTAATTTCTTCTTCAGAAAACTGCCTTTGCCCATTTATCAATTGGGGAATGACTTGTAATCTTATAAATTTGACTCAAGTTCAGTTCTCTATATATTGGAGAAATGAGGCTTTTTTCAGAGAGACTTGCTGTAAATTTCTCCCCCTGAGTTTCCTGCTTGCCTGCTTGGTTTTGTTTGTGTAAGCAAACAAAATTTTTAATTTTTAATTTGATGTAAGCAAAATTATCCATTTTACATCTCATAATACTCTCTATCTCTTGTTTGGACATAATTCATTTCTTATCCATAAATCTGACAGTTAAAATATTCCATGCTCACCTTTTAGTTTTCTTATGATTTCACCCTTTATGTTTAAATCATGTACTCATTTTGATCTTTCTTGATATACTATGTGAAATGTTGATTTATATCTAATTTCTGCCATAGTATTTTTCCAAGTTTCCTAGCAATTTTTATCCAATTTCTATTTCTTGTTCCCAAATCTTGGATATTTGGGTTTACCCAACAAAACAAAACCAAAACCAAAAACTAAACCCTGATCTTGGGAGCATGCTTTATTATCTTAAAAAATAAACCCTATACTTAATGAACAGTACTCAGCAAAAATTTTAATAACATTTATATTTCATAATAACATTTACAATAGAGTTTACTAAATATTCCTCACAAAGTCCCTGTGAGATAAGTAATTCAAATATTATAATTTTCATTTTATAGATGGGGAAACTGAACCTAAGGAAGGTTTGGTGACATGTAGAGAGTCAAGTGGCTTGGTCCCAAACTGTAATTTTTATTAAAGTCTTATGACTTCAAGCTTCACTTTCCACTAATAAAATGAATCAACTAATTCTCCACTCCAACTAGAATTTATATATATTCTCCCTTGAACATACCTTACACATTCACCATATCATGTCTTTTTTTCCTCATGGTTTCCTTTCTTGGGTCCTTCTTTCTTCTCTATTTCTAGTCCAGCCTTTTCTTTAAGAACCATTCATACCTCCTTCCCATTCACTAGAATCCCTCTGTGGTTTAAAACCATTATTGGCCTCTATCATATGCCACGTTGTAAAAAGGAAATATGATACAATAGAAGGTCAGTCTTGCAGTCAGAAAGAGCAAAATTCAGTTCTTGCCTCTGATATATAATTGTATGACCAAGAGCAAGTCACTTAATTTCTGACTCTCTTATAACTTTCTAAACTATTTTCATGTTTATATGACTTTATATATATAGTCAATATCCTATTACTTTCCTTCTCAAGGGGTGGGAAAGAGGGGGAGAGTTTGAAATTCAAAATAAAAAAATGAATGCTAGGATTTAAAAAAAAACATTAATTGGGAAATATTTAGCAAAATAAATAAAAAAATATACATTTAAAAAGACAATTTCCACACTTAAAATTCCCTCCCCCACCAAAAGAGTATTGCCTTTTTATATCAACAGGTTTCAAGTATACACACACATATATACACATGTATATATGTATACACAAGTACACATGTGTGTGTTTATGTGTGTACATACATACATGTATATGTCCTCTTCTCAATTAAGTGCCTTGAAGCCAAGGACCATATGTTATTTCCTTATGTGCAATAGCACCTAACACATTGCCTTGTACTCAATAGGCTGTCAATAAATGTGTGTTAACTGATTATCATAAATAAAAATCTTCCAAATTCATCTTTCCTCTACCTAAATGTGTTTTTGTTTTCTTCTTTTGTTCCTTAACTTTATGGCTAATTAGAGACAAACTGAAAGGGAGCCAGAAGACAACAAACTACAAACTAGCTTCTTCTAAATACAACACTGAGTTAAGAAGAGATACACCCTAGTCCTAGGCCTCAGGAAGCTAAGATGGTGAAAGAACAAAAATAGCAACTACCACAACAACAAGAAACAGAATATTGAGGAGGCTAGGTGGCACAGTGAGTAAAGTGCTGGCCCCAGAGTCAGGAGGACCCAAGTTTGGTTCTGGCCTCAGACACTTAACACCCACACACACAAAAAAAAACTAGCGGTGTAACATTGGGCAAGTTACTTAACCTCAATTGCCCTCCAAAAAGCAAAACAAACAAAAAAACAAGAAACAGGACAAAGCACATACAGAATAACTTCAAAATACAATGCATCCTCATAACTTGATAAGAATTACAACTGAATGCTATAATTGCTCAAAGAGAGAAAGATAACTTTGGAAGTCCATTGCAGCAAAGGTAAAAATAGTCAGTGTGAGTGGTGGAAATGATGGTGATGTAGGAATTGGCCTTGGGGATGAAGCTTGAAGAAATGAGTTGAATTTAAACAGGTGTGGACTCCCATGTTCTCCCAGGAGGAAGGCCTAGGGATCAGTGTAAATAAAAAACAGACATGCGGATCCTTAGGAAAGCTAGCATGTCAAAAACTAGCAAGATTTGCTGCTTTGCTTCTTTATCTTCCAACAAAACTATAGGCTTCATTTTTATTCAGTGCACAAAGTGTTTAAAGGTCTCTCATTTCATGATGCCTACAAAAGTATCATATATTTAAATGATTATTTGTGATGGAGATGGAAAAGTAAATATACTCCATGAGTGAAGTTACTGAGCAATAAATAGAAATTCTGCATCATGTTTTCGTTCTGCCCTGTTTGTACAGTTCAGCTCCCACATATATACATAATAGACCAGGCAACGGGACAATGAGCCAATTAACCCCAGACTCATTACACTGTACTAGAGAAAGATGGGGGTGGGGTACTGTTCCTTTATTGCAGCAAAGGAGAGAAATACTAGAGGGATATTAGAGGGTAATGATTCTTCTTAAGTATAAAATATACTCTAATAGGGTGCACTGAGCCCCTGACAGCTCCAGCGAAGAGGTTTTATCCTTTCAAATGCAAATATCCCAAAGATTTTCAGAGTAAGTCAGGTTCTCAACACATGGATTGTTAAACCAAGTCATTCTTCAGCGTGGACTAATATAATTGCACACTTGGGACATTATATATTTATATAGATAATGGGTGTGATTCAAGCAGTTTCCTATGGAAGTTAATGGCAGTTCTCTCTGTTGATAAGGGAATATGGATACATATTGCATAATTTGTAGTGGAAAGAACATGGGGCTAAAAATCAGGAGAGTCTGACCTCTGCCACTTCTCAGCTGGCTTAATTCTAGCAAGTCATTTCATTTCTCTGAGTCTCCCTTTTCGCGTCTATAAAACTAGTTTGTTGGGAAGATCAAATGAAATCATATGGGCGAAAATATGTTTTCACTGAAAAATACCATATATATGCCACCTTTGTTACATTCATTAATTCATTATCATCCATTGTTTGTTAGACATGTGTTTCCTGGTAGTCATAAAGTATGGGCACTCTTTCCATTTGGACTCTCTTTGGGCTAAGACCATGCATTGCCATATTTTTTCTTTGGAATTCTTTTTAGACATTGCTAATGGGTATAATTGTTATGTATGCATGCATGTTTATTTGTATAACTTGTTTTCCTAACCATACTGGAACTTCTTGAATACTGAGGACTACTTCTTTTGATTCTTTTCTGTGGTCAGTAACCGCTAGTATAGGAGAGAACATTTTGTCATAATTTAATTTGCATTATCGTGCCAAGTGAAGCAAATGCAAAGTGGCTAAATGGCACAGTGGATAACGAATTTGGCCTGAATTCAGGAAGACCTGAGTTCAAAACTGACCTTAGACACTACCTGTGAGATCCTGGACAAGTCACTTAAATACTGTTTTGTTTTGTTTTTTTGCCTTTTGGAGGGCAATTGGGGTTAAATACTGTTTGCCTTAGTTTCCTCAACTGTAAAATGAGGACAATAATAGCACCTACTTGGGTTGGTGTGAGGATCAAATGAAATGATATTTATAAAGCACTTAGGTCAGTCCCTGGCACATAGGAGGTGCTTAATAAATGCTTATTCTTGGGGTGGCTAGGTGGCACAGTGAATAGAGCACCGGCCCTGGAGTCAGGAGGACCTGAGTTGAAATCCAGCCTCAGACACTTAACACAAAAACTAGCCATGTGACCTTGGGCAAGTCACTCAACCCCAATTGCCCTCCAAAAAAAAGCAAAAAATAAAAAAAAAAAATAAATGCTTATTTTCTCTTCTTCCCTTCTTTTCTCCTCCCATTTTTGTACAGTGACCAAACTTTCTTTGCCAAAAGTTGCAACACACTGATAGTATGTATTCTCTTGCTCTCTTTCTTTCTTTTTTTTTTTTTCAAAACATCAATAAAATGTGCTTTCAGCACATTGGGTGAAATCCCTCCAAAGAATTTATAGGCACACATGGACAAGGTGAACAGATGAGGAGGGATAGCTGGGCTGTGGTCTATAATATTAGAGAAGGTGTTTACACTAATGAGATGGCAGGACCATCAAAGAATCAAATTATTATTTTGCTGAAATCAATGATGTCTCATAAAATCTGGGACATATAGTCACAATAATCATTGATCTTCCTCCATAACCTTGCTGTAATTGCCATTGTATGAACATGTCCAATGGCTCCCTCATGAGAAAGCCTGTTCTATTTGGGGAGAAGGCAGATAGATGTTGCTTCCATTTTATCCCCAATATCTACTATTGCTATGGAGAATCATTACATATTCCAAAAAATTCACTTGACTCACACTTGCCTGTAGCCAACAACCTCCTTCTTTCCCTCTAAACCCAATAAAGCAGGATCTCATAAAGCTTATCTCATAAAACTTCATGAGGTCAGTGATAGTATAGAACATGTCTATATTATATGGTCCTTCTTGGGCAATGGAGAAAAGAGGAAAGGAGAAATCTATATTAATGTCTTTGCAATAGAAAAGATTTGCTGCCAAATATTTTTCCATTTATATCCCTACTTTTCCATACTTTTCCACCCAGAATACAGAGTCATGATTCCATTGCTTAAGTTTAATGAAATTTAGCAGTGATTTAGGCCTGTCTAGTAAAGAATATGCTTGAAACTCCCTCTTTGAAAACTCTTAAAGGATCTTTCATTCCAATGATAGGAAGTTTACTTTTTACTGAGGCAACTTATTTCACTGTTAAAACCTCAGAATCTTTTAGAAATCTCTAGTTAGTCCAAAGTGGAAATTATGGACACTGTACTCATAAGAGTTCAAAGCAGATAAGATCCTAGATATTTGGTAAGATCATATTCTTTTAAGTAGCATAATGTAATTGTAATAGCTTTATTTTTCAACTCAATCCCACCACTTTCAAGGGCTTTCTAAAAGAATAAAACCTAAGATTGTAAAATATGCAGTTTTTTTCTTCTTGTAAAGAAAGCATGATGTTTCTGATAAATTGGGCAATCATGTCATCTTATCTTTACTGTGTGTTAGTCTTCTTTTCTATGCTCTTTATTAGCATTTTATTTCTCCAGCTTACAGTAATAATTGGTGCCTCAAATCCTTTTAAAAAGCTTCATGAAAGAGGCTGCCCTGAATATGAACAGCAGAAATTGGCTTCAACTTGAATGCTGATATTTCTAACCTGAAAATGGAATTTCAAAAGTGTTCTCAATAAGAGATGAAAATCTAAATCTGATAAGAGTTTAAACTACAAATATTTTATATTTTCAAAATAGAAATACCAGACCAATGTACTGAATCTGTGGAATGTAGATCTTTCCCAAGTAACTATACATACTATAAGCCACAGGAGCCATCCTTGAGGAGTCTACATTCTAGTTGAGAAAAATTACACATGCACGGGCACGCACAAACACACACTCACTCAAAAAGCAGTTAATAAATTTAAATATTGCTCAGAGGTGACAGGGAGTATTGGAAAAGAATGCAGATAGGAAATTATTGACCTGGATTTTAATCCCAACTCTGCCAACTTTAAGGTTCATTTTACTCATATTAAAAATGGAGTTAACAATACCCTTCCTACTAATCTGAAAGAATTATTGTGAGGACCAAATTAGATAGTGCCTATACAAATCTTATAAAGACTATAAAGTGGTATAAAAATTCACAGTACGATTAAAAAATTGCAATTCCTACCTAATCTTTAGTATCCTGCTGATTCATCAGGGAACCTTTCACCAGAGATCTTGCCTTCACAAGATGTTGACAGAGAGGATTATGGGAAGATGGTGGAGTAGGTCAGAAAATTCCAAACTCTCAAGATTTTCCCCGACAAAATAGCACCTTAGGGAAAACAAAGTATGGATAAAAATTAATAAGAAGAGAGGCACAACTGGGATCTTCCTGGGACAATTTGAGAAAAATCAGAAGAAAAAATTGCAGGACAAGGTTTCCTCATGCTGAAGAGTAAATACATTCAGGCTCAGTTCTCTTTTAACCACAAGTCACAAGCCTAGGGGTTAGTTGGTTTGAGGTGTTGCCTCAGGCCCAGCCACAGGAACTTTTACCCCCTCTCCCTCATAGTGAGGGTGGTTGGTATCTGAGCCCTGAGAAGATTGAGGACAAGGAATGGCAGACCCAACTGTGCTGCAAAGGTGGGGGGAGGGGGCAGGAAGGAATCAGCACACACCTAGAGAGTGCAGAGGTAGTGGGGCAGAAAGTCCCTGGCTGTGGCCACTTACAGTTTTGGCTTTGATTTCAGGATAGAGGGGAGAACTGAAGATCTGGGACAAGAGGCACCAATTCCCACACCTCAGAGCTAGAGGTGATTACAAAAATTAAACTATTACCACAAAAAAATGCATAGGCAAAGGAGAAAGAATCCAACTGGTAGAAAGCTATTATGGGAATAGAGAAGCTGGGGTTCATCTTCAGAGGAGGAAACTGAAGTAAATGAACCCCTAAAGAATAATGTCAAATGGTCACCTGCCCCAAAAGAATTCTTAGACCTTAAAAAAAAAAGACTTTAAAAATCAAATGACAGAGATAGAAGAAAGACTAAATAAAATAAAATAAGAATAATCCAAGAAAAACAAGAAGATTGTGAAAGGAACTTCAGAAAATTAGAAGAGGAGATCCAGAATCTTAAGGAAGAAAATGACACCTTGAAAATTAGAATTGGACAAGGTGAAGCCAGCAAAATTATAAGAGATCAAGAAATAATTAAACAAAAATATGAATGATGAAAAAATAGAAGAAAAGTGATACATCTTTTAAGAAAAACAACAGATGTGGAGAATAGATCGAGAAGATAAAACATAAAAAATAATTGGATGAACTGAAAGTTATGATCAAAAAAAGAATTTTGATTTAATAACACAAGAAAGAATTCAAGAAAATTGTCCTGAAGTATTAGAACAAGGGGGGAAAGTAGAAACAAAAAATCTATCCATCACCACTTAAAAGAGATTCTATGAGGAAAACTCATAGGAATATCATAGTCAAATTCTAAAATCACCCAGCTTAAGTATAACATATTAAAAGCAACAAGAATAAAATAATTTAATTAATAATGGAGAGACAATTAGAATCATAGAAGACCAGGCAGTGGAGACATTAAAGGATGGCAGGTCTTAGAACACTCTATGTTGAAGAGCAAAAGAATTAGAACTCCAACCAAAAATATCATACTCAAGGTACATATGAAAGACTGATTATAAGGTATTCAATAAGGACAGACAATTTACTTTTTATATATGTAAAATGTATGTATAAGATTCTTTTTAATAATTGGGTAGCTCAAAAGAAAGATTGAGGGTAAACCTGAGTATGATATGAATTATAAAACAAAACCACTTAGGAGTAGCTAAAAAGAGTAATTATATACAAATGAGGTCCAAGAGGAAGAACTGGTACAGAGCAATTAGTTGGGGAGGAGGGCTGGTAGTTCTAGTAATCTTTCATCAGGAATGGGTTAAACATATATATATATATATATATATTTTTTTTTTTTTTTTTTTTGCTTTTTCTGGAGGGTTACTGGGGTTAAGTAACTTGCCCAAGGTCACACGGCTAGTTTGTGCATGTGTGTGTTTTTAAGTGTCTGAGGCTGGATCCGAACTCAAGTCTTCCTGACTACAGGGCCAGCTCTCTACTCACTACACCACCTAGCCACCCCTACATATATTTATTTTTTAATTTCTAAAATTTTTTTGCATTTTTTTTGGAGGGGGGAAGGCAGGGCAATTGGGGTTAAGTCACTTGCCCAAGGTCACAAGGCTAGTAAGCATGAAGTATCTGAGGCCAAATTTGAACTCAGGTCCTCCTGACTCCAGGGCTGGTACTCTATTCACTGTGCCACCTAGCCACCCCTAATATATATATTTAAAAGAGTATAAAAGTCTTCTAAATTCAGAAGAAGTAAGATGGCAGGGGGATAGGGAAGAGGGAGAGGACAAGGGAAGAATCTTTAGAGGGGAGGGTGAGGAAATAGGTAAAAAGGGGGTATAGAAGGGTGTTTAGATTTATGGGAATGGGAAGATAGGGGAGGGATCCTTGTAGGCAGGTAGGCAGGGCAAGGTAATAGGTAGAAGTAAAGTAGAAGAGGCAGGAGGGATAGGAAACAAGAAATATGTGCAAACACAAAAATAAAGATCAGGGGTAGAATTTGGGAAAGTATATGTCTATATAAGTATATGTGTATATATCTATATCTATACATGTATGTATATATCTATAGCTATAAAGAAACATATCCAAATTTAATTGTAGCTTGGAGGGGTGGGGGGCACAGGGAGGGAAAATAAAAATAAAAAACAGTGCACTACAGAGAACAAAAGAAAACTTACAAGGAAGCAAAGAGGCACAGTTCTCAACACAATGTGTATTATTTATCATACAGGCTTTCTTGAAATGGAAATTTATTGGTACATATCTTGAATCTTCTCTTATGTTCTGCTCTGCACACGACACGCTTTTTTTTCTTTCTTATTTTGTATTTAAGTTCCACTATTTAAGTTTATGACATGTTTTTGTTTCTTTTCTCTATTCTGTATTTGTGTTCTGGAGTTAGTCTCAAATAAAATTTAAGAAGAAAACTAAAAAATCTTAAAAAAATTTTGACCACTTTCTAGATGAGAAAACAATATTAAGCCCTTTAGCCCTTGTCTATTTTTAGTCAAAGAAGAATGTAAGAAAGACCTGGGGATCTCAGGTTGGATTTTCATGTCTGCAGAAGTGGCTTCATGTCATCACTATGAACTTATGAGACACTGTCTGTTGTACCGACTGAAGTAAAGAAATTCTATTTGGAACTATATAAAGACTACCGGCAAAGATCGTTCTGTGTAAACTTTCAATCAAGCCTAATTCCTTTTGGAACCATCTCAGGAACAATGAAAAACATTTCTAGATGAAGCAGAGAAGTAACAAAGAGGGTAGAGAAAAACTAAGAGGAGCATAGGTGAGTCAATCCTCTTTCTCTTCCTTTTCCTCCCCCTTTCCTTCTCCTTTTCCCTCTCCTCTTTTTTTCAATGATGGGAGAAGGCAGAGAAGGAAGAATAGGATTCTGGTCTCAGTTATCTTCTCAAACCAGTCCAGAACTCTGGCAAGGAACACGGCTTAGTAGGGGTTAGTATCCTAGTCTGGGGCTCTTGTGGAGATCAGAACCTGATTAAGTACATGTTTTGGTGTAGCATCTCAGTACAGAACTTCAATAAAGATAGAGGCAGAGTCCAGAAGTCATACAAAGAGAGGGCAGATCCCACATGACTATCATGTCATATATGAGCCATGTATCTCTATACTTAGATGTATTTTGGCATGGATCCATATCTGGGATTTGGCCAACATTTAGAAAGAGTAGGAGAAAGGTCAAAAGCCTAACTGGGGGGAAGCAAGATCCAGGACCATTAAATCTGGGCAATCTCTTCTGTCTCCGAGTGATCTATTGGATTAGATTTATAGCTCTCTACCTTCCTGCAAATTTCTTTAGTCTATGAGTACAATACTCTAGTGTTCACAATGAATGCCTGTTCTTTCAACACTCTCAGCTGGTAAAGGTAGTCATTTCTCAGTGAAATTCGTTACAGTAATGACCACCATGAATTATTAGTAACTTTATCAAAAAGAAATTGGAAAAAGTTATAATGATTAAAATATAACAAAGAATACACAAGATTAAATGAGCTCTTTAGATGAGAGTGAGTCAAGGTCTGAGCACAAACCAGGAGAAGGAATATTACAAATGGAGAGTCCATTCTCACCAGTCTCTAGGGCTTCAGGTACTAGAAGTCAAGGATAGAGATGGGGTCTAGTTTCTCTTACATATCTACTATTGCAGGGCTTTGGTCCACCAAAATTTCAAATTTCTGTACCTTGCCTCTCTCTCAATATGTTTCCAAAATCTTTCAAGGTATGCTTCTGGGGGGCCTCAGGCAATTCATTCTAGACTTGGGAAAAAATGGAATTATATATAGATGTGGATCATACACAGTGAAGAGACATGGGTGGGTTGTGATTTTTAGTAGTGGTGGAAGCACATATATTCATGAGATCATGGATCTATCCAAGTATCTATGTATAATGCTAATAGATCTTCTCCATTTGTCCTTTCAAATTCTACCCCTCTACTTCAGGGACCAGTCTAAGTTCCAATGCTTCTATGAAGACTTCTCTAAGCAGCCTAGCCCACTCAGATCTTCTTCCTTACATAAATAGTATTGAGTTTGTGTCTGCATAACTTCTGGGAACCATGTCCCCAATATTAGTCGCTTCATTGAATACAACCTAGTATTCGTGGATGGAATATTTGATTGTTACAAGAGTGAAGTGAGTGGATGGAATATTCGATTGAGACAAGAGTACATAATCCTTTGCTTGACACATAGGATCAACTAAAATATATAAAAAAATAATCCCATGAAAGGTTTAGGAACATTTTGAAGTCAACTTCATGGTGGGCAACTTTCATGCTTTCCCTTGGAGGGTTTATTCATGCCACTATCAGGGTCTTATTGGTGTCACTGTCAAAGACAAGAATTATTATTTCAGCATGTGGTAAGATATCACAGGAAGACCTTTTCTTCATTTTGATAATTTACTGGTCAGATATAGTGATTTTTGTTTATATTTTAGGCATAAGTGGTTCTTTCTTTTTAACCATATCATTTCTTTCTGCTTGCATTTTTCCTTTATGTGGCATACTTTATCATCCCTCTTCAGGTACCCTGGTTTGTAGACTAATAAATATTTTATGAATGAGGAGTTGATACCAGTGTAAACTTCCACTATCTCTTTATTCAGCTGCAGGCTATGTGTACCATGAGTAGTGGTTGTCTTTTAGATCAGGGATTACTATGGACAGAAATTGGGAGAGAAGAACAAAACAAAATAAAAAAAAACCCACCTTTCCAACTGCTTTCTAAGTAATATAATGGGATTAGCTTGGTCTTTCACATACATAGAATAAGAAATCACATATGATCTAAACAGTAAGCTTGTTTATGATGCCAACTTCAAGACAAAACTAATTGACTCCAAGTAACTAGAACATTTCTGAAAAGGTTGTGCCTAATATTGGAACATATCTGTATAGTCACTAGGACCAAGCTTTCATACAAATAAACACCATATTAGTGGGAAGAGAAGATATATGTATAGGTAATATGTATGAAAAGACAGGCAGGTAGGGAATATGTATGTTTAGGGCAGTCATGGAAGGGACTACACATAGGGTGCACATGTTGCTAGGGCACATGTATGGAAACACAACTCATGGCTAAAGCATTGGAGTGCCTTCTTTGTCTTCCAGTGATAACACTGTGCTGCTCTCCTAGACATGTAGTAGGTGATGTCATAGAGAATGCTGGAGTAGGAATGAGAAAGATCTGAGTTCATATTTTCCCTCACTTATTATCTGTATCACCTGGCTAAGTCACTTTTTCAGCCTCAGTTTCCTCAGCTATAAAATGGAGACAATGGTATTTTTTTTTTCAGGCTTAAGATACTGTAGAAATATATTTAGGAGCAATTTTTGTTATTGAGTCTCAGTCATTATTTGAGTTTCAGTCATGTCCAACTCTGTGACCACATTTGGAGTTTCTTTTTTTTTTGAATAAAACTTAATACTTTATTAACTTCTGATTTACATCATCCGTTTCCGCCAGATTTTGAGTTAATAATTTTCTCCCCGTTTCTCCCCCACCCACTGCCCCAAAATAGCGGTTCCACAGGATATCCCCTACTCCAGTCTGCTCTCTCCCACATTTTCCCCCATAACTCTTTCCACTTTTCCAGTGGATCTCTATGCCTCAGTGCCTGCACATCCCATTTACCAATTACATGTAAGATGGTATTAATAATAGTATATATATATATATGAAATATATATATACACACACATATATATACATACATATATATATATATATATATATATATATGAATATTTGATTTCAAAACTTTCAATTCCAGATTCATTCCCCTCCTTCCCCATCACCCACCCCTACTGGGAAGATATGCAGTTCAGTATAGGTTGCACATGTGTGGCTAATGCAAAACAATAACATAGTAGATTCATTGTAAAAGACTGACTACACTTCCCTCCCTCCCATCCCACCTCCCGCCCTCTCTATTCTCCACTATGATCCTATCTATTTTCAAAAGTGAGTGCTTCCAACCTCCCTCCCTCCCCAGCCTACCCTTCCTTCCATCATCCCCCCTCTCATCCCCTTCCCCCCCTATTCTCCTGGAGGATGAGATACCCTATTTAGTGTGTATTTCACTCCCTCCTCAAGCCAAATTCAATGGGAATAAAGTTAACCAATTCCCTTTTGCCTTCCTATTCTTCCCCTCCCTTGTAACCATTTTCCCTTGCTTCTTCTGTATGAGATAGTTTACCCCAATCTGTCTCTCCCTCTCTCCTTTCATTATATTCTTCTCATCTCTTAATTTCACCTTTTAAGTATCATTCCTTCCTGTTAAATTGGACCTGTGCCCTCTATCTATGTATACCTGTAAACATATATATACACATTCACATATGTATTCATATGCCCATATACCCTCATATATAGACAAATATATATATATATATATTTCTAATCCCTTCAACTACTGAGAAAAGTTTCATAAGTTACAATTATTGTTTTTCCATGTAGGAATGTTAATAGTTCAACTTTGATAAGTTCCTTATGATTCCTTTTCCCTGTTTACCTTCTCATGCTTCTCTTGCTTCTTGTATCTGACTGTCAAATTTTCTATTCAACTCTGGTTTTTTTCAGCAAGAATGCTTGAAAGTTCTCTATTCCACTGAATGACCATATTTTCCCCTGAAATGTGATACTCAGTTTTGCTGGGTAGGTGACTCTTGGTTTTAATCCCAGCTCCTTTGCTCTCCGAAATATCATATTCCAAGCCCTTTGATCCCTCAGTGTAGGAGCTGCCAGATCCTGGGTTATCCTGATTGTGTTTCCACAATATTCAAATTGTTTCTTCCTGGCTGCTTGTAATATTCTCTCCTTAATCTGGAAATTCTGGAACCTGGCTATAATATTCCTAGGAATTTTCTTTTTGGGATCTTTTTCAGGAGGTGATCAGTGGATTCTTTCAACCTCTATTTTGCCCTCTGGTACTAAAACATCAGGGCAGTTTTCTTTGAGAATTTCCTGGAGGATGATTTCTAGGTTCTTACTTTGGTCATGGATTTCAGGCAGTCCAATAATTTTTAAATTATCTCTCCTGGATTTATTTTCCAGGTCAGTGGTTTT
Organism: Petaurus breviceps papuanus; assembly: GCF_028583685.1. NCBI lineage: Eukaryota > Metazoa > Chordata > Mammalia > Diprotodontia > Petauridae > Petaurus > Petaurus breviceps. The sequence goes on from NW_027185698.1 coordinate 10,683,014, forward strand.
TCCCATGAGATATTTCACATTGCCTTCTATTCTTTCATTTGTTTGGATCTGTTTAACAGCATCTTGATTTCTCATAAAGTCATTAGCTTCCATTTGCTCCAATCTAATTCTGAAGCAATGATTCTCCTCATTGAGTTTTTGAGATTCTTTTTCCATCAGGCAAATTCGGCTTTTTAAGACATTCTTCTCCTCATTGCCTTTTTGGGCCTCCTTTGCCATTTGAGTCAGTCTGTTTTTTAAGGTATTATTTTCCTCAGTCAGTCTGTTGACTCTCATTTCATAATTTTCTCGCATTGTTCTCATTTCTCTTCCCAATTTTTCCTCCACGTCTTTTATTTGGTTTTCAAAATCTTTCTTAAGGTCCTCTATGGCCTGTAACCAGCTTGTATTTTCCTTTGAAGCTTTTGGTGCAGGAGTTCTGACTTCACTGTCTTCCTCCTGTTCATGCTTTGCTCCTTTTTGTCCCAAAATAGGAGTGTATTGTTGGAATCTTCTGTCTGCTTTGTTTCCTTTGCCTGCTCATTTTGCCACTCAATTATTTGACTTATGGGCTTTTTGCTACAGTAGGACTCTGCCACCAGACAGGGGAGCTTTCGTCCCAAACACTGGTGTTTTCTCAGCTACCAGAGGTATTAGATGGGTGCCCTCTCTGAGGTCTCCACAGGCTCTGGCAAGCTGGACACACACCCCAGGACCTCCACCCTAGACTGCAATCCAGATCCAAGCAGGTTAAAGGAAGAGTGATTACTCCTCAGACTGGTGCTTGGTCCCCCTACACTCTGCAGGCCAAGAGCTGAAGCTGCCACTTAGCCCTGGCTGGTGGTGTAGGCATCTCAGCAGCTTTTCACCCTGGGGGTAAAAGCCACTCATTCCCACTTACTGGTCCCAAAGTCCAGACTGCACTGGCCTCTCACTTTGTCCTTTGTGTCTATGTGTTGATAAATCTGGAAACGGCCACAGCTGCTGCTGATCTAGAGTCCCTCCGACCAGCGGCTGGTCAGGCCTGCCCTGGGGCTGAAGCCTTGGCGTGGGGCTGGGCTTGGATCCCAGAGCGCTTGCTGTATTCCTGCCGGCCTGCCGGGCTGTCCTCAGCGGGAGGTTAGCTTCTCTGTGTCATTTTGTGGGTTCAAAGTTTGTTTAGAGTCCCCTTTATACATGGATTGGAGAGGGTAGAAGCCGGAGCTGCGGGAAGGTGGTGCTTCTACTCCACCATCTTGGCTCCGCCTGAGACAATGGTATTTACTTCACAGGGTTTTGGAAAGATGAAATGAGATAACACACATAAACTTTCAAGTGCTATATGAATGCTAGATATTATTATTATCACTGCCATTATAATTTTCTCAGGTGCCCCCTGGGGACAGTACGCGTAGCTAGGATGTACCCAGAGTTGTGGAGCTCCTCTCTGCTCACAGGTTCTGGCTTTTGCTGAAGTCTTTGGTGGTGTCTCTTAAGAATACATTTCTCTAATGAGAAAATAACCTCATGATTAGAAAGAACATCTTTAAGGCAAACAGGTGTCTATGCTTCACAATAATGTTAGAAAGAGAACTAGGGGAGAGATTTGGAGGAACAAGCTTGTTTGATTTTTTTTTTCTTGAGTGACTTCTCTTTCTCTCTCTCTCTCTTTTTCTTTCTGGAGTTTTGGCTACAAGGCCTTTCCATTTTTGACATAGGCTGCAAGTCCAATGTGACTTCCCAAGCACCTCCCAGATAGCTAATGCCCTTAAACTCAATCTTTCCTTGGTATCGGACTTCCTGTTTCCTGGGCTTAGTGTCCCCATAGGCCATCTCATACTAATTTGCAGTGAATACTTCATATATATTTTGATATTCATTTCTAAGGCTGGATTATACCCAACTTTTATCCATATAATGAGTATTTGCCTAATAAAATAAGTAGCTCTGGGGATCAGATTTTCCTAGCTGCTGTTGTTCTTCCTCGCTTTCCAAACTCCTTCCACTCTGTTATGCTGACAAATGAGTGGAGGAAAGGAACAAAAACAAGATTAAACCTAAGGGACAAAATCATTATCTTACCTACCTACCCATTCACTTTCCTGCTCCTTCCTATGCATTCACAGCCAGATAAAGTCCAAAGGAGCATTGAGCTTACTTCTACATTTTAACCACTAATTTGGCATTTACTTTCCATTACAGTGCAGAGTTATATATCTTTGTTTAGCATATGTCCACTTACTCTAACTGTATAATAAGCAAGGGACATATTTTTATACATTTAGTGCCCTATACTATGCCCAAAACACAGTAGCCACTCAAATTCTTGTGGATGCATTTACGTATTAGTCTTCTACCAATTACATTGCAAGCTCCCTGCCCAATGTGTCCTCTGTATTCCCCCCAAGAGTTCCTAACAGTACAGAATATCCAATAAACTCTCTGTAAATGTTGGTAGACTAATTGGGGGTGATAGGGTGGGAGAGAGGCTTTCAGGCCAATCTCCATTCAAATCCTACTGACGCACTAGTTTTGTGACATGGGTAAGTCACTTGCCCTCTGTATTGAGAGGCTACAGGAGGCTATCAGTATCAGTGTCCTACAGTCAACTCTTTAAAACTTTAACATACAGACAACTTACAGACTTGTGTCAGTGGAGGGAATGTCTACATAGAATGTTCCTTACACTGAAGAAATCACAGGTGTGGGAGAAAAAAGAAAACAAAACTAGATTAAAAGTATTTATATAAGAGTTTTTAACTCTCCAAAAGCTTTTATAACAATGGTGAACTTGGTTATTTCCAAACAAGCAGATATTCCCTATAGGTCACTTAGCATATTAATGATCAGTGCACATTGGTACATTGTTCCACAGCAGTACAGCCTTAGTATTAATATCATGATCATCATGATTAGATTGAGCAGGCTGACTGTGGTATAGTGCTTTTATTTTGGACATGTAAACTGAGTTGAGAAGTATTTGATTGTTTTGCATGGATTTTTAACGTATTGTTCTTGTTAATATTATTACAATAAATCAGAGGAGGCTTCCTTATCTCATTTTATTCAATGATCAGGAAGTCAGTCATTAATTTTTTATTTTTTCTTTAAATAATGTGAACTAGAGAGTCATTAACAAGCACAAATATTTCCATACACCAATAAGGAAGAAAATGTGATTGTCCTTGAAACAATTAATCTAATATATACAGTTTTACTCCCCTTAATATACATTAAATTTATCATGGCAGTACCAATATTGCTTTGATTCTCAGGTCTCTGTATTTTTTAAAAAATTTTCATTGACACTTTTGTTTTTCCTTCCTTTCTTTTTTCCCCTATTACTATCATCAAACCCTATTCTCTCTCCCCTTTTAAACATATAGGTCAAATTAAATAAATTTGTGTCATAATGGTAATATCTGGAAATGTATATCTCATCCTGTACCTTCAGTTCCATGCTACTCCACCAAGAGATAGGAGACATGCCTCATCATCAGCCTTCTGTAGTTATAACTGGTCATTTCACAGAGTAGATTCTTGAATTGTTTCAAAGTTATTTTCCATTACAATGTTATGATCATTTTGGAAAAGTTCTCAAGTTGTTTTTTTTTTTCAGTGCATTCTGAATCAGTTCATACATAATATTATCACTCTGATCCTTCGATAACACTGTGGCTTTGACTAGGGAATGGCAATAAGAGTGAAGAAATATGTAGTTAGTGAATAGGGAAACTTCGGTGAAGGCAAGGAAGTCAAAGAAGGCAATGATGACATTTTTTCTTTTTGAGGCTGCTTAGTAAATCTGTTCAATTAGCTCTGGAATGGGCTAGTTGAGGTCAGAATCAGAGATCCCTTGGCAGTAACAGGGCAGGTGACCTCCAAGAGTTCCAGATTGGACTGTATTCGGAGCTCCATAACTTAAGGCTGAACTAAGATTCTGATTCCAGAGCTTCTGTGCCTTCATCTTAAGACTAACCCTACTAGAGTAGAAGCACCAATTGAAAAACTTGTGGAAACTGTGTCGTTTTTCCCCCTTAAAGGAGAACTTGAACTCTGCATTTCCTAGAACTTTTGGGTTTGGATTGATCCTGAGTCTGAGGACTTCCAGACAATAGCAGGCTCATAGCTGCTCGTTTTTCAGTTATGGTTTTCAGTCATGTCTGACTCCTTGTGACCCTTTTTGGGGGTTTTCTGGGCAGAGATACTGGAGTGGTTTGCCATCTCCTTCTTCAGTTGATTTTACAGATAACAAGGTTATGTTACTTGCCCAGGGTCATAGAGCTAGCAAATGTCTGAGGTCAAATTTGAACTCAGGTCTTCCTGACTACAGGCCCCTTGCTTTATCTAGCCACCAGCTAATCCCATAGCTGCTCAGTAGGTGTTTTATTATGCATGCTTGTTTTCTTGTTAATATGCATTGTTTCAACACTTTTACTGGTCTCATGCTGGGTCAGTGTTATATATGTTATCTGAACAGCCTGGAGATTTTATGATCATATGATAAGATCACACATCAAAGGTAAACTACATTAATAGCAAATTCAGGGTGAAGGTTGAATGGTATTAAAGAGATGATTTCTGATTGGGTAAATCCATGTATCCATACACTCATAGATAATGAGTTAGCACTGCCCCACAGAGAGAGTTCAGTCTACCAGAGTTAACTCTACCAGAAGCATGGAGAACACGACTTACTTTTGCACAGCAGATGGCAGTACAAATTTCTAGGTCGAGACTGACCTATGCCAGGTCTTATTTTGCTGAACTAGAAGATGGAGAGGGTACCTATGAGCTTGTGATTAAGGCTCTATTACCTAGTGTTTAATAAACAATGTGATCTTACCCTTGGGTTGGAGGCTGAAGGAGGCTATCAGTATATATGAATGTGCAATGAGCATTACTTATACCATGAAATTCCATAAGGCTTAGATTATTCAACTTGCCAGAAAGGCCATAATTGTCATTAAAATGATTACCAATTAAATTATACATTTGTGAATTAAATACTGCTTATATCGGGGGGAAAAATGAAGTAGATTACAAATTTCCAGAAGCAAAACAAAACAAATCCAATTCTTAGCTTGAAAGTTGTTATTAGAATAGGGCCAATTTGTTACATGCTTGAAGGTATGAAAAGCAAGAATGTAGATTGCCACTATCTATGAAAACCAAGTCATGGCATATTATAACATAGCAATGGCAGAGAGTTGAGGTCACTACAGATAAATGCCCCAGACACAGTGGATGAATATGTAGAACTGACTTTCTTGGAAACACAGTGGGGATATAATAAGTATGCTTTTATGAAATGGGAATTGAAATGGTATATAAGATCAGGCAACATTCCCAACAAAGATTCCCAGCAGTGAGTATTGCCTTTCTATTGCCTGTGGAGCAAGGAATAAACTATTGTCTTTCTCATGAATTGCTCCTAATATAGACAGATAGGAAATCCAGCTGACAGCCCTGCCCTGATGTTACTAGTTCTATTCTCTGACAGTTTTGCAGTTACTTTAAATTTTCAAGAACCCAGGAATTGACTCTTCAGTAACTTCCAAGTCATATAATATGTTGAGTAAATATAATGAATTTATACTATCCTTGACTTAATAAAATTAATCATGGGGATGCAAGTAAAAAGCTATTCTAGAAGTACTCCTAACTCTTTCCATTTTTAAAATACCAACAACTCTTACAGATTCTAAAGTCTGGTTACTTATGTTCAGCCAAAGTAAAATTTTTATTTAAAAAACAGATAGTTTCTAAAGAATCATAGCATAGATTGGGCTACCCATCCAGATTTTTTTGGTGGGGGGGGGGAGGTGAGAGGGCTAGGAAAAAAATTTTTTTTCTTTATTTCAAGTCACTCGAATTATTAGCCTTGATATAATCTACCATAAAATGCAATCAGGGGTGGGGAACCTGCAGCCTTGAGGCCACACATGGCCTTTTAGGTCTTTGAGTGCGGCCTTTTGACTAAGTCCAAGTTTTACAGAACAACAAAGCTGACTACAGTACATACTGCAAAACCCAAGTCCTACATGACTTATTTCTCCAAAATGGTGAGGATCCCTATAACAAAACCTCTCTGATGCTGGACATTCTTGTTCTTTCATTCTCTCTTCTTACATCCTCTTTTTCTACCTCTTACTTTTTCTTGCCTCCTCTCTCAACTACTCACAGGCCCAGTCACACCTTGATCATCATAGGAGGTTTGACCTGATCCATTCCAATTTGGGCTGGGTTTGCCCCTCATTTCTCAACCTGGTGGCTCTCCTCCATCAAAGGCTCATCCTATTAATGTCAAACTTAGTGTGGAAACCCAGTTAACTTTATCTATTACAGGACAGAACTCCTAAACTCAAGAAATCCACAAATTTCGGCCTCCCTGGCATCTGGGATCATGGTTTTATATCACCATTCCAGGCTTATTATCTATTGACTATGTACTTGGCACTGCCTCTAAACTGGAGTATTCTATTACAACATGGTTCATGCTTTTCTGCCTCTGTTCCATTGCTTACATTATACCTCAACACTGGAATATTTTACCTTTCACTCTTTTACTATTGACTTCCAACCCATTCTTTAAAGACCGATTCAAACACTACCTCCATGAAATTTCATGATCCCCTCTGTTGGCAACAGCTTTCAGTGTCTTAGTGATTATTTTCATTTGTTGTTGTTCCATTATTTCAGTAGTGTCTGACTCTTTGTGACCCCATTTGGGTTTTTCTGGGCAAAGATGCTAAACTGATTTGCTATTTTTGTCTCCAGATCATTTTATAGATGAGGAACTGAGGCAAACAGGGTTAAGTTACTTGTCCAGGAACATATAGCTATTAAGTGTCTGAGGCAGAATCTGAACTCTAGAAGATATTCCAGGCCTAACATTCTATCTGCTATGACACTTAGCTGCCCCTCAGTGAATGTACAATTTCCTTTCTCAGCAGGCTAAAGTCTTATTATGTAATATTAAGACAGGGATCATGCTTTTTCACATAGTAGGCTTTTGCTAGATGTGGGGGCAGCATGGTACAACAGGACACCTGTGGTAGAGTCAGAGGACCTGGGTTCTAAACATGCCTCTGATAACTACCTTAAAACCTTGATCAAATCACCTGCTCAACTTGTATCTCAGTTTTTTTCATGAAATGAAGGGGGGATAGATAGCTTCTGAGGTTCTGTCTAGTTCATCTACCAATTGACATTTGTTTGTGCCCATCACTTTTGGTCTTCACATCAACTCTGTGAGGTAGATAGAATACATAACAGCCCCATGTTAAATCAAAGGTAATGGAAGCTTAGAGATGTTAAGATCACTTCTGACCACGGTTTCTGGATTTTTCTACTCTATCCACATCACTGACTCTCATCATGCTGAGCAAATGCACTCCTTGAATTGCTGCATTAGTAAGATCCTAAAGGAAAACAATTTTTACCTTTATAAGTACAGGCACCATTTACAGGCACTATAGCAGAAATATATTGTACCTTTCAAATAGACCTTAATAACACCAAAGGGGAATGGAACAATTTGTCCATAATGTTTCTTGTCATATTCTATGGAGTTTTAAAATACTTTTGGAGAACATCTATAACTTTATGAAATTCTTTTGAACTGACAGGAAAGATCCATTTGCTGAGTAGATAATTATCAACGCTTGTGTCAAGGAAATCTCAGGCTTGGGAATCTTCATTATAAATATCAGAAAGTCAGCATTTGTAAACTCCAACAGACTTTCCTCCATTTGTGATTAAGCTGGAGTCTTTTTATGCTGAATAGTAATATGGATGGAAGCAACTTAAGCCTTGTAAGGCTATTGCGTGCAAAAATTAACATGAAATGCTATCTATCAATTGATGTTGATGATAATAAGGTTTTAATTAGAGAAAAATAACTGACATTCTTATAGCATTTCTAGGTTCACAAAACACTTTACATAGCTTTATCTTATTTGATCCTCACAATAACCCTGTGAGATAGGTACCACAGGTATTAGTATTGACATTTTCCAGAAAAGGAAACTGATTCAAAGATGTAGATCAGCTTGCTTGTGGTTACAGAGTTTATAATTATTAGAATACAAATAAAAAATCTTATTTTTCCCAACTCAAAATTGTATATTCTTTGCACTATCCCATATTGTCTATAAAACAAATAACCCCAAACAAACAAAAACTTATGAATAACATATGTCTACAGTTTGAAGGTACTTTAATGTTCATACATCTAGTCCAATCACTTTTTTGTTTTACACAAATAAAGAAACAGAGACCCACAGAATTTAAGTATCTTGCCTATGGTCATATTGATAGCAAGTTAGAAAGTCCTAATTTCAACATGACTCTTCTGACTCTGAATACAGTTTTGCTTTTGTTATTGTTGTATTTTCTAGTATACTATCCATCATTATAAATATTAAATATAATAAAACAAAAATATATCACTGTTAAAAAGCCCATCGGATGTGAAAGTGAGAACCTGATAATGTCATTTTCTTATTATGATTTTTCTCTTGCTTTGCTTTTCTCAACTTGATTCCAATATTTTCAGATGTTTTGCCATTTGCAAAACGATGTAGAATAAGGAGTGGTGGTGGCTGTGGTGGTGAATAAGCCCTACCAACTGTTTTCAGCTGCATTAATTCCCCACCATGACTGTTGGTCCCTTTGTTGCACAGATGAAGATAAACAGAAAAAGGAATGGGAGAAGAGAAAAGAACAAACATTTATTAAGCATCACTATGTGCTAAGCACTTAATAAATATTTTACTTGATCCTTAAAACAACTTTGAGAGGTAGGTGCTTTTGTTATTCCCATTTTACAGTTAAGGAAACTGAGGCAAACAGATGTTTAATGTATGTGTTTAATAGTTTTTCAGTTGTGTCCAACATTGTTACCCCATTTCAGGTTTTCTTGGCAAAGATAATAGAGTGCTTTGCCATTTCCTCATCCAGCTTATCTTAGAGATGAGGACATTGAAGCAAGCAGAATTCGATGGCTTGCTCATGGTCACACAACTAGGAAGTATCTGAGGTTAGATTGGAACTCATATCTTCTTTCGTCCAGGCCCAGAACTCTATTGTACCACCTAGCTGCCTAAGCCTTCCCAGACACTATTTTGGAGTGGAATAGCAGAAAGAGTGATAGGCTTAGAGTCAGGAAAGATCTGAATTTAAATCTTTCTTCTGAGATTTAACTAGCTCTATTACTTTAAGCAAGCCACTTAATCTCTTTGAGGATGATTCCTCATCTATAAAGAGGAGACAGAAAAACTTTTTTATCACTGACTTACAAGGTTATAACAGGGATCAAATGATATCATGTATGTAAAATGCTTTGCAGGTAGTAAAGTACCATATATTTGACATCCATTATTATGTTTTTTTTTTTTTGGAAGGGGGAAGGCAAGACAATTGGGGTTAAGTGACTTGCCCAAAGTCACACAATAATTAAGTGTCAAGTGTCTGAGGTCACATTTGTACTCAGGTCCTCCTGACTCCAGAGCCTGTGCTCTATTCACTGCACCACCTAGCTGCCCCCCTTTATTATGTTCTTAAGGTTTCCAAAGAAGGAAAGATATGCAAATTTTTTGGTATCTCATTCTAGTGCTTGGTAATTTCAACATTAAGAAAATTCTCTATAGGTCACTATACAAGTTCTACACAGGACACTTTCAATTCCACCTTTTCTTTTCACCAGAGGAAAACAGCTGCTTTCTATTTTCTGTATGATAAACTCAATTATTTAAGACGACAGAAGGGAGCAATAGCAAAGAGAATCCGCAGTACTGGTTAACTTCCAATTTCCTTTTTTGGCTTTGGAACACAATTATTATATGTGTAGATTCTTTTTTCCTTCTTTTCAATGGAGGGTTACATTCTTAATTATGTTTTGCTTAAGTGAATACTTACATTAGTTTGTACATATAACCAGATAATAAAGGGCCAGATGGCTCAGGAATATGTTGGATGAAAGCCGAAAAGATAGCTTGAGATTTAACAATTACTTCACGTAATTCACAAAGAGGATCATCTTTGGACTGACATATAAGAACTATTTTTTTCCTTCTCAAGTACAAATGTCTTGAGCACATGGTATCTTAATACAGAAGGCCATAACATTAAAACAAAATAAATGCCGGTGATTCCCAAGAATATCAGAATGAATTCTGTCCACTGAAAGATCATGAAATTCAAAATAATGATATAAAAGCTGATATTTATGTAGCACCCTCAGGTTTGCAAAGTGCTTAGCAGGAAATCTCATCTAAACCTCCCAGTAGCCCTGGGAAGGTATTATTTTTTTTTTTCCATTTTACAGATGAGGAATTTGACACTCAAAAAAGTTAAGAGACTTATTTGTCCCTGATAGCACAGCCAGAGAGAATAAGCAGTAGGATTCCTGATTCTTAAGTCCAGTTTTTCCACTGTATCATTCATGATTTTGCTCATTGTGTCTACTTTTTTGAGGAGGGGGTGATTTTCAATTTTGTCAGTTGTTACAAATTCAAAATTTTATAAAGGTAGGACTTTTATTTATTTATTTTTTTACACGAGAGAGAAATTGTCATTTCTGACAAAAAAAAAATCACTTTAAAATATCCCCCCAAAACTATCACAATGGAATTCTGTTTCCTAGTGTCACAGATATATCCTTAGGCCTCCTGCATAAAGGAAAAACAAAAAATATAATCCATGTAGCCAAAGAGGGATTTTCCTTCTTAGAATCAGATGCATTTTTAATGACTGTGGAGGTGTGACTATCACCATACAAATCATTCAATGGCTCTGTAACTCAAAATGATGTCAGCTTAATTGCTTTTAGGACAAGTTTGGGAAATTTAAGTTATCTGTATTAGTGGATGGCAGTGACTCGGTTGCTTGAATTGGAATAATTAATTTGTAGATGCAGATAATAATGGTCCATGTTTTTATATTCTAAGTTTATACAAATTCCTTCCCCAAACATAAATATTATCACACCCATTTTAGAGATGGAGAAACCAGTTCAAATAGTCTAGAAGTACCTGAACTGGGATTGAGAGGTCTGCTTTTCCCCTGCAATGCCAGTACTTTTCCAATATAACATACCACATCCCTGGTTAGGTGACAAAATAAGACTTCTGTATTGGAAAGAAAGAGGGTTGAGGGAAAACTTTATTGATTCTGGAATTAATTGACTTTAGAGTATTGCATAGTATGAAAAACAAGTAAACCCTATTTTATTAATTTTTAAAGAGTCAATACATTAACAGCATTTTAAAATCAACAAAATATTTTAAAAAAAACTCCAGAGGATAGATAATACAGGCATTATTATTCCCATTTTTTAGACAAATAAAGTGAAGTTCAGAAAGTAAAGATGCTTATTGAAGGTCTGCTGTGAAGTGACAGAACTGGGATGCTAATTCATGTTTTCTGATTCTAAGTCCAAGGGGACTTTTAACTTGCTTCCTGTGCTCATAATATTTAATTGACTAATATCTTAAAACCTCTAATAATCTCCAAAGAGCTACAGTCAGGTTGAAAGATAGAGTGGTGCTGATTCATGTGGCTGCTGAGGATTGCTTCATGATCAGTTGAGACTGATAACAACAGATTTCTTGGACTTGATCCTATGGGAATAAATTCATTCTATTAGGCCATAGGAGTTTCTTAAATTCACTAAATTAGAATGGAGATAAGAAATCATTATGCCATTTTTGCAGATGGAGAAGCTCAGGCACAAAAGGATTAAGGTACTTGCTCAGAGTCCCCATTGCTCTTCATGGTGGTGCCACCATAACAGCCACCTTGGGCTAAGAAAAAGAACTGGTTTCTAGTCTCAGCTCTGCTATTTACCGCTGGTTTGACTTTGGGTAAGTCAGCTTTCCTAATTCATAAAATGAAGAGGTTGAACTGAATGATCTCTACATTCTCTTCCAGGTCTCAATCCTTTTTTTTTCATCAGATTTCTTAGTTTTCTGTTGGCAATTTTCAAAAATATATCATATGTTTTTCCATAGCTTTACTCACTTGTCTTCAAATCCTTTTTAACTGAACATAATCCTTAAAGAAATTTCTAGTCCCCATCACTGCTCACACAACCATTTTTTTCTACTATACTGCCTGACACCAAAAAGCAGAGTTGTGTACTGGGTAGAAGTCCAGACTTGGGACCAAGAATACCCAGGCAGACACCTAGATTCTGACATGTACTAATTGTGTGACTCTAGAAAAATCACTTAATTCCCAGTGCTCCAGGAAATTTAGTCTGAATTACTCAAAAGTTGTAGCTGTGCATTGATAGAGAGTTACCCAGTTCTGACTTTGAGATGCTGGCTTTCATTGACAATCCTTGTTTCATTGAGGGCTGCTATTTGGATGTGATACCTTTTGGTTTCTCTCATGAGAACATTTCATCTTTCAGGTCTACTGGATTTTGGGTTGTTCATAAGCATTCACAAATTCTATGGGGGGTGGAATCATCTTAGCAAAATTTTTGTATGTGTGTGTGTGTGTGTGTGTGTTTTGACTGCAGGGTGGGATCCTATTTGCCATGGTAAGCAGTCAAAGGCTTAGGGAAGCAGACAGGCTTGGAGGTACTTTTTCTAACCCCTTCCTCATGCTAGTTGCTTAAAAAGGCTACTCAGACACCAGGAGGATGGCTGAATTCCACTGCTTCTTCAGTCTAGTGAGATGACTGTATGTCCTGGGCTGCCCGTGTGCAGGGTTGTGACTAGAGCTCCCAGTGTATCTGTACCCATGGCTTTGTCACTATCCCATTGCCACAGGACTTTGAGGTAAGTAAAATAGTAACATAGCAAAATAGAAAATAATAAAATGGTTGAATAGTAAAATAATGAAATAGTAAAGTATTAAAGAGTAAAATAATATTGGTGATGTCTTTTGACTTGTGCGTAAATTGGATTTAAGTGGGGCAGAGTTGCACAAGTCATCAACTTCACTCCCTTTTCTAGTCATAGAAGTCCAGTGGCAAGACAAAAGGCAAGATGACTGACTGTGGCCTGGTATATAGTAGGTGACCTTTGTATCTTCAATGTTTGACCAAGCTCTAAGCACTCCACAGCACCTGCTTCCACTGCCTTCATGGTCCGTTAGAGCCAATTATTCACATTCACTTATTCCACCTAGGAAGTCTTCACATGCTTGGGGTAGACACCCACCTAATTCAACAAAGGGTTTGAGGCCTGTAAGTTCCCCTCAGGCTAGGTTACCTCATCTGTTGATATGGTTGTACCAATGTGGCTGCTGTGTGTGCTACAACTTCTTAGAGTCATAGGCTCTAAGAGACTTGGGTGACAAATAGACATCAAAGGTGGATAAGTAGTCCTGAAAAGGGTTCAGCAACCCCCACACCAGAGATGCTCATCCTCCTTGGACACCCGATTATACCACCCTACTGTAGGCCCTTATCACTTCACACTTGGACCAATGGAACAACCTGCTGATGGGCATACCTGCCACATCTCTTGCCACTCTACACTATCTAGTCACCAGTAATTTTCCTAAAGCACAAGTCCAGGCACGCCATTCCTTTCCTGTCCCCTCTCTACCCCACCCCATTCAATAAACTCAAAGGGTTTCTAATTGTCTCTAAAATCAAATACAAAATCCCTCTGGTGTTCAAAGCCCTTCATAACCCAACTCACCTTATACCTTTCCAAATACTCTGTAGTTCTTCCTCAAAAGAGACATTCTATCTTTCAGCTCAGAACATTTTCTCTCTCTGTCCTTCATGCCTGGAATGCTCTTCCTCCTTCTTTTCCCTTACTGACTTCTGAAATTTCTTCAAGTCTCAACTAAAATCCCATCTTCTTTTTGTATGCATTTGTTAGTTTGTTTTCTCCCCCATTAAATTTGCAGCTCTTTGGAAGGCAGGGATGTTCTTTTGCTTCTTTTTGTTTTCTCAGCACTTAGCCCAGTGTCTGGCACATAGTGGGTGTTAATAAATGTTTGTTGGCTGACTGACCTGCCCCAGATATAGATAGCCTGGATCCAACCTGTTGTGGGTTAGGACTAAGCTAGGTCAGTCTAGTGATGCAATAAAGTAATTCTGTACGACAAAATGCCACAAAATCAAGTTTATTAGCAAAAGATTGAAAGAAGCATAATTTCAAACTTAAAGAGATAGAGAATGCTTCTTCCCCTCTATCTCTACAAATAGAAAACCAGGAACCCAGGACAGCAATACTGTAGGAAGTTGGAACTCAGAAATGACTTCCAAATCAATCCACTATCACCTCTCCCCCATGCAGTTCCTAGTATACTTGAAGCACACAAAAGTCAAAGATCTTCCCACCCTTTAAAGAACCAGCCTAGTTCATTTGCCACTATAGCAGTCATCCAGTATGTAGACTTACTAAGAGAGATGAAAAAAGTGAAGGAAGAATGAGAAAGTGGGGTGAAAGGTAGGAGGAAGAAGGAACTCTGCTCACTCTCAAATAGAACTTTATCTTATCCATGCATAGAGAAGACAGGCCAGTTACTCGTACCCAACCATTGTCCTCAGCACCACAATTCCCAACCAGCACCGTCCACCATACAATCTGACAAACTGATTTGGGCTGAGGTGATGATGAATAATTCTTTCAGATTGATATCCTACTTGTGAAGAGTAAAGAACCACTAGATACTGGAATAAACTTTTCCTAATGATTTCCATCTTGTCTGTACAAATCACCAAGATAAATAATAATAGCTTATATGTTATGTTACTTGTTCCAGAATCGTAAAATCTTATTATTTCATAATTAGAAGGGATTTCAGAGACCACCTAGTCCAACTGGTGCATGATTAGAAATACAACCTATTACAATCTGAAAAATGGTCATCCACATTTTAATTGAAGGCCATAAATAGGGGGGACTCCAATACCTAATACTGGAAAAGCTCAGCTCACTTTTGGGAAGCTCTAAAATGAAGTATTCTGTTTTACTTTCCCCCCTCTTTCAATGAGCCTAACTCTGCATCTCTGAACCTTCTATCCACTGGTTTTAGGTTTACCCTCTTGGGCTATACAGAACAGGTTGAATTTATTTTCCAGAAGATAGTCATTCAAAAACTGAAAAATAGCTATGATGTTCCCCTTTTCACCAAAAATACCTATTGTACCCATCCCTTCTCTTTATTCCTAATGTCACAAGCCTATTTGGGGCCCTAATTACTTCTCTTCTGGATTACTGAAAATATGGCTTAATTGTTTTTTGTGCTTTCAGGCTGGCTTCGCTGCTTTACTATACATTGCTACTAAAAAAACATTCTTCCAAAGACCAGGTCTGATCATGCCACTTCATCAGTGACAAATATTTAGTGCTCCTCTAATGCTGTTAGTATAAAACTCAAATTCCTCAGCTCAGAGGGGAGACATCTTACAATTGGGTTCCCACATACACCTTTACAGATTTTTTTTTTAATTTCTACCTCTTGACCACTCTCTCTTCCAACCAAACTGGCTTACTTATCATTCCCTAGCACATTTCTCACATCCATCTAAAGAGGCAAATTTTGTCATGTAGATAAGAAGTTAGAACAAAATGTTCTTTTCATATTATATACAGCTAAAACCAGAGACACCCTTAGGAATCATACAATCAAAAGCACATCAAAGGCAAGAAATTGTCTTATGAAGACTCTTTCCCCTGGTCTACAAATAGTCTGTGAAGGACAGCAGACTGTTCTGAAGTATAGTCTCAAAGTGAGCCAAACCTTTTCTCCTGAGCCATATTTAACGCTTGTGAACCACGAGTAAAATATGAATCAGAGATGTTCCTCCCTCTCTCCCACCCACGAGCCATGGGGACCTAAAGTGAATATTCCAGTGGGTATAAAGGGAGAGAAGAAAAATTGCTTTAAATCAGAAATTTTATCTGTTTGTGGCCACTGTTGACAAAAAAAGACTTTTTCCTCTCTCTACTGCGCCTTCTTTATATGAGATGAGATGAACACTTTGAAAAAGTCATATCACATTCTTGTGCCTTGGTTTTCTCACATGTGGAATAAGAGAGTTGAACTTCCAGTTCTAACACCTGATGTATTAAAAACAGGCAAAAAAAAACCCCAGAGAAAACAGTGGGTATGAATGGAATGCACTGTGCCTCTCCATTGGTATTTTCAGCCAAACCAGTTGCAAGAATAATGACCATTATTAGCCTTAGTTTTAACTGTGACTAGGTACTTTAAAAGGTTTCTTTATTCATCCCTAAGAGAAATTACTGAATTTTTGAAAATTAAATTGTTATCTTATCCACAAAATTAAAAAGAGTTAGAGTGGGAGGAGAGTTGGATTCAGAGGAAGGAGAGTCCAACCTGGGAAAAGAGACTAATTAGACAAATTCTAATAATTGGACTTTTTAAATTATCCTTTGGAGTATATTATTTAGTAGGAGATATCATGACCTTTCCCAGATGGTGCTTAAAAAATTAAATTCAGCAAAAAAATGTTGAGGCATATTTTATTGTTCATTAATAGAGTGAATAGATTTAGCATTTTGTTAATTAGGGAATTATGTTTAAAGAGTTGTTGGTAAGTTTAGAGTTAGACATTATAGAGATCAATTACTAATTTTTTTGACAAAATATAAAAGGAAGCATCTAGTTTTTTTTTTTGTTAAGAAAGTGTTGTGTAGAAAAATGACATCATATGAACAAGTTGCTTTATATTACAGGTTGAATATAAATCTTAACGTTTTAAATATGCAAATTTTCTGCTTTAGTTCTAGGAAAGATCCTAAACCTCATTCTTCTCCACTTCTATATTTACCAAAAAAAAAAAATAGAGTAAATAATATCACTCTGTCTTACAGAGGCATTGTGCAGAAGGACTGATTAAAAATTTTAAAGCACTTGGAAAGCATGAAGAGGTTAATAATATATTGAAGCCCCAATTTTGGTGATGAAATATTATGTGTATTTAATTGCTTTATTTGTGGAGAAGATGTTTCCTTTTAATTTCTCTTCTATTTCAAAAGATATATTTACTATGTTCATCATTTTTATAAATGGGATAGCAATTAAAATAATTTTAGTAAATTCTATGTGCCTTAATACCCCATTAAAAGAAAGAACACCTTGAACCAATTGAAAAGAAATTAGGGGCTAATTTTATTCCCCCCCCCCCCAGAGATTCATTTGAATAGGAACTTGCATGAAATTACTGGCTGAGACACATTTCCTTTTCTTCTGATGATAGCCTATCTAGATTACCTTTAAATTCCAAAATCAACCTACTGATGCTTTTATTGAGGTAAGATATTTTATCAAGAAAAGGTAGATTGATTTCTTTTAGGGGGACTGTTAAAGACATTAAAGCTTAGGAGGAAAACTTATGTCAGCTCTATTCAAATTATTCTTTTTCAATATATTCATTATGAATGGATTTATTGCAACAGTTTAAACAATGAAAAAATTCTAGGGCTATTTTAATTGCACATGAAACACATAAGACTTAATTATCTGGTCTGAACATTAAATGTCTAGTTCTGATTGAAATGTCAACTGTTCCACTTGCTAAGTGTAGTCACGGTTGCTCTTGTCATTTTTTTGTTTTGTTTTGTTTTCTCTCTTTACTTAGTGTTTCATAAAGGTCTAAGATGGAAGGATTTCATAATTTTATAGAGGAAGAAACTAAAATTTCTGCTACTTAGCAAGACCGTGTGCTGAAAAAAACAACCCCTGCACATTATTTCTCATAATGCAATCTATGTCCCCTGTACGTGACATTCTGTCTACAAACTAGAGGTCTCCTTTGCACCCCCTCCCCCACCAAGTTCTCCCTTCTAAAACCTCTAGCTTCCTTAAGATCACAGCTCATAGGCTACCACCAAGATAAGATCTTTCCTGATCCAACCATTAATTAGTGTTCTCCCAATCTCACCTCATAAAATTACTCTATATAATTTGTATACAGCTAGGTCCTAATTAGGGGGAATCCCTCAAAATGTTTGCATTATTCAAATTTGCATATTTCCATTGGGCTGGGACCAATTCCATATTTTACATAATTATAATTTTAACTAGCACACATTCAAATACATACAAACACTTTAGGGGATTCTTTATTCACACTAATGGATACTTGGCTATATATTTATCTGCCATTCATGCTCTTTCATCCTAGTAAGCTCCTTCAAGGCAGGGACTTTTTTTTTGTTCTTTATAGAGCCTGGCACTTAGTAGGTGCTTAATAAATGGTTGGTGAATTAAACTGAAAGTATAAAGACAGGGGACCACAACAAATAAGGATCTTCCCTGGGGGGAAAGCAATTTTATGATTACTATAAACTTAAAGATAGAAATTTATCAGACTTTAAATCATATTGCTTTGGCGTAAAATAAAGAATGAGAACATTGTCTTATCACATAATCATTTGTACCTCCACAACTAATTGAGTGAATTTTCTTCTATTTATTTGTGTGATAGGTGGTATGCAATAAATCCACCACATTACAGTGCTTCCAGAACCATATCTATACACACCTGGTTCATTCTCGTGCCAATTCCTGCCAGTCAATACAAAGTAAGCTGTCTCTTAATTAGTTAATTAAGTAACCAGCAAGCAAGAGAGTATAACATGGAATCTGTCTACAGATGGAATTTGACTCCAGTCATCAATGAAAGGGAGGGAAAGAATTCTCTCAGACAAGGCCTCTCAAATTCTTCTGCAGGAGAAACCTTCATCCTACCATTGAAAATTTTGTCAACCTTGATTGTCTTCTCTAGATCAGAAGTGTCAAGCACAAGGCCTGCAGGCAATAAGCCATCTTCAACGCTCCTGAAAGTTGCTGGAATCAGATTAAGATGTAATTGGGAAATATTTAACAAAATAAATAAAAATATTATAAAACATAAATAACATTACATTTTCAAACTAAGCTGATATGCTGCTTGCAGGGATCCTTATGTATGTATTAGGGGTCCCTGTTTCTATCCAAGTTCAACACTATTGCTTTAAATGGATTCAAAATTTAATTTAGGGGAAAAGAAAATGGAACATCAGACTGAATTATGAGAATTGTGAAACATCTCTATATAGTTCCACCCTCCATCACAAGTCTGGAAAATTCAATTCAATCAGGTCAATTGTTTATATTTCATATTATTCCATAGACAATTCATCATCTATCCACATATATTTTTACTGCATAATGAAAATGGATAAGGTATTGGTTAAGATGTGAAGTGTTTAAGCCCAAACACCTCTCTCTCTTCCCATTCTCCTGAAGTGGAAAAATCTCCTCCCAAGTGTTTCCTGCTTTTCCTGGTCAGAGAATGAAACACAAGTATTTTGGATCTATGGGAAGAAAGAATAGGTCCTTCTTCTGTTTCTCTAGTTGTCATAACTCCCAGGAGCTCCTTGTTCAGGTGTCCAAAATCCAATTCTGAGGCAGAGATGATACCTGATCCAACTTGAGTCCCTGTGGTCCCAGAAGGCAGTGCTCATCTTTCACATTGTCTTGGTCACAATAAGTAAATGGATGCTCAGGCTGTGGCTTAAGTGATTATCATGTCCTAAGATGTTAGGCAGAGTGCCTTATCTCTGGATGGAATGGCCCCAGATACATGTATGTGTGTGTGTGTGTGTGTGTGTGTGTGTGCACGTGTGTTTGTAGATCAAAACTCACAGCAGGAATGAGAGCAAAATAATAAAAATTTGGAAATTTTTGGAAATGTGTGCCTGTACACAATTTTGATCTCTCCCTTAACTTACTGATCTCTTTCCTTTAGTCCATTTCTAAGAGGCAATAGAAACCTCTGCTACATTTTATCTTTTATCCTAATCCAAGTCTGGTGCATCCTGCTCCATTAATGTTATCGACTTCATTCTGTCATGAACCTATTATTCCCAGTCATGGATTAACTACACCCTAAGTCATCCTGGGCTGTGTACCTCACCCCAACCCCAGCAGATCAGACACTTTTCCCAAGGTAGCACAGACAGAACTCTGAAAATGCCTGATTCCTTTTAATGATGTAAGACCAAGAGTAATGAAGAAGTTCTTAACAATACTTCAGATGGGGTCATATAAGAGTAGAGAACAATATGACTGCCATCACCCAAGTCCTGGATAGAGTTCTTTTAATGTTACATAAAACCACATTAGCTTTCTTAAGTGCCACATTACCCTGCTGATTCATTTTGAGCTCTGAGTCCTCTAAGATTTTATTTAAACTGCTATCTATCCACACTTCTTTTCATACTCATAAAGACACAACTTTGGGATCCAAGTGGGAGACTGTATTTATCCCAATTAAATTTCATTTGACTAGATTCAGTCTCTTATAGCATTGACATTTTTGGATTCTGATTGTCATCCAATGAGTCAATTACCCGTATCTCTGAGTTTTGTTTCATCTGTAAATTTGATAAACACACAATCTATATTTTTATCCGACATATATTTTTTAAAAGTTAAATATCACAGAGTCAACACAGATTGATCCCTGAGGCCCTGTGTTAGAGAAATCTGCCCATCTGTCCAATGCCCCTTTTTGGAGTGAGGGGTGGGTAAGGATAAGGAAAGGATGATCTAGAGTTATGATTTCACTGGTATGGGAAATTATTAGTATAGAAATTCCCTCTACCAATACAGGGATAATTGAACTAGATTTGTTGTTTGGCCTTAGTGGGGGATAATCAGGATCAATAGGCAGAAAGTGAAAAGAAGCAAACTTAGACTTAAGGCCAGGAGAACCTTCCCAAAAATTAGTGTGATACAAAAATGGAATGCACTACCTTAAGATATATGCATTCACCATCCTTGTAGGTCTTTAAGCAGAGAATAAATGACTGCTGGTCAAATATGTTACAGTTGAGATTCCTTTCATAAATGGGTTGGATTATAAAGCTGTTGAGGCCTCTTCCAGCTCTCAAATTATGTGATTCAAAAACTGAATAAATCTAAAAGTGAAGTTAGTAGTAGGTCGGCATCAACTTGGATATAGACTGACTCCAACTTAACACTGAGCTAACTACTGTTTTTGTCTGAACATTTGATCAGTCCTGAATTTGTTGCTTTGAATTTTGACACATGCCTCATTTGTCTTCATATCCTAGAATATTGCACTTTCCTGTTGAGGAGTTCCTCCCTGGAACTCCTTTTTGAGGAGGCCCAGCCTGGAATTACCAAAGGTCTCTTCTGACTCTTCTTCTTTTTTTGTCCCCCCACCCCTCCAGGTTTTCAATTAATATATATTTTTACTAGTTATATGTCATGATAATTTTAGGCATTCATTTTTACAAGATCTTGAGATACAAATTTTTCTCCCTTTCTCCCTCCCCTGCACATGTGCTATCATATATTTTCAAATTAGTCACAGTTGTGAAAGAATAAACAGATAAAAAGAAAAAAAGCAAGAACAAAGTGAGTGAAAAAGTATGCTTTGATCTACATTCAGAGTTCATAAGTTTTTCATCTGGATGTGGATAGTATTTTCCTTTAAATCCTTTGTACTTGTCTTAGATGATTATCTTGCTGAGAAGAGCTGAGTTGATCACCACACAATGTTGCTGATACTGTGTACAATGTTTCCCTGGTTTTGCTCATTTCACTTTGCATCAGTTTACACAGGACATTCCAGGTTTTTCTGAAATCTGCCTGTTTTATCATTTTTATTGCACAATAGTATTCCATTCCATTCATATACCACATCTTGTTCAGCCATTCTCCAAATTATGGGCATTCCCTCACTTTCCATTTCTTTTCCACTAAAAAATAAAGGTGCTGTTGTCAGATTTTTTCCCCCATGCACCTGCCTCAGAACTGTGAGGAGGACTTTTCTCTCCACAGCCTCAACAAGCTCTGCCATACCAGCACTCCTCACCCCAGGACCACCACCCAAGACTGTGACCCAGATTCAAGCAGGGCAAAGCAAGAGAATCCTGCCTCAGTGCCAGCAGAGATATTCCTGCAAATGCCTTCTGGACAATCACTTGGTCCTCCTACAATCTGTAGGCATGAAGCCAGAAACAGCAGCAGCACCAGCAGCTGCAGCCACCATCACCTCCACTGCCCCAGGGGCAGGGACCAGACTGTGATCTTCTCTCAATCCAGGGTTCCCCACTCACCTTTTACTTTCTCTTTGGAGTTTATGAGTTGAGAAGTCTGGATGCTACCACTCTCCTGAAGTCTGCTCTGGCCTGTCTGGGCCATGAGTCTAGGCCGTGGCTCTCACAGACTGCACTTGGCTCCCAGACCAGTGTGATAGACCCTTCCTGTCACCCTGCCAGGCTGCCTTCAGCGGGAGATTTGTTTCTCTCTGTCACTTTGTGGGTTTTGTAGCTCTAAAATTTGTTTAGAGTCATATATTACAGGTATTGGAGGTTGTTGGAGTGGGAACTCAAGCAAGTTTCTGCTTTTACTCTGCATCTTGGCTCCACCCCTTGGAGTATTTCTTCATATCCATATAAATAGGTTTGATTTTTTTCATCTGAGAATTGCCTGTTTATACCCTTTCACCATTTATCAATTATGGAATGGCTTGTATTCTTTTTTTTTTAAGCAATTGGGGTTAAGTAACTTGCTCAAGGTTACATGGCCAGTTATTTCTGGGTGTGGTGCTAAGTGTCTGAGCCCAGATTCGATCTCCAGGTCATCCTGACTCTGGGGCTGGTGCTCTTACTCGCTGAGCCACCTGGCCGCCCCTGGCTTGTATTATTATAAATTTGATTCAGTTCTTTATCTATTTGTGAAATGAGGCCTTTATCAGGGATACTTGCGGTAAAGATTGTTTTCCAGCTTTCTGCTTTTCTTCTAATCTTGTTTGCATTGGTTTTATTTGTGCAAAAGCTTTTTGATTTAATATAATCACAATTATCTATTTTACATTTCACTATCCTTTTTACCTCTTTTTTGGTCATGAACCTAGGACTTGTTTAACTTCTTCTTTAACAATCTGGAAGCTATACTACTTGGTGCATACATGTCTGGTCTTGATATTATTTCATTATCTATGGTAATTTTTAGCAAGATGTTTCCTTTCTTATCTCTTTTAATTAGGTCTATTTGTGCTTTTACTTTGTCTAAGATCAGGATTTCTACCCCTATTTTTTTGGTTTGTTTATTTTTATATTTACTTCAGCTGAAATACAATAGATTCTGCTCCAATCCCTTACCTTTACTCTGTGTGTGTCTCTCTGTTTAAAGTGTGTTTCTTGTAAATCACATATTGTAGGATTCTGGTTTTTGATTTATTCTGCTTTCTATTTCCACTTTATGGGATAGTCATCCCATTCACATTCATAGTTATGACTATTAACTGTGTCTTTTTCTCCATCTTATTTTTCCTCCTGTTTGTCCTCTCTCTCTTTTCACCCGTTCCCTTCTAAACAGTGTTTTGCTTCTCTCTTCTTCAGTCTGCTGTCTCTTCTGTCAGTCCTCCCTTCCCCCCATTACTTAATCTCCTCCACTCCTACTTTTTGTAGGATAAGATAAATGTCTATATTCAACTAATTGTGTATATGATTCCCTCTTTGAGCCAATACTGATGTAAGGTCCACGTGATGCCTATCATCCAACCTCCCATCTCACCCTCTACTGTAATAGGGTTTTGATGCCTCTTCTTATGAAATTATTTACCCCATTCTCCTTTTCTCTTCCTTCCGAACACAGTGTACTATATTTTATCATCTCAATTATTTTTTATGTCATTCTCTCAAATTCACTTTATACCTATACCCTTTGTAATGTAGATTCCTTTTAGCTATGCTATTAGTAGCACATTTTTTTTTTTTTAAAGCAATTGAGGTTAAGTAACTTGCTCAAGGTTACACGGGCAGTTATTTCTGGGTGTGGTGCTAAGTATCATCCTGCCACTGGGGCTGGTGCTCTTACTCACTGAGCCACCTGGCCGCCCCTGTAGCAAATTTTTTTAAAAAATTAGAAGTATCATCTTCCCATGTAGGGATATAAACAGTTCAGCTTCATTGAATACATTATGTTTTCTTTTATCTTTTTAGGTTTCTCTTGGATCTAGATATTGGAGATAACATTTTTTTTTTTATGATCCCTTCTGGTCTTCTTATGAAAGCTGGAAATCTTTCTATTTCATTGAATGACCATTTTTTTCCCCTTGAATTATTATGCTTAATTTTGCCAGGTAGGTGATTTTTGGTTGTTCTCCTAGCTCCTATGCCTTCCAGAATATGTTCCATATCTTCTGACCTTTTAAGGTTGCAGCTGCTAAGTACTGTGTAATCCTGATTGTGGCTACCTAATATTTGAATTGTTTCTTTCTGACCACTAAGAGTATTTTTCCTTAACCTGATATTTCTGAAATTTGGAATAATGTTCCTTGGAATTTTTATTTTGGGATATCTTTCATGAGGTGATTAGTGGATTCTTTCAATGCCTATTTTGCCTTCTGGTTCCAGGACATCAGGGTAGTTTTCCTTGATAATTTCTTTAAAGATTCTGTCTAGGTCCTACTTTTGATTATGTCTTTCAGGTAGTCCAATGATTGTGACATTGTCTCTGGCTCTATTTTCTAGGTCAGTTGTTTTTCCCATGAGGTATTTTACATTTTCTTTTACTTTTTCATTCTTTTGAATTTGTTTGCTTGATTCTTGATGTCTCATAGAATCATTAGTTTCCACCAACCCAATTCTAAGTTTTTTTTAAGGTGTTGCTTTCCTCAATTAATTTTTGCACTTTCATTTCTATTTGATCAATTCTACTTTTTAAGCAGTTGCTTTTTTCAGAAGATTTTTGTATTTCCTTTTCCATTTGGTCAATTCTATCTTTTAGGTAGTTGCTTTCTTTTTCTAAGCTGTTGAGTCTTTTTTCTCCATAATTTTCTTGCATCACTCTCATTTCTTTTCCCAATTTTTCTTCTATCTCTCTTATATGATTTTTAAACTTTTCCTTTGAGCTCTTCAGTGAGTTCTTCCTGGGCTTGAGACCACTTCCTGTGTTTCTTTGGGGTTTTGCCCATAGGTGTTTTGACATCATTGTCCTCTTCTAAGTTTGTGTCTTGGTCTTCACTGTCACTATTAAAGCTTTCTATGGTCAGATTCTTCTTGTTTTTGTTTTTTTTATTGACCTTTTTTTGTCTTTTTCCTTTTTTAAAAATAAATTGATCTCTGCTCTGGGGTGGACTGGGCACTGTCTCAGCCTTCTTGTGCCAGAAGCTGCAGGCTATTTACCTAGTGCTGCACTGATGTCCTGAAGCCCACAAGGGACCCTTATGTCTGGTGCTGCACTGAGAGGGGGTCAGGTGGGGGGGGTAACTGGTGCTATTGGAGGCCATAGAAGTCTGGCAGCTTATGAATCCTAGTGCTGGATGCGCTGAGGCTAGTGGGGTGTTTCTGCAATTCCCCAGGGTTACACTTGAAGCATGTGGCCTATGGCTACTGGAGATTTCCTGTTTGCCTTGAACTATGCTGACACACGTGGCAGTTCTCAGAGGTGGAATCTGCCTATTCTTCTGGCTCTGCGGAGGCACATGGGGGTCCTGGTATTGGCATTTACATGCTCCATTGCCCTGAGTCTCAGAATATATTGCTGATTTGCTGAGGTGGCGCTTGTTGCTGTCTTGCTGGTATACTTCCTGTTCTGTGCTCTTCCTTTACTCAAGTAAGGCAGACTTTTCTTGCTGATCTTCCAAGTTTCTTGGGTTCAAAGATTGTTTAGACCCATCTTTTTGCTGTTTCTGCTGTTCCAGGATATTGGGGGGTACTATTTTATGGTTATTTGGAGGTGAATGTGGGAGAGTTATGGCAACTTACTGCTTATACCACTATCTTTGCTGTGGGAAATTCTATTTCCAAAGTGTTTCTTAAAAACCAAAAAATAATACCTAAAGCCCGATAAAGTCCACCAAAGAAAATAATTTCTAACAGTCTTCTTATTCTTTTCTTAATTTTTTTTTTAATCAAGAACTTCTTTGATACACACATAGAACATTTTCTCCAAGATTTTATAGGTATGACAGAGCCACTACACTGGTTTTTAACTAGTGAGGTTCTAAATTTCTTTTTCATTTATTTATTTATTTGTTTACTCACCCATTTATCTATGTATCCATTTCTTATTTTGGAGGGGTAACAAAATGGTGCTACTGAAAATTTATGACCTTTTAGATATTTTCTTCACAGTCTGCCACCCCCAATATAATTTCCTCTTGAGGCATTTTGAACATTTGTCTCTTAGTGCTTTTAAAATTGTCATACCTAATATGGTTTTCTCACATTAGCAGATGCCACTTTCTCTGATTTCTTCTCCTTAAGTGCCATCACCACCATTTCACATAGTTGCAGCCAAAGATTTGGTAATGAATTTCTCATACTTTGGTTATCCCTCAGATGGCACACAATACTGAGACTCAATTTCCTCACTTATAAAATAAAATTTGGACTACATGTGCTTTAAATTTTTTCTCTCCCTCTTTATTTCTATCTTCTGTGATCCCACAAAGGTATCCAAGTAGTACTTTATTAGAGACTTGAAGTTTTATATGTACTTCATAGAATATATATCATGAAATCCAGTATCCAGTGATAGAAAAAATACCTTACCTGTATATGGTGCTTTATTTAGTTTAGAAGAAAGAATGTTTGATTTCAGGAGACCTATGTTTAAAACATAGTTCTAACAATTGTTTATTGGTTATTTTACCATGGACAAGTCATTTAATCTTCTTGAAATTGCTACTTCATATATAAAATGGGGATAATACTCACTCTAATAATATTTGTTCCTGGGACAAGCAGTGAAATTAGAGGGGTGGACCTCATAAAGATTTCTTTCCAAAGGGTGGTAGTTTATCCTGGATTACCATAAAATTTTTTTTTCCATAAATGGGGCTGGTCAGGCAAATGTGGAATGGTAGAGGAGCTCTGGGTACTGTCTGAATGTGTTATAAGGCAATGTGGTTTTTTTAACCACTGAAGAAAGAAGACAAATTCATTAGGACAAAGTCATTACTTTTACTGGATACAGGGACTGACCAGGGAAAGAAGCATGCCCCAGGGTAATGTATTCTTACTCTTCTAAAATCCTTTCTCTAGGGCAAAGCCCTAATGGATATATCATAGTTATGGCACTCCTTCAGTGTTATGAGGAAAGAATTTTACAAAAAGCTTCCAGGTGCTGCACACATGTGAGTTTCCGATATTGTAAGGAAAATAATTAGCATGTATTATCTTTTTTGATCATCACTATGACTCTGGGAGCTAGTATGGCTATAACCACTTCCACTTTATAGATCAGAAACTGAGGTTTAGGGAGATCAAACAAATAATTTGTTAGAATCCAGTTGAAAAAGTTGAGAGTAGAATCCAGATCTTCTTCCAAGTCCAGTCCTTTTCAGCTACACATAACAGTTTCCAACTTCCTTCTACAGGGAGTTAGAACAATGATCTCTTCAGCACACTTTCCTCCATCTTTGCTTTGATGATCAGATTGGATAAATGAACAGATGTGGTTGATATCATTTGGGGCCTGTGTAGGTCTCTATTCACAGAGCTTATATGTCATTTATGTTTAATAGGCACATTTCTGTATATGCCTTATATAGTATTCCTTTCACATGGATAAAAATTTAACAGAAATATTTCTGATTTAACAGAGATGCTCTAATTCAGCATCTGTGTTTTGAAACAAGACATCTAGTTTTCGGCCCAAACAACGAATTCAATCCAAAATGAATAATTGATAGTATGTGTGGTGTAGTACATTTGGGAGATCAAGGGCTGTGGATCTGTATGAAATTACTATTAGCCTATGTACACCAAAAACAGCCCAAAGGGAAGCTCTCTTTTGCCGTGACTGAAATACAAACAAACCAAAGGAGGACATACAATAATTTCAATTCCTCCCTCCACCCCCCATTCTTCTCTGTATAAAACACTCTAAATTTAAAATAGATTAAGAAACCCTCTGAGGTGGGACACTTTAGCATTGGATAGAAATAAATACTTCAAGTATTAACTACATATGAAAGAAGCAAAGATCATACCAAATCCCAACAGGATGTTGGATCTTATTTCTCTTTTGGGTAGGAATGAAGAGAAAGAAAAATGTGTTCCCTACAGATGACATGAAGAGATAAGAATCTAGCACCTATTAGCTTATATCTGACAGGGTAGTATAATGCAAAACATGCTATGTCTAGAATTAAGGGAAAAAATTAAATCTTTTTTTCTTTCAAAAGCCACTTAAAAAATAACATGGGAATAATAATTTCAATAGTATCTCTTTTTTTTTTGAGGGCAATTAGGGTTAAGCGACTTGCCCAAGGTCACATGGCTAGTTTTTGTGTTAAGGGTCTGAGGTCACATCCGAACTCAGGTCTTCCTGACTCCAGGACCAGTGCTCTACTCACTGCACCACCTAGCCACCCCAATAGTATCTTCTTCTCAAGGTTATTATGAGGAACAAATGAAATAATGTATACATACGTACTATGCTGTTTAAAATGTGTTTTTTGGGTATAGTTAGAAACAAAATGTTTTGAATTTAGGGTATTTAACCAGTCACATAAAGAAGGTCAGAATGGGGTGCTTTTCCTGATTTGACATTTTACTTTTTATTTTAACTTTTTTTCCAAATACATTAATTGGGATTATAAGTCTGGTTGATAAAAAATAAGTTCTTGAAAAATCATTACTGGAAAAAAAAACAACTGCTAAACAACTATCAGATACACATTTGAGTTAACTCCTTCCAATTAAATTCAATAAATATTGATTTCAAATCTACTTACTGTGCTGTGGGTGAGGGGATAAGGAAGGAAATGTCCCTCCCCTGAAAGGGATTGCATTCTACTAGGGCATGAGGAATTGTGCACACATGCACACATAGTATATATAAATTTAAACAAAGTGATTTCAAGACATAGAGATTACTAACAACTAGAGTCAGGAAGGTGTGCTTCTCTACACTAGATTATACAGTCCCTTTAAAAATATTAAATCTATTGAAGTAACCCTAGACAATGGTAAGCAGAGCTCAGTTATGTGACCAATTAATCCCTGATTGCCAAATTTTGCCACACAAATTTCATCAAAAATTTTTCAAATTTTGTCTTTTTTATTCATTTTATTACAATTTTAGATATCTTGGTAACATTTATATTCTAATTGCAAAGAAAAGTTCATATTATCATGGACTGATCAATTGTATCATTTCCCCCTCTAATTAAAAACTTCTAATCCATAGGTATGGTTCCATATGGAATACATGCACAAAATAACCAATCAAGCCACTGTATTTTATCAATGTTTGAAAATTATGTGCTGTGTTGTTCTCCTTAATTCATTGCATATATCTTAGCAAAAGAACTACACACTTTTTCTGCTCAAGAACTCCCTTTTTGTAATCCAGTAAAAGGTTGTTTGTTGTATCTAATTGAAGGATACAGCATTCAAGCTGTGTGGAGGTGATACATGATTTTTCACCCCTGCTGACAAGCACATTGGCTGCTGTGTAATTCTTTAAATTGATTCAATCAAACTCATGCTGTTTATACTTTTAATTGATTGAATTAAAACAGCATTTTAAACATTTAATCATTTCATTAGACAAGGGTCTGTTTGCTCATTGTAAACCCAATCCCGTGCTGAAGAGCTGGCTTTTTAAGCTGTGAAGTCCCTAGATTTAGACCAGGAGGGTGTCAATTTATTTTGCAGCATGGCGAAACTTGAGTTGCATTTCTTTCCATTTCTTCTTCTCACTTCTGAAAAAGCAAGTAGCATTTTGGTGTTTTGGTAATGTCTGCAAACATTACACATATGGCATATTGTGTGGAGTGTTCACTTGGAGTATTGGCTTTGGTTTTTGTTTTCATTGATTTTCACCAAAATGTTCTTTACCATATCTCCTTTCTCTGGTTCCTGAATTTCAGAATATGAGCATATCATCTTAACATATATTAATACATTTATTCCTGGTGCTACTCCCAAACTCACTTTCCTCCCTTTAGCTATTCAACACAACCCAAGAACAGTCTCCCAATCATGCATGCCAGGCTGTTAAATCTCAGGAAAAAAACAAACAATGAAGTTGATACTTTTCTCCTTGTGTTTATGTCTTTAATATACCACACTTGTTCTTCATGTTTCATGATTTTGTATATAAACATTTGAGGCCATGAGTTTTAACCTGGGTTCTTTCCTTTGCTTTTATAGTCTATGTATTTCTGGGCAACCCCATTGCTGTTCTTCCTATATGTTGGGAACACTATTTACTATGGGTAGAAATACAGACATTTTGGGG
>NW_027185698.1:10713203-10720330 GCF_028583685.1 Petaurus breviceps papuanus
CCATTGAGAGCAGTGCTGCGGAGGAGAGCTGAGGCAGGACAACATAAGCCCTCCCCTGAAAATAAGCCCTCTGGTGTTTTTCTTTCCAAAAAAAAATAATAAGACAGTGTCTTATTATTGGGGAAACATGGTACCTCTTTACCTCCCTCTCTCTCTCTGCCTCCTTCCCTCTCTCTCTCTCCATCCCTCACTCCCTCCCTCCCTCTCTTTCCCTCCCTCCTTCCCTCCCTTCACCCCCTGCCATTCCAAGCCATGAAAACTTGAAGTAAGATGTTTCTTTGAGAACAAAAGGAAAATGGAAAACTGAATATTGTGGGAAAAGAATGTATGCCCATATTTCCTAGCTTACTTGAATCTTGCTGATCTTTTACCAAATTCACTTTAAATGTGTCCTGGCAAAGACTGAATTCATTCAGTATACATTATTACTGATTTCCTGAAGAATAAGAAGGTTGGTTAGATAAAATAAAAGGCCAAAGATGAATCTGAAATTGTGAACCTGGTTGAATTATCTAGTAATATGGTAGTAAATGGTGGTGTTGAGACTCAAATTCAGGTCTTCTGTGTGCCAAGTCAGTACTCTTTTGTACACCAGTATACTATACCTCAACTAATCATAATCACAGTAATATTTACATAATCCTTAAAAATTAACAAAAAACTTCTTTTCTTGGAGGGAAATCAGCCTGCAATTATTTGATCATATCAGAAACAAAACAAAATCCATTTAGACAGTTCACTGAAAAATTCAAAGGACTTTACCTTCCAGAACCAAAATCTTAGTTCATTTTACTTGGTAAGCAATCTTCTCATGATGTGTCTTTATATTACCTTGACTGAGTTCAGAAAATTATACTAACAAGTGGGCATTAACAAATGCACAACAGATATTGTTTTTCTCTGAAGAAAAGCTTTCCTAGTTTGGTAATATTTTCAGAACTTGAGGTTCACTAGCTAGCACTCAACTTTTAACGTTACTAGTAATTTAAGAGAGTAAAAATACATATATAGTTTTCATCAGCTGAGTCTAAAAGTTACCTTCAGGAAAAATTCACTGACATAGTAGTAATTTGTTGGTTTTGTGGAGGTGGGGTATATCCTTTAAAGCTTTCCCATTGTTTACTTTTCATCACTTCAACAGTATGCAACTGCCTAAAGGTAGAATTTGGAGTGGCCTATAGTATAGATCTTTTGCATTCCCAGGGTTGTGATCATGGAGATGAAACTTAACTATACCATGTACATGAAATGATAGAACTATATCTGGAAGGGAACTCAAAGGCCACATAGTCCACACCCCTTATAGAGATGAGAAAACTGAAGGTCAAGAAAGTAAAGTGACTGGTCCACAGATAGGAGATATCAGAGACAAAATTTGAACCTAGATCTTATAATCCTGGACACTGAGTTCTTTCCAAAGAGCCATGAACATTCTTAGAAAATGAATCACTTATGTAAAAATAATATTAAATTCTTTATCCCTGCTTTATCTATTGCAGAAGCAAAATGTATTTTATGAATGCATATTAAACCACATTGGACTGGGAGTTCTAGCTTGAACTGGTATGTGTGGCTGAAAATCTACAGTATACTGTAGGAAATGGCAAGAGTACAAGAGATATGACAGCAAGGCCTTAGCAATGGGAAAAATGACTATGTTATTTACTTATTTTTGCTATACCCATTATACATAAAAATTATGAGTCATTTTGCCTACTCCAAACTAATGTTCCATTTCCAATTATTTATATTAGCCTACAATAAGAAGTCATAATTACCCAATGTTGGGATGATATTTTCATTTGAGTTTTAATACTTTTCATACTAAAAGCAATAAAACAACTGATAGAATAGCCTTTACATCAGAAGTAGGTGATAGAAACTCCTGAGGAGAAACTGAGGTTTTTTTGTTTGCTTGTTTTTGTTTTTTTTTCTTTGCAAAATTAATAATACAAAAGCTATGAAATGCCACTTTCTAAGTTCCAATTGTCTATTCATCTCGGCCACCTGAAAATCCCTGGACTTATTTCCCAAGGGTGTTGTCTTGTTCCTATTCCTGGTGTTATTACTTATATGTGAGACAGGATTCCGGTATGCATACTATATAGATTAACATTCTGGGTCTTGAAGTCAACATGAAATCAACAAAAATGGTACATTCTCACCAGTTCATTGATATCTTCTGGCAGAAATCTACTGGAAAAAATCTGACAAATCTGAAATTTGTATTTTTTGTGACATAAAACAAATACAGTATGCAAAAAGGGAGTAAAAATATTTTCTAAATCTCAGGTCAGGAGGAAAAACACTATGAACCATCATTGGTTTAAGAAATGAGTTGCCATGACTACTTGAAACAGCTTTTAAGGTGATGTTTTTTTATTTAACTTATTTTTAGAAATTGAATTGCCCTAACAACAGTCTCCTCTTTGAAGTATACAAGCTAGATTAATGAATTTGTTTTTTGTTTTCCAGGAGCATCTTGCCTCTTCCTCTAAATTTCTTTTTGTTACAGATAAAATGAGATGGAGTAGAGTTTAAATGGAATTAGGATAGACCCAATATTGCCTACTTTTAAGATCCAACAGCAAATAACATGTTCAGTACACTGTATTCCATTCTCTGAAGTGTGTATATATATAAATGTAAAATTAAAAAAGGAATTCTTTTGAATGTCATATGCCATCAGGTTATTGTATGATATATGGAGGACAACCATGACAAGTATTCTTTGGTATTAGCTTAACAAACTTTCACTTTCCTCTCTACCGGGTTTCCCCGATAATAAGACCTATCCCGAAAATAAGCCCTATTGAGATTGCTACTGTAGTGAAGGTGATCCCCTGCGCTACACGCTACATTACGGTACCCTCTGTATGCACCGTCTCCCCTCCCCCCCGGTGAAACGCACGCCGCACTCCGAGCTGCATCCAATCAGAGCTGCAGCAGTGAGCGCATCATCCTGTTCTTCCCCAGTGATTTGCTTATTGAATAAAGGTACATTTTTTTGTTCACATTTACCTGTTTATTAAAATTGCTGTCAATGTTCATTAAAATAAGCCCTCCCCTGAAAATAAGCCCTCTGGTGTTTTTCTGTCCAAAAAACAAATAATAATACAGTGTCTTATTATTGGGGAAACACGGGTATGTAATTTTCCCCAAAATCTCTAATAAGGTACAGATATATCCTTATTTCTCTACTAGATAAAACATTTCTATTTTTATCATTTTAATTTTTTTTCTTTCAAAAGTAAGGTAGACTTTACTAACAAAGATGAAAGGAAAGTGGTAAACATATCTTTCTACTTAAACTTAGATTGAAATGAACATCTTTGGGAAATTGTACAGTTTTATAAAAGTATTGATTATGGGATGTTCTTACATGTACTTACTTTCTAATTTTTTTTGTAACAATAATTTCAAATAAATTAATATTTAGCAAGAAGATTTTTGGTGGTCAACCTATCAATGAAAATAACAACCATGCCCAAACTCAATACTTTTATAAAAGCCCACCCATTTGCAGGGAGTAGATCCACTTTAAAAGATTATTTCCAGAAAACAAGATGGTACTTTTTTTCTGTAAGGAAGTGTAATGGGAATGTAAATTTGTAATATCTTCCCTGCCCCTAGGCTAAAGTGGACTTGGAGCCTGGGATGGGAGGCTTGTTTTTTAGTAGATACTTCTTGATTGGTGTAGCAGCAAGCGCCCCAAGTGTCCTCAGGGTTTGCTGCCACCACAGGTACTTGGATCTGCTTTGTTAAAGGAAAGCAACTCAAAATGGGTTAACAAGCTTACTTTAATCAGTGAGACATATATCGTTTACCTTGTTCAGGGGAAAAGGTCAGCACCCCGAACTTCAAAGTACACAAACAGAATTATCAAGACAGAAACAGATCTAGTAGACAGATTTCAAACTGTCCAACCATTACATCCATACCCAGTCAACATCTGGGTTTCAACATCTGGGTTTTTTCAAAGCCGGGGCGGGGGGGCGGCTCTGGACAACGGCTTCCCAGAATCCAGATCAAATCACAGAACACTTCTCAAAGTGAGCCCCCAAAACAAAGCTACACATCAGGGCTTATATACCCTTCTCCTGGCTCAGAGAATGTAACAACCTTATTGACCCACTGGCCAATCAAAAAGTATCTACTGAAAAATAAGCCTCCCACCCCAGGCTTCAGGTGCACTTTAGCCTAGGGACAGGGAAGATCTTCCAAATTTGCATTCCCATTACAATTGGCCAGTGAGTCAATAAGGTTGTTACATTCTCTGTGCCAGGAGAAGGCTATGTAAGCCCTGATGTGTAGCTTTGTTTTGGGGCTCACTTTGAGAAGTGTTCTGTGATTTGATATAGATTCTGGGAAGCCGTTGTCCAGAGCCCCCTGGCTTTAAAAAACCCAGATGTTGAAACCCAGATGGTGATTTGGTATGGATGTAATGGCTGGACAGTTTGGAAAGCTGTCTACTTGATCTATTTCTGTCTTGATAATTCTGCCTGTATACTTTGAAGTTCGGGGTGCTGACCTTTTTCCCCTGAATGAGGTAAATGATATATGTTTGACCGATTAAAGTAAGCTCGTTAACCCATTTTGAGTTGCTTTCCTTTATCAAAGCAGATCCAAGAACCTGTGTTGGCAGCAAACCCTGAGGATGCTTGGGGTGCTTGCTGCTACAGGAAATTATCTCCCTGGGTCAATGATAAGAAACTGAGCCAAAGCATGTATGACTAAAGCAAAGCAAAGCAACAATGCTTTAATAGTTTAAACAAACCTGGAAGGGATTCAGTTTCCCAAACTGAAGAGTTTGTCCTCTGGGGTTCTTTCAACTCTAAATGTCTGACCTTCTGTTCAGGAATGGAGAAATCTTATTATCTATGAATGTTGTTTATCAAATCTTCCCTCTAAACTCTTTCCTTGATCCCTGTTTGCACCCAATGGTCACCTCAGAATAGCCAAAAGTTGACTTCAGCAATGTTCAATATATTTATCAACTCTAATTAACCTTGCATATATGTTTCCCCCCCACCCTTGCCGTTGTAATGGAACTAATTTATACAGGTCATGCTTTTCCTCTTGGCCAGGTCTTGCCTGCTAAGATTCAGATGGAATGATAGAAGAAAGGAGGTTCAGAGAGGCCTAAAGACAGACATTTATTCGTTTAGAATAAATATAGGTGTTTTGCAGAACGTGTTTATACACAAGAGTTCGTGTCTTGGGTCTATTGGCCAGAGTGGAGCAAACTATGTAACCATGTCAAGGATTAATCTGAGAAGTTTGGGAGAAATTGAGGAAAATTTAAAGAATAACAACATTATCATACGTAGAATCTACCCCTGGGTTCTGTCCATGAAAGCTAAATGAGAAGAAATTGAATTGTGGATGGTGAAGGACTCAAGGAAAAGGTGATGGTAGGTGGAAGAAATGGTAAGAGAAACAAATTGGCAGATTCATAGGTGGATGGTTCATGTTGTTATAATGGAAAATTTTTAAAAGATTTTCAGGGTGTCTAGAGAAGGGCAACCAAAATAAGGAAGGAACTAAAGTTCACCACAAGTGAGACTCAGGTGAAAGAATTGAGGATGTTTACCCTGCAGAAATGGGGAAAATGATGACTGTCTTCTAGCATTTGCCATATAGAAGAGTCATAAGACTTTGTCCTATTTGGTCCCAGAGGGTCTGATATCTAATAATAGTTAACATTTATATAATGCTTATTTTTATTCCAGGTACTGTGCTAAGAACTTTCCAATGATTATCTTATTTGATACTCATGGCAACCCTGGGAAGTAGGGGCAATTACTACCCCCATTTTACTGATGAAGAAACTGAGGCAAAAAGAGTTAAGCAACTTGCCCAGCATCACACAACTAGTAAATAACTGAGGTTAGATTTAAACTTAAGTCTTTCTGACTATGGGTCTGGCATTCATATCTGCTGTATCAACTAGCTGCAAGGTAGAGACTCAAATGAGACAAATTGAAGCCCAATGTCAGGACTTTTCCCCTAATGATTGATGAGAGCTATACAAAAGTGTAGTGAATTGCCTGGGAGGGGGCTGCACCTCTCTTATTAGGTGTCTTTTAGCAGAGGATGAATGACCATTAGTTAGGGATGTTTTAGTGGAGATTCCTGTCAGTTATAGGTTAGATTATGTTTCTACTGAGGTCTTTTTTTAGTTCTAAATGCTTTGATTCTGTGAATATTATGAACACTTCTAGATCAAACACAATATTTGAAGAGGGGTCTCCCATTAGCTTAGAGGATAATACTTACAAAGGATGAAAATGAGTTAATTACTGGAAGATATTATACATTAACTTACCCAATACTTAATTTAAAATAATCTTATCTACAACATTCACTATTCCCTCCAGTTAAATAATTCATTGATTCAAACAGGAGATAATCTTATTTTGAAAGTATATACCCTCTTATACTAAAATATATAAAGAATAAAAAACATTTTACAAAGTGCTTTCATCACAACCTTATGAAATAGATACATAGCGCAAATATTATTCCCATCTTTTAGATGAAGAGACTGAGGCTGAGAGTATTTAACTGAACTAAAAAAATAATTATCAAATACTTCCTGTGGTTAATAAACTATTCTACTTGCTACAGAACCAAAGACAAAACTAAAACTGTCACTACTTTTGAGGAGACTCCATTTTTCTGAGCATATCAAATATGACCACAAATGAATGCAATACAGCTAAGAAAGCATAAGGGTCAAAGGACAAATGGGGCAAAGAGGTTAGCACTGTTTGGGAAATGCAGTAATAGCTGAGGGGATGGGTAATGGAGGTTTCAAAAGGGAAATAGCACATGAACCTTATGAGGTTTAAAGTAAGATAAGGATTTTTTAATTTAAATTTTGGAATAAAACAAGCATTTTTTATAACAGTGCAAAAGATAATTGTATGTGAAACTGCAAATCTATTATGTACAACTTGCTATTCCTTTTATATATACAACAAAATTATCATGTAATTTTAAATCTTTTTTTCTTCCCTCCCTCATCTCCAGCCCTCCCCAGAGATAGGTACCCTTATACACAAAGAGGTATAGGTATATCTATCTATCTATCTATCTATCTATCTATCTATCTATCTATCTAT
>NW_027185698.1:10720340-10813523 GCF_028583685.1 Petaurus breviceps papuanus
TATCTATCTATCTATCTATCTATCTATCTATCTATCTATCTATCTATCTATCTATCTATCTATCTCTATCTATCTACTATTAGTGTGTATGTAAAATTATTCTATACATACTTTTATTTATCAGTTCCTTATCTGGATGCTATCTGCATCTGCTATCTATCTTCATATGTTTTTCATTGTTATTTTGGGTATTTATAATTGACAAAATAAC
Organism: Petaurus breviceps papuanus; assembly: GCF_028583685.1. Classification (NCBI taxonomy): domain Eukaryota; kingdom Metazoa; phylum Chordata; class Mammalia; order Diprotodontia; family Petauridae; genus Petaurus; species Petaurus breviceps. Next base: position 10,720,552 of record NW_027185698.1, read on the forward strand.
TCATCCTCTCAAAGTCATTCTTAAAACAATATTGCTGTTACTGTATACAATGTTCTCATGGTTCTGTTCATCTTGCTTTTCATTTTTTCATATGTGTCTTGCCATATTTTTTCTAAAATCATCGAGCTCATCATACCTTGTAGTACAGTAGTATTCCATCACATTCATTCATCACAACTTGCTTAACCATTTCCCAACTGATGGGTGTCCCTGCAATTTCCACTTCTTTGCCACCACAGAGAGTTGCTATAACAATTAAAAATGTATAGGTTCTTTTTCCTCCCAATTAATTTTGGAAATAGACTAACTAGTGGTATTGTTGATTCAAAAGATATGGGTAGTTTAATAATTCTTTGGGCATAATTCCAGATTGTTTTCCAAAATGGTTGGATTGTTTTACAATTCCAGCAACAATGAATTAATGTCTCAAATTTTCCACATCCTCTCTAACATTTGTCACTTTTCCTTTCTACCATTTTATTCAATCTGGTAGTATAAAATGATACCTCAAGTTTGCTTCAATCTGCTTTTCTCTAATCAAAATAATGATTTAGATTTTATTTTTATATTACTATGAAGATTCTGAAAAATAAAGATGAGGAGGGAGTAAATTCCAGGAATGAAGGATTACTTGAATGAATGCATGGAGTTCTGAGATGGAAATAACCCATAGTTCAGTTTGGCAGGAACACAAAGTTTATATAAGAAAGAATTATGAAATCAGGTCAGAAAGGGACAGTGGGTCTGACTGTGCAAGGTCTTCAACCTTGGGCTGAGGAATTTGCATTTTCTCATTGAGAAATAGGGAACTTTTTATAAAAGAGTCCAACAGGGGAGTAAAATAATCATGTCTATGACTTAGAAATATTTTACAGCAGATGAATTGGAGAGAGGTGAGAATCATGTGGTAAACACAATTAGAAGTTTTCATCGATAATCAAGAAGAGAGTACTGAAGGTCAGAACTAGAGGGGTAATTATGTGGTGATGTGATAATGACATACACAAGAGAGAATTGCGGAGGTAAAATGGTCAGAACATGGTGTTTTTATATCGTTGAAAGTTGGGGGAGGTTGGTGAGATAAAATAAAAGGTCAAAGATGAATCTGAAATTGTGAACCTGGTTGAATTATCTGGTAATTTGGTAGTAAACAGTGGTGTTGAGACTCCAATTCAGGTCTTCTGTGTGCAAAGTCAGTACTCTTTTGTACACCAGTATACTACACCTCAATGAATCATAATCACAGTAATATTTACATAGTGCCTAAAAATTAACAAAAAATATTTTTTTATGGCCACTGTGAGTGATACATGGTTACTGGTATTTGAACATTTTGTATTTTGTTGAATGGTTTAAACTATACTGCTATTACAGTAACTAGATATAAAAGGGCAAAGAAGTAAAATTTATTCACAAGTGCTTTATTTTACTCATCTTAATAAGGAAACAATGTCTTAATAGCTGCACAATGCTGGATTTTGATAGAAGCAGCATGGTGCTGCAGAGTAGAAGAGTGGTGCAAAGGATAGACCTGGAATGCTGAGCTGGAATCAGGAAGACTCCTCATCATGGGTTCAGATCTGGCATCAGACAATTATTAGCTATTTGGCCCTACACAAGTCACTTAACCCTTTTCGCCTCATTTTCTTCAACTGTATAATGAGTTGGAGAAGGAAATGAAAAACCACTCCAGTATCCTTGCCAACAAAATCTCAGCTGAAGTCATGAGGAGTCAGACACCACTGAAAAATAACTCAAACAACAACTCAAACATTGTAGAATAGAAGAATGTATAATATAATGGAAAGAACACAGACTTTGGAGTTGGGAATCCTGACTATGACTTAGGAGCTATGTGTCTTTGCACAAGATAGATAACTGTTTAGGACCTCAATTTTCTCATTTGCCAAACGAATGATTAGAATGAAATGACCTCTAAGGGCTTTTTCAGGTCTAAATTGATGATCATGTGATTCCTAAAGGTATTCTAATAGTAGAACAGATAATGCTTTTGGGGGTATGGATTACTAATTTGGGTAACAGAGTCCTCTTTTGGGGGAAAGTATCTAATTCTTTTAGGGTGCCTTGAAAGAAAATTTTATATGCAATATCATTTGTAAAATATTTCCATGGATTTTTTTTTGGACCAAACCAAAAAAAAAATCAATTTGCCACTTGATCACAAAATCACTGATTCTTACTATCTCAAGCAATTAACCAAGTCAAAATTATTCATAGGTCAGTGATTGTGGTATTACAAATACACTCTTTCCAACCACTGTTATATCACTTAAGCATAGCATATTCATTAAATTTAATAAAGTAGTTCTGGTTTAATAGCCAAGAAAACAGATTTCCTATCTGTCAAGAGATTTGAAGCAGAGAGGGCTAAAAGGCTGACATCTGAAGTAGACTTCCAGAACAATTTTTTTTCTGCTACAAAATGGATACATTTCATTCTACAATTTGAAAGGAAAAAATGAATACCCTGATTAAAAAGTTACTCTAGATTTTGCAAAATATAAGCTAATCAAAGGCATATAATTTTCAGGAAAATAGAATTTTGAAATTATAACTCAACGAAATTGCTTATAGACATTAATCAACAAAGCCAGCAAAAAAGCTAAGTGAAATTGAGTCATATCTTTGTACTTTTCTGTGAACCTTTGTACACTATTTTTGTTGTGGCATGGACTCTGGGGCAACTTCATACTCTCAGTCATACTGGTAGTCCCCAAAAGGTGGCTGACACCTTCTCCCTTCAAAGTTCAAGGGGTAGACAAGATGGTGGAGTAAAAGCAGGGACTTGCTTCAGCTCTTCCTCAAACCCTTCCAAATACCTGTAAAAATGACTCTAAACAAATTCTAGAGCATCAGAACCCACAAAATGTCAGAGGGAAACAAATCTCTAGTCTAAGATAACCTGGAAGGTATACAGGAAAGGTCAACTGCACTGGGCTGGGAGAGTAATGCAGACCAACGCTGGCCACACCAACACAGACAGGGCCAGAGCAGGACTCAGGGGACTGAATCACTGGCAGCTGTAGTGGTTTCTAGACTTTTCAAACCACAAATGCCAAAGACAACTTAGAAGGTCAGTAGGAAAAGTATACTGGGATCTGGGTAAGGGATGAGTGTGGTCTGGCCCCAGCCCCTAGGGCAGCAGAGGTGGCATCCTGTTAGCAACAGCAGCAATGGCTACTTTCAGAATTCTCAGCTCAGAGGTAGTGGGTGGATTGAGTGACTGATTAGAGGGGGATTTCAGGGATCCCTTTGCTGGTGGTGAGGCAGGACTCTCTTGCTTTTCCCTGCTTGAATCTGGGTGGCAGTCCTATGGTGAAGAGAAGCTCTGGTGTGGCAGAGTTTGTGGTGGTGGTGGAGAGGGAATCCTCCTCACAGTTACGAGGCAGAAAAGAGCACTTGTGATCACTCAAACACTAGAGCACAGGCCAAGAAGGGAATAAATACCTCTCCTTTGATCATACAATCTTACAATAACTAAAAATTTACAAGCCCCTAGAAGTATCGATGAAAACAGCTGCACAAAACCCCTGAAGCTTGGGACAGTACATGCTCACCACTGGAAGCAGAGTCCTACCTTAACAAAGAATTAAAAAGTCAAGTAATTGACTGGGAAAATGAGCAAACAATGAAGGGGAAAAAACCTCAAGACTGTGGAATCTTACTTTGGTGACCAAGAAGATCAAAACAAACAACTAGAAGAAGACAACAAAATCAAAACTCCTACATCCAAAGCCTCCAAGAAGATCTCAGGCCATGGAGAAGCTCAAAAAGGATTTTGAAAATCAAGAGAAGTAGAACAAAGTTCAAGGGGTAGCCTTGAAGGTTTAGGATTGAATTCGAATACTTTGAAATTAATTAATATCAATTATTCAGCCAGAGTTAATTATCTTTTAGAAATAGATTTTTACTAAGGTGGTAGTATAAGAACAGCTGGCACAAAAACATTTCCCAGAAAGTCTGGGGTATATTCTCACACATATATGAAGGCAGTTGTGCGGTACAGTGTATAGAGCAGATAGAGTAGCAAGGAGTCTGGAAAAACTAACTTCAAAGCTAACTTCATATACTTGAAAGCTGGATGATCCAAGGAATGTCATTTAACCTTTGATTGCCTCAGTTTCCTCATCTATAAAATCAGGACAAAATAGCACTTACCTCCCAGGTTTGTTGTGAAGATCAAATGATATAACAATTGAAAAGCACTTAACAGTGCCTGGCATATCATAAGTACTATATAAATGTTAATTATTACTATTATTAAATGTAGAATTCAAGTGAAAGTAGTAAGTCTAGGGTTGTGTTCTACATGTAGGTCCCTGCTCAACTCAGACTTTGAACTCCACCAAAGTAGTGAGAGTAGGGGATTTGCTTATACTTTGAGGGAACTTACAGATAACTTTGGGGAGTTATAATATTGAATTTATGTTCTGAAATTTTCTTTCTTCTGCTTCAGCCTCTACATGTAGTGATCTCCAATTCCTATCTCTGACTTGAATATATACTGACTGGAAGCATGTTAAAGCATTAGGCAACTTCACTTTGCTTCCCATTTATGCCTATTATTAGCTGTAGACTTGCCTCTGAATCACAGCTTTCTCATTTTGGTATAATACAGATTGTACTACCCATTTTACACTGTTGTTATAAGGAAAAAAATGAGATCACAAATTAAAGTGCTTTAAAAATATTCCTTTTTTTTGGAGCACAATGTTCAGATCTGGGCACTGAATTTTATTTTATTTTATTTTATTATTTATTTATTTTTTGCTTTACTTTCAAATGCTTTATTAACTTTTGATTTACGTCATTCATTTACTCCAGATTTTGAGTTACAAATTTTCTCCCCATTTTCCCCCTACCCACCGCCTCAAAATAGCAGTCCCACAGGATATCCCCTCCTCCAATCTGCTCTCTCCCATATTTTCTCCCGTATCCCTTTCAACTTTTCCAGTGGATCTCTATGCCACAGTGCCTGTATATCTCATTTCCCAATTACATGTAAAATAGTATTAATAATAGTATATATATATATATATATATATATATATATATATATATGAATATTAGATTTTAAAACTTTGAATTCCAGATTCATTGCCTTCCTCCCTTGTCACCCACCCTTAGTGGGAAGATAAGCAGTTCAGTATAGGTTGTACATGTGTGGCTAATGCAAAACAATAACATAGTAGATGTATTGTAAAAGACTGACTATATTTCCCTCCCTCCTATCCCACCTCCCACTTGTTCTATTCTCTACTTTGATCCTGTCCCTTTTCAAAAGTGGGTGCTTCCAACTTCCCTCCCCCCAGCTTGCCCTCCCTTCCATCATCCCCCCCTCTCATCCCCTTCTCCCCTACTCTCCTGGAGGGAGAGATACCCTATTTAGTGTGTATTTCATTCCCTCCTCAAGCCAAATTCAATGGGAAAAATGTTAATCCGCTCTCTTTTGCCTTCCGATTCTTCCGCTCCATTATAACCATTTTTCCCTTGCCTCTTCTATATGAGATAGTTTAACCCATTCTGTCTCTCCCCATCTCCTCTCATTATATTCCCCTCTCACCTCTTAATTTCACCTTTTAAGTATCATCCCTTCCTGTTAAATTGGTCCTGTGCCCTCTATCTATGTATACCTGTAAACATATATACACACATTCACATATATATTCATATGCCCATCAGCCCTCATATATAGACATATGCATTTCTATTCCCTTCAACTACTGAGAAAAGTTATCAGTTACAATTATTGTTTTTTCATGTAGGAATGTTAATAGTTCAACTTTGGTAAGTTCCTTATGATTTCTTTTCCCTGTTTACCTTCTCATGCTTCTCTTGCTTCTTGTATCTGAATGTTACATTTTCTATTCAACTCTGGTTTTTTCAGCAAGAATGCTTGAAAGTCCTCTATTCCACTGAATGACCATATTTTCCCCTGAAACATGATACTCAGTTTTGCTGGGTGGGTGACTCTTGGTTTTAATCCCAGCTCCTTTTGACCTCTGGAATATCGTATTCCAAGCCCCTCAATCCCTCAGAGTAGAAGCTGCCAGATCCTGGGTTACCCTGATTGTGTTTCCATAATATTCAAATTGTTTCTTCCTGGCTACTTGTAATATTCTCTCCTTAATCTTGGAATTCTGGAACCTGGCTATAATATTCCTAGGAGGTTTTTTTTTGCAGTCTTTTTCAGGAGGTGATCAGTGGATTCTTTCAACCTCTATTTGGCCCTCTGGTTCTAAAACATCAGGGCAGTTTTCTTTGAGAACTTCCTGGAGAATGATTTCTAGGTTCTTACTTTGATCATGGCTTTCAGGTAGTCCAATAATTTTTAAATTATCTCTCCTGGATTTATTTTCCAAGTCAGTGGTTTTTCCCATGAGATATTTCACATTGCCTTCTATTCTTTCATTTGTTTGGATCTGTTTAACAGCATCTTGATTTCTCATGAAGTCATTAGCTTCCATTTGCTCCAATCTAATTCTGAAGCCATGATTCTCCTCATTGAGCTTTTGAGATTCTTTTTCCATTTGGCAAATTAGGCTTTTTAAGGCATTCTTCTCCTCATTGCCTTTTTGAGCCTCTTTTGCCATTTGAGTTAGTCTAGTTTTTAATGTATGATTTTCCTCAGTTATGCTGTTGACTCTCATTTCATAATTTTCTTGCATCGTTCTCATTTCTCTTCCCAATTTTTCCTCCACTTCTTTTATCTGCTTCTTAAGGTCCTCTATGGCCTTTTACCTGCTCGTATTTTCCTTTGAAGCTTTTGGTGCAGGAGTTCTGACTTCACTATCTTCCTCATGTTCCATGCTTTGCTCCTTTTTGTCCCCAAAATAGGAGTCTAATGTTGGAATCTTCTGTCTGCTTTGTATCCTTTGCCTGGTCATGTCGCCCCTCAGTCACTTGACCCCTGGGCTTTTTGCCACAGTAGGACTCTGCCACCAGACAGGGGAGCTTTCGAGGGCACTGCATTTTAAGAAGGATGTTTATAAAGCACAGAATATACAGGAAAGGGCACCCAGGATGGTTAAAGGCCTGTAATTGGAGGTATTTAGTTAAGAGAAAACTTGAGGGAGCTCGAATGATAGCTGTCTTCTGGTATATGTAGTGCTGTCACCCAATAAAGGGATTATAGATATTCTTTCTGACCCCAGAGGGTAGACCTAGATCAATGGGTAGAACATGAAAAGGGGGCAAATATAGGTTAGTGGAAAGGGGAAAAATAATCATAAATACTATCTCAAAGTGGAATGAGCTGTCACAGGAAATATTGGGTTTCATTCTCACAAAAGGCCTCCTAATAAAGCTTGGCTGATGCTTTTAAAATATGTTGGGGGGCAGGGATTCATTTTCAGGATTCCTTCCAATCCTGACTTCCATGATTGTTTGCAATAGATATAAATAAAATAGAAGGGAACAGGATGATTACAATTTGTATAACTGCAAAATTACTAAAGTATAATTCTGAATTCAAAGGACTCTACAAAAATTTAAAGAGGAAAAATAAATCAAGGAAATACACATAGAAAGATAAACATCTTTGAGGTTCAGATTGGATTCATTTTAGTTCACCATTCCTCTTATTCTAATAAAAGGGGAAGAAAAAAAAACACTCTTTAATCAGACGAAAGGAAGAAGAATGACCACTACCCTATGTAATAGGGACAATGAGAAAGACTAATCCTCTTGAGTAGGTTTGTAATTTTGAAGTGACAGAGTTATAGGCACTTAGCCAAGTCAGAATGACAAAGAGAAGGCCAATATTTCTTGATACAGCTATGTCAACAACTAAAGCTGACTTATTAGCCAGGAATCTCATGCTGCAGAGGAAAAAAAAATGCTTGAAACAAAGAAGGGAAGGTCAGTGTAGTATATCAGAGTGATGTTTGCCTAATATTACCAGCTTGTTTAGGACAGTCTCAGAAATCTATACTTAAAAAAATGAATAGATATAACAGGATGCATAATACTGCTAGCCAGGAACAGGCCTACCGATTAGTGATGCCCCAATGGCCACAATAAACAAACCAGCTTATTTCAAGTCTGTAACAATTGGTGAAGGTCTTGTGGTCCAATAGGCATTCAAATTTTGCAGGATGACAGAATTTAAGACAGGCAGGGGAATTGCTATAATAAAGCCCCATCATTTGGCATACAATAAAAGTAAACATGAGGACACTTCATTAGAAATTCAAGACTCCCATTCTGTGTACAGTGAAGAGCAAAACCTTATGCAGGAATAGACTGCTTGCTCCTATTGGGGATCAAAATGGGAAACATAAACAAATAATGCAAATAGCCACAATGGAAGTAGTGGTGAGAATAATGTGATTTGAAAAAGAAAAAACATTCATATAAATACCACAAATGCTTCACAAGTCAACCTTAGCAGACGACAATGAGTGAACGTACTTTTTAAAGTGCAAAATGTAAAGATGTTACACTAACTTCGTATATTTTGCATATGATAATAGTAGCTCTTCATACATTTTAACTAAGGGTGATTATGGACATCTTAAGGGGGAAGCTGAAACATTTTCAGGGAAATGAAGATCATGTACCCAAAACACAAGCTTAAACAAATATATGTTGAAAGTTTAAGGATTGTTCACTAAGAAAACTCGGCAAAAGCTAAAACCCAAAAGATTCAGTTGGTTTTGTTCAGAACGCTATCTCAGGAAGATGCAAACATTATGTCCGGGTTTCTACTGTATGCACCTTTGTTGAAATTGTATAGTCTGGACTTTACAATCTGGAGCTATTCAGTTATGTTCTTAAATATACAATCTCAGTTGTCCTTTGACCAAGGGGAAAGAGTTATTGCTCACCTGTGTCTATATAAGAGTAATAAAATTTCATGGAGAAATAAATCAGTCTCTGGGCATTACTTCTTAGCAGAGTTATACTGGTTCATTTCAGTTTTGCACAGAGATTTCTAATTGGTCAGTTTATTCATACACTCAGCTACCCTCATTACAGGCTCATAACCAAACATTGTCACCCTATGCCTAATGATGACCTACATTTGGTCTGGCACATAGTAAGTACTTAATAAATGCTTATTCATTCTTTTATTCATTTATTTATAAGACATTTTATACTTTAGTTTTTAGCATATACTTTATGCTTTAGTTTGCATATACAATCTGTTATCTTTCACCATGTATATGCCCTATTAATTCCATTTGCAGACAAGGAAACTGAGGCAATTGGAGGTTAGGTAGCTCACTTAAGGTCATATGATAAGTGGTTTAACTCTGACAGCTAATTTAAACAAAGGCTGTCAAAAAGTCATGAAATAGGCATTATAATTCTTGAAGTGCTTAAATGTTGGGTGATCGATTTAACCTAGAGGAAAAAAAAAGACTTGGGGATGGTAAGGGTGAAGAGAGACATTGATCAATGTCTTCAAATATTTGAAAAGCTGTCATGTTGATAGAAATATATATATATATTTTTCTTTATGACTCTAAAGGTCAGAAGTAGGACCAGATTATTTGTGTGTCTCGTGGTGGTAGGGATAGATAGTTATAAGGAGGGAAATTTTCTTAATATAAAGAAAAGCACCAGTGAATTGAGTTACAAAAATCATAGTTGTTTACAAATATGTCTGTCATGTGTAGAGGCAAATGAGTAAAGGGTGGATTATTGCACGATGGGAGTGTGCTTTGAAAGGAATTCTTTCATATTTCATGGAGTTGTGTTACACATCCTGTACATTTTAGCAGTTTAGATCTTATATATAGCCACATCATCAAGTAATACTTACTTGATAGTAATCTAATGAGGAAGAGAGAAGTATTTGAAACAAAAGCAGCAGTTGTTTTAGGTGAAAAGTCATGAGTGACCTGGTGGTGCAGTGGATAGAATGCTGGATCTGGAATCAAGAACATGTGAATTGAAATTGTGACCCTGGGCAAGTCATTAATCCCTTTCTGCTTCAATTCACTTATATGTAAAATGGGGATAACAATAGTAACTACCTTTAAGAGTTGTAAAAATAAAATGAGATATTTATAAAATAGTTCGCAAACTTTAAAACACTACATAAATGATATCCAGTATAATTAGTATTATCATTATTATCCTGTACTAAAACTGGCAGATGAAAGAGGTGGTAGAGATGCACCTTGAATTCAGGAGCTGTTTTTTTTATTCCTTGCATTCTAAACTATATAAATGGATAACAAGTTGGGTGAGAGTTGAAGAGAAGAAGGAGAGTGGGCTGGATTGCCTTTTGGAAATTGCAATACTTGTTTAGTGACCCCCAACTTCTCCAAGAAACAAAGAACAATCTTTTTAATACCAGCATTATACTAGTTTTTTTCCATACGGTGGTGATAAAGGGAACACAGCCATATGAAGACTTGAAATTGCATATTGCATAGAAAAAAATGGAAAAACTTATGCTAGCTATCAGCAGGATGCAATATATAACCAATGAAGAACACTCCCACTAAAAAAAAAATTAGCAAAACACATCATTAGGGAAATTTATTTTCTTAGCCTATTACTTGACTTTTAACTTTTTAAATAGGGCTCTGTTTCCAGGGTGGAGAGTCCACTGTTCCAAGCTTCAGGGGTTTTCTGCAGCTGTTTTCAATTTCTAGGATCTGGTCAGTTTTTAGTTCTTCCAAGTTGATATGATCTAAGGACAGGTGTTCACTATTCTCCTGGCCTACTTTCCACTGCTTCTGCAAGCTCTGCTATTCTAGTGATCCTCCTCGCCTTCCAACTGCCACCCAGTACTGGGACCCAGATGCAAGTATGGGCAAAGCAACAGAGTCCTGCCTCAGTGCTAACAAAAAGACCCTTGAAATCTCCTTCTGACTAGTTATTTAACCCCCTTACCATCTGTGAGCTGAGTGCTGCAGAAACCCACTGTCACTGCTGCTGCTGCTGCTGATTCAGTCACTCCCAAGAACTGCTCCTGGTTTGCTGGGGCCTAGTCTATGCTGGTAAGGCCTGTGCTAGAGTGTACTCCACTCTTATCCTGGTGCAACAGACCTTTTCTGCCAAACTTCCAAATTGTCTTGGGCTGGAAATTTGCTTCACTCTGACTTTTTGTGGGTTCTGCTGCTCTAGATTTTAGTCATTTTTTAAAGGCATTGGAAAGGGTTTGGAGGAGAGCTCAGGAGAGTACCTGCCTTTACTCTGCCCCCTTGTCTCCAACCCTTCATTAGGGGAATTTATAATAGGAACAAAAGATATAATGGCAGCATGACAAAGGTGATAATTTGCTAAAGTTTCTAACTCTAAAAGTCCACTGTTCTTTCCACCATTTGTAGGAGGTAGAAGTAGGGATTATGGATTCATGATTTCATTATATAGTGAGCTCCATAGGAACTTCCTCCATTGATATAAATCAGGCACTCAATTACTTAAGAGTCCTCAAGGTAGTGACAAATTAATTGACCTTCCCATGGTTACTCGCTAAAATGTGTCAGAGGCAGAACTTGACCTCAGGTCTTCTTGACTCCATGGTTGACCCTCTGTCCACTCTGTCTTGATGCCTCTGTACCTCTCTTTCCATTGTAGCACAGTGTTATCATCAGTGCTGTCACTCTTTCTTTTCATAGATCACAAAGACAATAAAATAGCATGGGCAAAAGATGCCGTGAAGTAAATATCACAACATGTGTCCTCTATCTTGACACAGGTTGGGTCTATCCAATCAAGCACAATGGGATATAGAATTGACATCACTTATTCCATCTAATCTTCTGGCATTTGTAACATCTAAATACATCTACAATATGTATTAAACCTGAAATTTCTAGGTGTTGTATGTCACCCGAATAGGATGGACTAATAGTTTTGCCTAATTTTTAGAGAACTCATAAATCTTGGCAACAGAACAAGAATGTTAGAAACAGTAGATAGTTTTCATCTGCTGCTGTGAATCCATGTGGAGCTGAAGTTGGCAGGGAAAAAAAATGGAAGTATCAATTTCTATCACTTGTGTAGATAGATGTATTAACACTGCAGACACTGTACCTGCCAGGTTTAGGCATATCATGACTATGGAGATTAGTGGCAACAGATCAGAATGACAGAATTGGTGGGGTTTTATGGTTTTGCTTTATACAAGAAATATATTTAATCTTTGTTGAATTGAACCTAATTGTTTAGAAAAGACCCAAGTTAGAGTTGGATTATTTTGAGCAGTAAGTAGAGGATGTTATTCAGATGAAATCACATAGTTGAATCTTTTCATTAGAATCTGAACAATGTCAATATATAGAATCTAAATGTATAAAATAACAACACCTGAGTTTTCATCAATGAGATTGACAGAACAAGTAACAGGGAGGCAAAGTCCAGACAGCACAGACCTGCTTTCAATATCCAACATTGTAGCTACAGGCTAAATCCTATTACTTTGAACTCCATGGGTTGGCCAAAGTTTTCATTGTTGGGGAATTTCATTGTGAAAGATAGACTGCTAGAAACCACTTTCCCATCCCACAAGATTTAGAACCTGTAAGACAGGGCAGGTGTCCAGTTTTTCTTTTCTCTGCTAAAGCTGCCCTGGAGCAGGTAAACAAAAAGTATTCTCAGGGAAAAGAGAGAAATAAACACCCAAAGCAAGAACAATATCTTTAAAGAATTTGCCATTTTACATAGATGCCTCCTTTTCAGGGCAGCTGGGTGGGACAGTGGATAGGGCAGTGAGTTTGGAAAACTCACCTTCATGAGTTCAAATCTGACCTCAGACAGGTATTAGCTGTGTGACCCTGGGCAAGTCACTAACTTTTTTTTACCTCAGTTCCTTATGTATAAAATAAACTGGAGAAGAAAATGCCAAGAGAACCCCAAAGCAGGCTCATGAAGAGACAGATGTACCTAAAATGACATAACAATAACTCCTTTTCTCTCTGTACCATATTCCAATAAATTCTAAGCTCCTTGAGGACAGCAGGACTGTGAACTTTTTGCCTTTCTACCCCTTATCTATCATGGTGCTTTTACATATAAATATACAATTACATGATAGTCGATTCAATTAGATTTGAATTTCTGTGCTTCATTGACTCTGGATGATACTTTTCTGCTGAGAGAGAAGAGACTGAAGACCTAATTCTTTGAATTCTCTTCAAGGTCCTTTAGGTGCTTCTGGCTTCCAGTTTCTAAAGGGAAGATCCCATATCAGGTTGCTGAAGTAAATTACTCTGGGAAGGGCATGGGAGGAACTAACAGCTGTTATGTTAACCCCACAATGCACCTGTTCCTAGCTTGCTAGACAAGAGATTTAGGGTCTTTCCCCTTAGATGAAATATAAGATCTCTCTTAGTTGAACTGAGTTAGCTCATTCCCAGTGGGAGAACTTCTTCATTCTTTATTGTCTGGACATATTCTCCTATGTATACTTTCTCTGATTTCTGTTTTGTTATGATTTGGATAAATGGGTATCTGTGTTATATGTGTTCATTGTGAAACTGGCATTTGGGAAAGAGTTAACCCTTTAATACAGAACTTGGGGTATTACTTTCTCCTCACTAATAAAGAAATTTACTTGAACCTGATCACATCACCTAGACTATTTATGGGAGCAGATAGATATATTTCTATCTTGGTACCTCATATCTTTGGGAAGAGCAGAGTGGTCTGTGGTCCCAAATTTCTATCACCTCTTCTGGCAGGGATTAAAATTTTCCTTGGAGGGGTGGCTAGGTGGCTCAGTGAATAAAGCACTGGCTGTGGAGTCAGAAAAACCTGAGTTCAAATCCAGCCTCAGACACTTAACACTTACTAGCTATGTGACCTTGGGCAAGTCATTTAACCCCAACTGCCCTGCCTTCCCCCCTCTGAAAAGCAAAAAAAAATTCCTTGTAGAAGAGGTTAGATTCTATTCTGCCTTCCTTCAAACTATACAAAGTCATCCCCATTTTATATATGGGAGGCAGCCCTTGTACATATAAGGGCTTCTTCACACCTGATGAGATGTGTGAATATGTGATTTATTTTACTGGTGGTTTGTAGACTGTTAAAGATGAGCCTGACACCAGCATCTGCTTAGTTTAGGTTCAGTGTTGGGGTGAAATGAGTCACTAAGTGGATCATTGATCACTAATAAAATGGGATTTACATAGTCCTAATATAGTAAGAATATTCAATAAGAATAGAACACCATTTTGATTCTATACACTATTCTATATACTATACACATTCTATACACTACTCAGGTCTAGTCAAAAGGAAAGGCTATGGTCAGACATCCAGTAATTAGAAGGGTCTCACCCCAAGTGAATGTAACCTTTTGTGCCCATAGGTGATCAAGAAACCACACCAATAAAACTAATGGCCTCATGGATAAAATGTTTTTCACTCCTGAGCTAACCAAGTCTGGCTTTCTAGCTTTTTCCAAAGTCATGTTGCAGGGAGCTCCCTAGTAGACAGTGGTCCCTTCACACGGGTTACCATAGGATTTTCTGGTTAGACATTTGAGGTTTCAAAAAGGGATCAATTTTTTTCCTCCTCCTTATCTCTCTTTCCTTGGCTTTCCTGATTTCTTTCAGGTCTAAGTTAAAATCTGACCTTCTTTAAGATCTTCTCAGTCTCCCTTAATGCCAGTGTCTTCCCTCTGAAATCACCTCCAATTTATTTCCTAGATAAAATTATCAATCCACAAGTATTTTTTGAGTGTCTCTGCTAGTGCCAGGAACTGTGCTAAATATTATGAATGTAAAAATACACACATACAAATAAAATGAAATAGTTCCTGCTATTGAGGAGCTTACATTTTACTAGGAGAAGGAATATATATGTAAGTACATACAAAATATGTTTAAAATCAATACAAGGTAATTTGCTGAGGAAAGGCATTAGAAACTGAGTGGGGACAGGGATCAGGAAAGACCTCGTATGAGGTAGCATGTGAGGCAGCTAAACTGGACAGATTCTAAGATGTAGAGATAAGGAGACAATGAATTATGGGATCAAACATGGCAGGTCCAAAAGCATAGAGATGGGAGAGAGAATGTTCAAGGATCAACAATAAATTCCTTTTGGCTAGACTCTAGAAAGTCTAATGTCAGTTAGATAAGATAAGCCTGAAAAGATAGACTAGAATCGGCCTCTAAAGGACTTTAAATGCCCAACAGAGGAGTCTGTATTTGATCCAAGAAGCTGTAGAGAGACAGTAGAATTTATTGAGCAGGACAATGACATGGCCAAACCTGTATTTTTGGAAAATCACTTTGGCAGCTGTGGAGACAGTGGATTGGAGAGGGCATTGATTAGAGGAAAGGAGAACAAGTAATTAGGAGTCGACTATGATAGTCCAGGCAAGAAGTGATGAGGGCCTGAACTAAGGTTTTGTCAGTATGAGTAGAGAACAGTAGACAGCTGCAAGAGATGTTGAAGTAAAACTGATAAGATGCAGCAATTAATTGGATATGTGGGGGTGAGGGAGAACCACGAGGTGAGTATGATTCTGAAGTTGAGACCCTTCAGGTGACTGAGGGGTGGCACTATGCTCCACAGTAATAGGGTAGTTAGGAAAAGGGATAGGATTTTGTTGGAGATATAATGAATTATATTTTAGACATATTGAGTTTGACATACCCATTGAATATGCAGTTTGAAGTATCTAATTGGCATTAGACAATATAGAATGGGACCTCAGAAAAGATTCCAATGCTACCTATAGGGACCTGAGCATTATCTGCAGAAATAATTAATTGAATTTGCAGGATCAGATGGTGTCACTATGGAAGAGAGTGTACACATAGAGGAAAAGAGGGGCCCCGTGACAGTCTTGCTGGGGGGGTACACCTATAGTTTGGGAGTAGGAGAAATCTGGTGATCCAACAAAAAGAAGACTTAGGAAGAGTGGTCAGAGAAGTAGGGAAAAAGTGAAGAGAGAGCAGTGTCATGGATTCATGAGAGGGATGACATGTAGGAAAGAGTGTCAAATGCTACAGAGAGATCAAGAAGGATGAGACTTGAATAGAAAATTAGTCTGGCGGGTAAGAGATCATTGGTAACACCGGAGAGAAAAGTTTCATTTGAATGATGAAGATGGAAGTCAGATTATAAAGGATTGAGAAATGAGTGAACTGATAAGAAGTACAGGAAAAGGATGCATACACCTTTCGTATTCCCCTATCCCATAAGTTTGATAGAAAAAAGGCATAGAGATATGGGACCATTAACTAAAGAGATGGCAGAGTCAAGTAAAGAAATTTAAGGACAAGGAAAAACTGAATGTGTTTGTAGGTAGCAAAGTAGCAGTCAGTTGATAAGAATGAACTAAAGATTAGAGAAAGGGGATGGGAATGATTATAGGAGTAATCTGTTAGAAGAGAAGACAGAAAGGGAGGGGGGGTGGAATAAGCATTTATTAAGCACCTATGTGTCAGGCATTGTGCTAAGTACTTTGCAAATCTCATTTGATCTTCACAACAACCTTGTGTGGTAGGTGCTGTAATTTATCCTAATTTTACAGTTCAGGAAATTGAGGCAGACATAGGATAAGTGACTTGTCCAGGGTCACACAACTAGTAAGTGTTTCAGTCTAGGTTTGAATTCAGGTCTCTCTTTTTGAGACCTACTGTGCCATCTAGAACTAGAAGAGTATTACTCATCAAGCAAGACCCCTTGTGTACTTATCCCCTCTCATATATTTTCTTTTCTTTTTGGAGGGCAATTGGGGTTAAGTGACTTGCCCAAAGTCACATGGCTAGTGTGTCAAGTGTCTGAGGCCGGATTTGAACTCAGGTCCTCCTGATGCCAGGGCCGGTGCTCTACTCACTGTGTCACCTAGCTGCTCCTCTCATATATTTTAAAATATTTTATTGACACCTTATATTACCTGCTAATTCTTTACCCCTATCCCCAGTAGAAGTCATCCCATGGAATGACTACATATGGTTAATCAGAACAAATTGGTTTTGCTTAAAAATGCACATCTCAGTCTGTACCTCAAACCATTATCTCTCTGTAAAGAGTTGAATCTCGACTCTGGCCCAGCACACTATGCTTTTCAGAAGTGTCAAACATGCAGCCTCAATGTCCTGATTGTGGACCAAATCAGATTAAAATGTAATTGGGAAATATTTAATGAAATATAGAAAAATGCAATTAAATGTAGATCATATTACATTAAAAATAAGCCAATATGTGGCCCATGGATCCTTATGTATGGATTAGTGGCTCCAGGCTCAGTTGGGCATCTCTGCACTTTGCCATACTGCTTTTCAAATACAGTCCCAAGACAGTGCATTCCAATATTGAATCTTTCAATGCAACATTATATGCTATATCTTGGTAAACATTTATTTGCCAGTCATCTACCTTACTGAGGTGAAAAATGCTTTAAGAATGTTTATTCAATTAAAAAAATGGCCCCTAAAAATCACTGTGGAGTTCTGTACAATTCCTTAAAAGCATCCATCTCCATGAAAGAAAACATAAATTGTAACCTGTGGCCACAGATCTAATTTCTGTCCTTTGTTTATATGATCTGGTTTGTCTCTTCCATATTTACTTTTCAAAAGATTACAATTTACAGCTGTTATGTCTATCTCCTAGGGAGGCTGGTAGTCAATTAGGATATACTTTGCAAATAGCATCCATTTAATGATTGGCTTCCTGCGTGTACTGGAAAGTTTGCAAAGTTCCTTTTTATTTCTTCTTTTTGTCTTCACTGACTGATGGTGCAGCACGATCATGAGATGATCATGGTCTGGACCACCAGAGCCAAAACTCTTGACTGTGGATCCAGTCTTGCCTGAGGTTTTCGTCACCTATTCTAATAAACACAGACACCTCAGGGCTCTTGGGGTAGTAGCCCACATCTATTGATTCCTCTTGCCTATTCTTTCTTGCCCTCTAGGATACTCTCTGTACTCCACCCCTTTTCTTTATTTTGTTAATATAGGGAACTACCAATGAGAAAATTCACTTTACCAATGTAGATAGGCAACTCTTCTTAAATTTATGCTCTTGGAATTTTCCAGAGGTCCTAAGGTTAAGTGACTTTTTCAGGACCATACAGCCAGTATGTGTGAGTGGTCTCTAACAAAACTATGTCGTTGGCTTGACTGATGGCTCATAGTCTCAGAGCTTTTCATGTCTGGTCATGAATTAATAACTAATTTATAAAATGGGGTAGGCATGCCTAGTACTTTGGGTACTCTCCAGGAAAGGTCACAATGGCAGTGGCAGAGGGTATAGAAGAAAAAAACAAAAACAGAATGTACAAAGACAAGTGGTAAAACAGATGTTGTGGGGACAGGTATAGATAAGATGGTGAAGAAATACAAGCAGGATTGTCAAGAGGATGGGGAGGGGATGAATCACTCATCTAACCACAGGTAGGAGCTGGCAGCACTTCAGCACCATCTCCTTAGGAGATGGAAGAGTACTTAGGGGTAGGAATTTGAGGTCTCATTTTTATGGGTTTTTATGGGTGGAGAGATTAATTCTTATCCATGCCATGTTGTCATGCCAAGATGGGTGCCATCCAACCCAAAGTTGTCAGTAAAACTTTAAAGTTGACATTTCCATGTCATCTCAGAGTTATTGGTAACATTTGGTGTTCTGCTGGTCTTACTGTAGACTTATGGAACTTATCTGAGATTTATATATCATAGGATCAAAAGACTCTTGGCAGCAAGGCCCAGATGACCTCCATTGATTTAGCCCTTATTGCCAGGATATGATTTTTGGTTAATATATTATGCAATTTGGAAATTTTGCTCCTTTGGTCATCAGGACAGTTTGTATATGATTTCTGGGTTTCCCCTTGCAATCTTATTTCCAGCTATTGCTATTTTATGTTAGCTACCTATACATCTGCAATACTGAATAGAAGGGGACAATGGCCAAGGGGACAGAATATGGTTTTAACATATACATACAAGGAAATTCTCTATAGTAAAGAATTCTCAATCACAAATATTTTGTACTATCTTTATAGACAGAACAATCTCTTTAAGAAAAGAGTAGGATTTTTTTTTAAACACAAATTATTAGTAAGTGGGAGGCAGGCAGATAAAATAGAGTTGGACGCCAAATCAGAGTACAAGTCCCAGCTCTCACACCGTGTCAACTTTCAGATGATTTTGATATGTTAATGAATTAACCCCAACATGGCATGGAGAGTACCCAAAAAACCAGGAGTTCCTGCCTCCTTTCATGAATTAGTTATTAATTCATGGCCAGACACATAAAGCACTCAGCCTACAAGCCATCAATTAAGCCAAGGACATAGCTTTGTTACAGTCCACTTTTTTGGTACTTTGGCTGTAGGGCAATTGAGCAGGTAATGCTTATATATTTTGCCCTTTTGACTGGTTAACAAGCACTTGGATTCCACACTCTTTGGTTTATGTCTTATGTCCAGCTGGAGATGAAACGTTTAGTTCTAAATGGCCGAAGTACCATGGACCTGCTAGAAAGCTGTTTGAAAAGATTCCTGAGTACTTTACCTTTGTTCTCTCCCTTGCTTTTAGTTCCTTAAATGTGTAGCTCATAAAAATGAGCCACTCAATCATGTACCAAACTTGTTAAGCCATTCCATCATTCCTTTCCAGTTTGCTGTAGCATCAGCTTAATATAGGGTATCCTATTGACCAAGCAAAAGTCTACCCTCTCTCATTAAAATTATCTCTGATCAATACAAAGACATTAGTGACTTTGCAGCCCCACAAGCTTGGTGATGTATCCCCACTTAAGAGGCTAGAGAGAAAGCCTCTAAATCATTTTCTCTTTACACCTTTTGAAGAAGCCAGACAAGAGATGAGTATCACTGGTGATCATCGCATCCAAATCTGACCTCTTATCTATCTGCTGGAAAGCTAAGTGGAAAGCCTAACAAAAAGTATTTTGATGTGATTAACATTTTTCTTTATGTATATTTATAGCAGTAATATCAATGCCTATTTACGCACAATATACATTGATGTATACATATACACACATGGATATATACATATACAAACACACATACATGTGTACACATGTATTTTTACTCAGCTAAACCTGAATAAAAAAATGGATTACTTTCCCTTGAAGAACAATGAAATCCAAATCTTTCTTCTTTGACAGGAATAGATACCCTTTTTTCTGTGTTAGGGCTAAAGATTTAATCAGAAGACTGACTAGATCTTAAAATGTTATCTTTGAGTAATTAATAAAAGGGGATGATCTTAATCTGTTGGATCTGAAACTGAAAATGAAGTCTCATTATTCTAAAATTAGAAGTAACAACAATTATGATGGTACATAATTATGATTTAATCTTACATTTTTATTGTACTTGACTTTTCAAAGGACTTTCACATGTTATTTCATCCCCATATACAGGATAGAGCAGACAAGATTACTGCCATCAGACAGAAGTAGATTCCTAGAAATGAAAGATTATATTAACCAGCTAGTGAAGGGTATGGTATTAAGTATTTCCTGGATATCACGCTATCCTTTAACATGTATGGAGGGCTTATGATGTAGTCTTAGTGAAACATCTGTATGTTTATTATTATAGCAAAAAGGAAAGAATATTTCAGTTAGTGGTCTGTGTGTGGGCTGAGATGCTATTTCAAAGAGCTTGGGCTAACTCTTAACATGCTCGAATTAGTACTTCATGAATACAGAGAAAATCAGAAATGAGAGAGGAAGGTCAGGGTGGAAGGTTGCTTCAGGATAAGATCTTAGAACACCGACACCCTCAACAAGAAATGTTTCAGACAATTTGCAACAATCATTTTCAGGGAGAGAAGCCAGGGGGAGCCAGAATGAAAGCACTATTTTTCAACTTAAGAACCAAAGGCTACAGACACCAGGGGACAAGTAGGAGATGGGTTATGTTTGTCTTCCTGCCTAAGGTATTTAACAATTATATTTGTTATAACAGATTAAAAGGATCTCGAGCAATTCTTTGATATATTGTCTTATTAAAGAAAATGCAAGATCCTAGGCAGAATGGGAAAGATAATCCAAGAAGGAAACCAGAAAAAAATTCTTCTGATGGACAGTGGTATTAAAACTGATGCCAAGAGGTTGGAGATTAGAAGACAAAAACAGAAAAGAAAGTCAACAAAGAGAAACCACACTTGTAGTGTCAAAGAATAGGTATAAGGTATCTCCATGACGGATAAATCTAGATTTAAAAAAAATCACCCCCTCTAGATTTTTTGTGGAAAAAGCAACATTATTTATTTCACTGAAACTATGAGTGATCCTTGAACAGGTTCATGAATCGTATAAATGATGTGAATAAGAAGGGATATGTAGTGGTAGTTACAGTTTTCTGCAAAGGTGAATGGAGTTGTATTTTTTTTTTTTTTTAGAGCTGACAGGACTAACCAGAAGGCATACTGCCTTCCAGAAGAACAGGAACAAAACAGCTTTCCATGACCTCTTGAACATACCAGTCACCACCTGAATCTCCTTACTGATGGGAGAACAAATTATAGCCCTAGAAGAAACCCATAATGCAATTCTAGTGACTTTGCGTGGGAAAATAATGAACTTGAAGACAGGAAAAGAATATAAAACACTAATGTTTCTTGGACACAATTAAACTGCTGTCATTAATCTCCTTCCACCTTGGAAGAGAAGGAGAAAATTGGAAATGAAAATATAGCTACATAAATAGTGTTGTAGAATAGGATTCAGATTTTTTGGTCTAAGGCTTACATTAACCAAATGATGACCTCCATCCCTTGCCAAGAGTGGTTGCCTGGAAACAAAAACTACTAAGGTTCTTTGAGCTTCTTTGAACTCCATTAAAGTGCATATAAGAAGCTGTACCTCTTCTAATAATTAACGGACATCTGAGGTCTCTTCTATCTTTAAATATTATAATCCTTCATTATTGTTCTTTTTAGTTGATTGGTATTGTTCCTTTTAACATCATGCTACCCAGTTTTATCTGGGCACTTATTTCCTCATGAAAATTTAGTTGATTGGGTGGTGAGTTTCCTGCCAAACATTTTCTTCCCACTCTTTGGAAGATGTTGTCTCAGTCCATACCAGTCATTTAAGGGACACTGGGTTTTTCCACAGAAGAAAACAGACCTTTCAGCAATTGATATTTATTATAAACACATTTTTTTGTGATTCACACAAATGAGTAAAGAAATAACTAGACACATAGGGAGTATAAGAAGGGGATCAAAGAGAGAGGACTTCAGTGTCAAGGATAAATCTGATTCACAGTTACCACAAAGAAAAGCATACAAACAGATCACAGTCATGGAAGGGGAAGTATTTGCCTTTCAGCTAGAAGAGGGAAGTCATTATTTCTCTAGTGAGAGGATCTTCATGCTATTGCCAGAGGTTCCAGATCAAGGACCTTGTGAAAGCACTCTCTGACCCAGGTTATGCTACCAGACCTCATCACTCTTCCTAGTTTGTTCTAGGAATGCCTGTGGGACTCTGTTGAACATAATAGGGCAGCTTTACTATTTGGATCAAGATAAGGGACTTTTTATGGAGAGATGAGTCTTATTTTGGTCTGTCTTGATTGTTTTCCTGCTTCTGCTGATAATCAGAGGGAATGCCAGAGATTACTTCAGAAGCTGGACAATTCTACAACGAAAGATTCCAGGAAATGGAGTGGTTTCCAGGCAGGAAGAAGAGGAATGACTTGAGCAGAGATAGTTTAGTGTGTGTGTGTGTATGTGTGTGTGTGTGTGTGTGTGCATGTGTGTGTAAATATATATAGTATTGTATATAAGCAGCTGGGTGGTGCAGTGGATAGGGAACTAGGCCTGGGGTAAGAAAGACCTGAATTTGATTCCAGCTCCAGACATTTATTAGCTCTATGACTTGGCAAGTCATTTAACTTAAAAGTTTTTCTCAGTTCCTCATCTGTAAATTCAGGATTATAATATCCCCTACTTCCCAGGACTGATGTGAGGATCAAATGAGATAATGTTTATAAAATGCTCTGCAAACCTTAAAGCACTGTAAAAATGTCAGTTATTGTTATTACATCCTTATGGAGAGGAACCAAAAATAGAACAGAATGCCAAAGGAAGTTGTGGCTTTTCTATCATCAGAGTCAAGGAAAAAACCCAAACATTTTCTGTGTCTTAATTTTTAGAGTTCTTTAAGCAGAAACTGGATGCCTAGATGACCACTTGTGGATGTTGGAAAGGGGTTTCCTAAATTTCAAAAAGTCCAGAGAAAAAGCAGGAATGAAACAGAATTGCTGACTTTAGGTGGTAGCACCTAATACCTCCCTCATTTCTTGAATACACTCCTTTCCTAATGTCTACTTCTTAGAATCCTTAGTTTCTTTCAAAGTTTCAAAGAAATTTCCAAAGTGCCAAATTTTACATGAAGCCTTTCCTTAGAACCTCAGATACTAGGACCTTTTTTTCTATGTATACATCTATATTGATATGTATGTATGTAGATATGACTATATACATAGGCACATATGCTATGTCACCCAACTGAATGTAAGTTCCTTAAGCGTTTAGAATGTTTCATTTTGTCCTTTTATCCCTAGAACCTAGCACATAGCAGATTCTTAATAGGTTGTTTGGAAATGTTTCAGCAGAGGCTAAATGCTCATCTCTCCAGAGACTGGGGAAGGAATTAGTACACTGTAATAGGAGGCTGGATTAAATTTATAGAAGGACCCTTCTAGCTCTAAGATTCTCTAATGCTCTGATTTCTTCCCCTCTTCAATGTACACTTTGATGCTGCAAGAACATGAAAGAATTCTGGCATAGAAATAGCTCCAATCCATCTATTCTAAGAGCTTGCTAAATAATATAGGGGGGAAAACACTTCCTGATAAAAAGATACTCCATAAAATGGAAACCTAAAGGAATGTAATACCCCAGAACATAACTGTGGGATGAAGTTTCTGAGGTCTGATTTTCAGTCTTGAGAGAACAGAAATATGATCCAGCCAGCTTTAATGCTTTCTTTTTCCTTTGGCATAAGCTGAAAATGATTAGAGTGGTTTTTTTAATAGTACAAGCATTGATGTAATAGAACTTGTACAGTACATGAGAGAAGTTCTTTCAGAAGCATGTTATTTTTTTTAATCCACAGATGTTAGCTGTTTTCACATCAAAATAATGATGTTAGTCATGAGTTTCCTGGAAAAGCATTTTTAAAAGCTTTTGAGCAGATGAGATGGGAGATGTGTTCTTTAGAGCCAAATGAAAAGAGGCAGGTTTTCAGTAGAATATCATAAGAAGTAATTCTTTGGCAGTAGCCCTTGAACAGAAATTGTAAGTGGCAGCTGAAGATTTGGGTTTTTAAGAAACTGGCAGAGTTACATCTTAACCTATAAGGAGAGAGAAGCATCAAATGACTAAAAAGATCACTTAAGAGGTGAAAACATCCTTCTTCTGCTACCTCTTCCTCTCCCCTTGACTCTACCCAGCTCAACCCTACCCCTTCCCAGTTGTTTTCTTCTTTGGTCCTTCATTCTTTACATGGAACTCCTGGTACTCTTGCTCAGATGCTGCATGTGTCCATTCTCTGGAGTGTTGGTTGCACCTTCCCTTGTCTCCCCTCTCTCCAGCCCTCCTGTCCAGCCACCCCACCATCACTAACACACACATACTAGGTCAGGAGGAGGAATTAACACACTCTTTTCCCGTAGGCACAGTTTATGTTCTATCTCTCACTTATAATTATGCCACTTCTGAAGATATCTTCTGAGCACAGCCTGACTTTCCATTTATCCCTATCTTACTATCTTTTATATTCTTCCAGCTTCACTCTAGCTTCCTATCTTTCCTGGATGCCCTAGTCCTGCTCTGCTTCTTCTTGCCCCCATCCCACTTGACAGTCTTGACCTTCAACTATTGGATTCAGAAATACATTTTAGTGGAGTAATAGCAACAGCTGTGTGTGTGTGTGTCTATGGAGAGAGAGACAGAGAGAGAAACAGAGAGAGAGAGGGACAGAGACAGAGAGACACAGAGAAAGAGAGAGAGAGA
Organism: Petaurus breviceps papuanus; assembly: GCF_028583685.1. NCBI lineage: Eukaryota > Metazoa > Chordata > Mammalia > Diprotodontia > Petauridae > Petaurus > Petaurus breviceps. Next base: position 10,745,496 of record NW_027185698.1, read on the forward strand.
GAGAGAGAGAGAGAGAGAGAGAGAGAGAGAGAGAGAGAGAGAGAGAGAGAGAGAGAGAGAGAGAGAGAGAGAGAGAGAGAGAGAGAGAGAAAGAGAGAGAGAGAATAGAAAGACAAAAACAAAGGCAAAAAGGCAGAGAGAAATAGAGAGACAATGAGAAGGAGAAAGAGAAAGAGAAAATTCTGACTATCTCCAAAAGAAACTGCAATGTAATGGTATCTTCTTTAAATTTTAAACAGGACAAGGATCCTTAAAGTACATAGGAGAATATATATTTATGTTATATAATATATATTATATATAATATGTTATAATATATCATATTATGTATCATATATTTTATATATGTTATATATAATATATACATTACCTTGTATTACACACACACACACACACACACACACACATATGTATTACCTTAGGACAGCTAGTTCAAATTGGACCTCAACTTTCTCATCTGTAAAATGAGAGAGCTGGACTAAATGATCTATACTTTAAGGTGGCAGCCAGGTTCAATATTTCATTATCCTGGTGGTGGTTTGAAATCGTGCCCAGATGAATGAGCAGGAAAGTGGAAAGGAGTGAATAGAAGGGAGAAGCACATAAAAGGACCAAAACATTGGCCCCCAATCTCTTCTCAAGAATAAAAGGACTTAAGACATTTGGTTCTATTTTCATTTCTTCTCTGAGCTCCTGTGTGACATTGAAATAATCCCTTAATCTCTTTCTGTTTTAATTTCTTCATCTATGGAATGGAAACCATCTGGCTTATCATTGATATATGTTTGCCATTCTATATAACTGAATGACATTGTTGTACATTTTTTTATTGTGTTGCCTGGGGTACTCAGGAGTTGTCACTTCCACAAAGTGACACAGCCAGTATAAAGCAGACAGGTATTGCACCATACTTTCTTGAGTTGAAGACCAGCTCTCTATCCACTATATTAACAGTTCTCAAAGTGTGCTATGGACAACCTTGGAATTCCTAAGATCCTTGCAGGTATTCCAGGAGGTCAAACTATTTTCAGGATAATACTAAAATGTTTCCATTTTTAATATTTTAGTAAATGGCAATTGATAACACCCTCATGAACAAGAGCTCTTTGGAGAGTTCTTTATAATTTTTCAGGATGTAAAGGGATCCTGAGACCAAAAAGTCTAAGAGCTATATAGCACTACATCATGCTGACACTCATAGCACAGAGTAGGTAGGAGCTTGTTACTCTGTGTGTGTATGTGTGTGTGTGTGTGTGTGTGTGTGTGTGTGCTATTCTCATCAGCTATAAGGACAGCTATAACCTCCCTGTGCTTATCCTTCTGAAGCTTAATTGAAGAAACTTCTGATAATGCAAGCTATTCTTTTTACCCTATCTTGATGATTTTTCCTAAAAAAAAAAAATGTTTTTAAAAAGTTACTTTCATTATCCTGGCAACCAGCTGTTAATGCATGCCTTCAGTTAGTTAACATTAAGCTTCACATCTCAGTCTTCCACTCAATAACTGATGCACATTTTGCTACCTCTTGTGTCAGCTTTCTCTTGATTCCAATCTGGCTTACCTTATTGTCTTAATTTAAGGACAAGGCAGGAAAGGAAGGAAAGAGAAAGCTAGAGAGAACAAAAAAAGAAAGAATGAATAAGATAAAGAGAAGAAAAAGGGAAAAGAACCTGAGCAAAAAAAAACAACCAAACAAGACATTAGAAATGAGATATAAATTCCTGGTTTTTCTATGGTCACTGAAATACTTCACAAGTAAAATAACTGATCGATCTTTCCATGTTTTTTGACTTGGTTTGTGTTTTCCTGTGTGTGTGAATGTGGGGAAGCTTCAATGATTAATATTTTAAATGCCTCTAAATAAATAATTTCACCTTGTTTAGCTATTTACTACACTCTTTTTTTTTTAATACCAAAAGTGAATTTAATAGACTAAGATACTGCTCGCAAAAACAGTTAACAATAGCAAAACATGCAAGACAAGATATCCGTTCACTTAAAGGTGCTTCAGAATCTTCTGTTTACTTTTTGTAGATTGTCAGTAAATCACTGTCTTGATAGAAGCTTGTTTCACTGTTGAATCTCTTTCAAGTTCTTAGTACAGAGAGGACACATGGTTTTCCCGCTTCCTTCCACAAAACGAACATTTACTAACAAGTTGAGTAATATTTGCTGTTGCATTTTGAACATGTTTTTAGTAACACAATTCAGGGTGGTTTAGTCTTCATTAGATGGACATTTATTTCCCCCTTGAAAATCATTGGCTAGTTCCTTTTTCAGATAAAGGAGCACATAATAAAATAATAATATAATCATTTTTTTTCTAAATCCAGAAGTATACATATAGCCATCTGAAAATAAAGGGGATGCCTGTTTTCCAACATTTTTTTTCAACCTTTTACCACAGACCCATCTTCTCCTTATAGGGGAAAATATATAAATATTGATATGTTTGAAAAAGTATATAATTATGTTTTATATAATTATTTTACCTCTTTATCCTCAGAGAAGAAGCATGGTTTAGCAGGTAGAGCGGGCCTAAAAATGATCACCAGCTGTGTTCAGGTCTCACCTCTGACCCAATCTGACTGTATGATGGACCCTGAACAAGTGAATTAATCTTTCAGTGTTCTAGGCAAATTTCTAGACTTCAAATTTTGCAAAGAAGATGCTGATATCATTGGTAAAAGAAATTTCTTGAACTGGGAGTTCCCTAAAACAACAAAATCACATTTTTAGTCTCAACTTCTGCATTCTCAGCTATGGCTATTGATGTTATAATTGCAGTTATCTTCATAGTTGACTTTTTGATATTATTCATTGAAGGTACGGCTAAATGTGATAATCAAATTTTCCATGAAATGATGTCTCTTAATATTTGGGGGCACATGGTGAAATCAACTCTACCAATTTTATTTGCCTCTCCAAAGCAATCCTTTTATCCATCTTCCTCTTGTCTTGCTTTCGTTGTCTAGATTAATTTGTCATCACAATGTCATATCGATGAATTTCAGGATTTTTTCCCCTAGTAGTATTGAATGTCTCGTTGTTCACTAAATAAAAATTTTATATTTAGAATACCTACAGTAGAGTACACAGATTATTAACATCCTTTTTTCCCATTTCTGTCACTCTTCCATTCTCATTGTAAGAACAGATCAGGGAGGAACATAGCAGGCTGAGAGCCAATTTTTATTTTCTTTCTTTAATGAGGGGCAATGGCCAAAGAATTTATCACCTACTGGTGATCCTATTAATGATAAGTATCTGTATTTATGATATCTTCTACTGGTATAATTATCATGGGACTCTGACCCTGGATGGTGGACCCATAATCAGAGGATCTATATAATACATATGTCCTCTTTGTTTGTTGAAGGCTATGTACAAACAGAGGTTTGTGGTTAGTACTTTGGTTTCTAGGACATCATGGAGTTTAGACTAGAGTGAAGGAAAGGGAGAACATGTCATAAGATTGAGTCTTGTATTTGAATATCAAATTTTATATTTAGCTCTGCTTCTTTCATCAGGAATGCTTGAAAGTCCTCCATTTCATTAAATATCCATTTTCCCATGAAGTTTTCCTGAATAGCTTATTCTTGGTTACAATCCCAGATCTTTTGCCTTCTGGAATATTGTATTCCAAGCCCTTTGCTTCTTTAATATGGTAGCTCATGAATTTTGTGTAGTCCTCACTGTGACTCCATGGTATTAAGTAGTTTCTTTCTGGCTGCTTGAATTATTTTCTCTTTGACCTTGGAGATTTGGAATTTGGGTATATTCCTTGCAGTTTTCATTTTGGGATCTGTTTCAACTAATGATGCGTAGTTTCTTTCAATATCTATTTTGCTTTCTGTTTCATGAATATCTGGCAATTTATTTTGACAATTTTTTTTTTTGAGATATAATGTCTAGGCTCTTTCTTTGATCATAGTTTTTAGGTAATTCTATAAATGTTAAATTCTCTCTCCTTGATAAACTTTCTAGGATAGTTGTTTTTTTCTATGAGATAGTTTCTGTTCTATTTTTTTTTCATTCTTTTGTATTTGTTTTATTGTTTCCTGATGTCTTATGGAACCATTAGTTCCCACTTGCCCAGTTTTAATTTTTAAGGAACTATTTCTTTTTTTAAATTAAATTTTATATTTATTTTTAGTTTATAACATTCATTTCCACAAGATTTTGAGTTACAGATTTTCTCTCCATCTTTCCCCTACCCACCACCCAAAACAGCGATCTCACTGTATACCCCCTCCCCCAATATGCTCTCTCCTATATCCTCCCCATTCTCCCTCCAACTTTGTGGTAGGGCAAGATGAATCTCCATACCTCAGTGCCTGTGTATCTTATTTCCCAGTTGCATGTAAATAAAAATGATAACATATATATATATATATATATATATATATATTTATATATTTAAAGCAATTGGGGTTAAGTACCTTGCCCAAGGTTACACGGCAAGTTATTTTGTGTGGGTGCTAAGTATTTGAGGCTAGAACTGATCCCAGGTCCTCCCAACTCTGGGGCCAGTGCTCTTACTCACTGCGCCACCTAGCTGCCCCAATAATATATTTTTTAAACGTTTTATTTTACAACTTTGAAATTCAGATTCTTTCCCTTCCTCCCTTGTCACACACCATTACTGGGAATATAAGCAATTCAATATAAGTTGTACATGTGTAGTTACACAAAACATTTCCATAGTGGATATGTTGTGAAAGACTGACTATATTTCCCTCTATCCTCTCTTGCCCCCCAACTTGTTCTATTCTCTACTTTGACCCTGTCCCTTTTCAAAAGTATGTGCTTCTAACTACCCTTAACCCAACCGGCCCTCCCCTTCATCATCCCCCCTCTCATCCCCTTCCCCCCTATTCTCCTACTGTGTTTCCCTGATAATAAGACACTGTCTTATTATTTTTTTGGACAGAAAAACACCAGAGGGCTTATTTTCAGGGGAGGGCTTATTTTAATGAACATTGACAGCAATTTTAATAAACAGGTAAATGTGAACAAAAAAATGTACCTTTATTCAATAAGCAAATCACTGGGGAAGAACAGGATGATGCACTCACTGCTGCAGCTCTGATTGGATGCAGCTCAGAGCGCGGCGTGCGTTTCACTCGGGGCGGGGGAGGACGGTGCATACAGAGGGTACCGTAATGTAGCATGTAGTGCAGGGGATCACCTTCACTACAGTAGCAATCTCAATAGGGCTTACTTTCGGAGGAGGGCTTATTTTAGAGGAATCTTACACAGTAAGGGGAGGGCTTATTTTCGGGATAGGTCTTATTATTGGGGAAACACGGTATAGGATGAGATACTCAATTTAGTGTGTGTGTCATTCCCTCCCTAAACCAAATTCAATGAGAGTAAGGTTGACACATTCCCTTTTGCCTTACTGTTCTTTCCCTCCATTGCTAAAGTTATTCCTTGCCTCTTCTATATGAGATAATTTCCCCATTCTGTCTCTCCCCATCTCCTCTCATTATATTCCTCTCTCATCTCTCAATTTGATCTTTTAAATATCATCCCTTCCTATTCAATTCATCCTGTGCCCTCTGTCTATGCACACCTGTACACATATATTCATACACTCACATATGTATTCATATACTCATATGCCCTCCTATAAAGACATATATGTGTATATACATATGTGTATATATACATACACACATATACATACACATTTATATTCCCTTCACCTATCCTCATACTGAGAAAAGTTTTATAAGTTACAATTATTCTTTTCCCATGTAGGCATATAAATAGTTCAACTTTGATAAGTTCCTCATAATTTCTTTTCCCTGTTTACCTTCTCATGCTTCTCTTGGTTCTTGTATCTGAATGTCAAATTTTCTATTCAACTCTGGTTTTTTCATTAAGAATGCCTGAAAGTCCTCTATTTCATTAAAAGACCATATTTTCCCCTGAAACATGATACTTTTGCTGGGTAGGTGATTCTTGGTTTGAATCCCACCTCCTTTGATCTCTGGAATATCACATTCAAATTCCTTTGGTCCCTTAATGTAGAAGCTTCTAGATCCTGTGTTATCCTGATTGTGTTTACACAGTATTCAAATTGTTCCTTCTTGGCTGTTTGTAATATTTTCTCCTTGATCTGGGAACTGTGCGACCTGGCTATAACATTCCTATCTTTTTGGGTTCTTTTTCAGGAGGTGATTGGTGAATTCTTTCAACTTCTATTTTGCCCTCTGGTTCTAAAACATCAGGGCAATGCTCCTTAAGAATTTCTTGAAGGATGATTTCTAGTTTCTTTTTTTTATCATGGCTTATCAGGTGGTCCAATAAATTTTAAATTATCTCTCCTGGATCTACTTTGTAGGTCAGTGGTTTTTCCAATGAGATATTTCACATTGCCTTCTATTTTTTCAGTTGTTTGGATCTGTTTAATAGTATCTTGATTTCTAATAAAGTCATCAACTTCCATTTGCTGCAATCTAATTTTGAAGGAATTATTCTCTTCAGTGAGTTTTTGAAATTCTTTTTCCATCTGGAAAATTTGGCTTTTTAAGGTATTCTTCGGCTTTTTGGGCCTCTTTTGCCATTTGAGTTAGTCTATTTTTTAAGGTGTTATTTTCTTCAGTCAGATTGTTGACTTTCTTTTCATGATTTTCTTGCATCATTCTCATTTATCTTCTCAATTTTTCCTCGACTTCTCTTACTGATTTACACTCTTATTATTTTCTAGATCTTCCAGGAATTCTTGGTGGACTTGTGTCCAATTCACATTTTTCTTTGAGGTTTTGCTTGTACTTTTGATTTCATTGTTTTCTTCTAAGTTTGTGTTTTGATCTTCTCTTTCACCATAGTAACTCTTTTTTTTTAATCAATCAGGGTTAAGTAACTTGCTCAAGGTTACATGGCCAGTTATTTTTGTGTGGGTGCTGAGTATCTGAGGTCGGAACTGATCCAAGGTCTCCCGACTCTGGGGCCGGTGATCTTACTCACTGTGCCACCTGGGTACCCCAATAGTAACTCTTAATGGTCTGGTTATTTTTTTGTTGTTTGCTCGGTTTCCACTGGATTTCTTGATTTGGAACTTTACTAATGTTGGGCTCTGATTCTGGTGTGTGTGTGTCTGTGTGGCCTCAGGGGCATTGTGTTAAGCTTTAGGTTTTTTCACACTCCTATTTTTAGATTTAGTTCTAGAGGTTTGAAATTTTTCAGTGCTTTCAAAGTGTTGTGGTCTGGGGAGAGGTGTGATCATTGCTCTATTTGTCTGCACTCTGGTCATCACCTAGGAAGGGCCCCTGGTCCCTTGAGATTTCAACACATTTTGCTTCTCAATTACCCCTGCCCCACCCTTGGTACTGGAAACAAAACTGTTCCTTAAGTGGCATCAAAAGTGTTATTGTTCCTCAGGATTGTCATGTCTTCTTGACTGAAAGTACTCCTCTACTTTTGAACCCAGAAGTGGGTATGGGCAGTAGGGTTGCCCAACAGTGTTAGCACAGGGATATCCTGTATTCTCTTTCTAATCAGTTGCCTGGTCCCCTTACACTATCTGGTTGGGAAGGTCCCAAAGCTGCTTCTGCTTCTGTAACCACCATCTGGTCTAACTTGGGCTCTGGGTCAGCATCCTCCTCCATGACACAGGTCTCTCTTTCTTTGTTGTTTTGGGCTAGAATGGGCTTTTGCTGGTATTTCCACTCCAAAAATTGATTTGCAGTATTATTTTATGGTTGTTTATAGGCAAATGCTGTCATGACAGTGCTTCTTGACTCAAATCATCTCCGCTCCACCCTTGGCTACTTTGTGTTTCTCTCTTTGAGACTAGGTAACAGAGCAAGTAGGATGAATTTCTAGCCTTGATGGCAATTTTATGAATCTGAAGGTGTAAAGCCAAGCACGAGCTGCTTTCCAGAGGACTACTGCCGTGAATAGCTTTAGGATTCTGATCAGGCAGCATAGTGTTCTCTCTGTTTATTTGGCAGTAAACTAAAGCAAAACAAAGAAACCAAAGTGCAGCATTCACAATGATATTATATAACAACTTGCCACTAAACTGGCCACATAGTTTTAAACAAAAGATATCATTCCGTAAATCCTTAACTCAAACATTCTTAAGGAGCAATCCTCCTTAAGGGATACAAAGTACAAAGGTGTCCTACCCCTAGCTCACATTGCCTTAATCTTGTCAGTCAGAAAGTCTTCTTTATTCTTGATTGGAGACTAGCTTCCAATCATCTTTAACTCAATCATCCTTAAGGGGTACAAGGTACAAAGTACAAAGGTCTCCCACCCCTAGGTCACAGTAAATCATGATCTTGTCAGTCAGCATTAAGTACCCAAGGTGAGGTCTTTTCATCTTGGCTCAAGGCTGGTTCCCAAATTCCACTGTTCCTCTTCCATGGTCCCAGCTTTTGCCTGAATTCACTCAACCATAGCCTGGATTCACAGGCAGGCAATTCTCAGCTTATTGTCCAGCTCCTCATCCAGTTTCCATTCCATATTGGAGTTTACAGTGTCCAGTCTGCCTCAAGTCCTTCACAGTTATTGTTTCTGGGAAGACAAAGCTTCACAGAGCCAAAACAATATTTATACACATTGCTAGCACTATCATTAATTCACTACCTGCCTGTGAAATCAACACAGACCCACAAACAAGATCTGAGAATTACAAAGTATCACAAACACAAATCAAAACAGAACAGATAAACAGAGTGCTGGACACCACAAGTTTTCTCCTCAACTCTGCTCAGTCCCAACTTGTGTTCCTGCTTTTATATGGTCTTTACCTCCTCCCTGTTCTGCCCATCTCTTCCATCCTTCCTTTTCCTGTCTTTGGCAAGTCCTTCCCACTGTGGGTTTCACAGGTTCTGTTTCTTAACAAAGACTTGATATAATCACTTGCAAGGCTCAAAGACAATTGAACTGAAACAAGGTGCTAAGTACTCATTTCCTTGCCATTACAGAAGGGTAGGGAGTTCTTGGACAAAAGTACTGGTTCCTTACCAGGAAATGTCTCCACAATGATATTTTGAAGATGACCACAGATAAGAAGTAATGCATAAGCCATTTCTTTGGCTTTCCAGAAGATAGAGAATTTGGCTGTTGCTTAGTCAAGGAAGAATCAAAGTAAAAGTTAAAAACAGTGGAGCAAGTCTGATTTTTTTTTCATATTTTAATGTTTTAAAAGTACGCTATAGAAGGCAGTCATTTTTGTAAACATTTTCTAGAATAGATTGCTCTCTATAGTCAATAATTGACTGAATATTATAGAAAATAAAATTCTTCAGGATGTAGAATTTGTTCATTGATATATATGTTAAAATATATAATATTACATATTATAATATATAATATTACATATTATAATATATATAATATTATGCATATATGTGTGTATACACACACATATATCTGAAGGTGTGCTCATCCTTAAAGGCTGTACTCTAACACTTTTGTTAAAATCACACACAATAAATAAAATGACAGAGAACCCTGATCAAAAAAGCTGATTACTAAGGTCAAGTGAAGCATAATACAAGAAGACAGATACTTGCCAAAGTTGTTTGCCATTTTCTTGGGAAATATCTTGCACACAGTTCAAATGGAATAGATTTGCTATTAATGTTGAAGTTCTCCATATGCTATATATCAAATGAGATATTATTTTGAAACTCCTATTATAGTGATTAGCACATAGTAGGCATTATATAAATGCTTACTCCCATTCTCATTCCCTTGCTTCTTTGGGAGGCTGATATTATTCTGACTGTATCACGTTTCAGAGTATTGTAGGCCCTGCTAAATTTGACCATTATTTTAAAATTACATATGATTATCCATAATCTATATGGATGGGAAAAATTTTTCCCTCCAGACAATGGCATCCATTTGGATGTCCAGTCCTTTAAGTTAGTGTATCATTGTATATCTATATCTATATAAATCTAGATCTATTTTTTATGGAACAGAGCTCTATCTCTGTCTCTCTCTGAACACAACACACACATAAATGTATGTATGTATTTATGTCTGGGACATACAGTGTAGATTGACAATGAATTATGATCAGGATTTACTATCAGGAAAAGACCAGACTGGATTACATGTATGAAACTGCAAAGTACTTTCAATGCTATCAAGATAGCCTCAGTAGATACAAAAAACCCTTTGAATTATAAATATTCTCCCATTATGCTGTTTGTTTGCTACACATGGATGAACAAAGCTTTCAAGGAATGAAATTTCAGGGGAATCAAAGGGCAAAGGAAGCATAGTCATATATGGACTGATAAACCATAGGCAGCGTGGTTCATTGGGGAAAGTGTTGGACTTAGAGTCAGGACAAACCAAATCAGGATAATATTGTCCAGGTCACAGGGTTGTTGTGAGGATCAAATAAGTCATCTTATGTAAAGTGGTCTGCAAAATCTTACGGTCCTATATAAATGTTAACTAATCTTTCTCTTCTTAAAAATAATGATAACAGTATCCTTTCAGTAGCTCTTATTTATATGTCAATACTTTGATATATATGTATATGTATACATACATATATACATGTATACACTGTGGCATTTAAAAATGTTTGAGAGACAATTTCTGGGTAATTTAATAATTTTATTAATGCCAGCATTTTAATAAAAGGATGCTAATTTGGTTGTCTCTTTCTTAGACTAAAGACAATCATTACTATGGGCTCATGGTTTTTATTTATACCCTTACCCTTCAAAGAATAAGTATTCCTCAGGGTGGCAATCAACCCTGATTGGTTAAAAATTAATGAGAGAATGAATATCATAATGAGGGGCTGGACTTGAACTATGATTATGTCATCCACTTCTAAGTTTCCCCAGCCTTGGGCAATCTATTCAAAGAATTTATGCCCCATCCAAGCCTGAGAACACAATGGCTACCCCAGGGGTCTAGTTAAAGGAAAATGTTCAGATACAAAACGAATGCTTGCCAAAAACACTATTTTATGAGGAAATCACACAGGGCAAGCACTCACATGGTGGTAATAAGAAGTAGTACAAGGACACTCTAAAGGTCTCTCTTAAGAACTTTGGAATGGGGCAGAGCCAAGATGGCGGAGTAGAAGCACAACCTTCCCGCGGCTCTGGCTTCCACCTTCCCCAATCCATGTAAAAAGGGGACTCTAAACAAACTTTGGAGCTGCAGAACACACAAAATTACACAGAGAAGCTAACCTCCCACTGAGGACAGCCCGGCAGGCGCCTGAATCCAGCACAGCGCTCTGGGAGCCAAGCCCAGCACCACACCGAGGATTTAGCCCCAGGGCGGGCCTGAACAGCCACGGCCGGAGGGACTCTAGAACAGCAGCAGCGGTGGCAGTTTACAGATTTATCAACACATAGATGTGAAGGACAAGGTGAGAGGCCAGTGCAGTCTGGACTTTGGAACCAATAAGTGGGAGTGCGTGGCTTTTACTCCCGGGGCAAAAAGCCACTGAGACACCGGCACAGCCAGCCAGTGCCACGTGATGGCTTCAGCTCCTGGCCTGCAGAGCATAGGGGGACCGAGCACCAGTCTGAGGGGTCATTGCTCTTGTTTTAACCTGCTTGGATCTGGATTGCAGTCTAGGGTGGAGGTCCTGGGGTGTGTGTCCAGCTTGCCAGAGCGTGTGGAGACCTCAGAGAGGGCACCCATCTAATACCTCTGGCAGCTGAGAAAACCCCAGCGTTTGGGACAAAAGCTCCCCTGTCTGGTGGCAGAGTCCTACTTTGGCAAAAAGCCCAAAAGTCAAGTAATTGAGTGGCAAAATGAGCAGGCAAAAGAAACAAAAGAAGACAGAAGGTTCCAACATTACACTCCTACTTTGGGGACAAAAAGGAGCAAGTCATGGAACAGGAGGAAAACAGTGAAGTCAGAACTCCTGCACCAAAACCTTCAAAGGAAAATATGATCTGGTTACAGGCCATAGAGGACCTTAAGAAGCAGATAAGAGAAGTGGAGGAAAAATTGGGAAGAGAAATGAGAACGATGCAAGAAAATTATGAAATGAGAGTCAACAGCCTGACTGAGGAAAATAATACCTTAAAAAACAGACTGACTCAAATGGCAAAGAAGGCTCAAAAAGGCAATGAGGAGAAGAATGCCTTAAAAAGCCAAATTTGCTGGATGGAAAAAGAATCTCAAAAACTCAATAAGGAGAATCATGGCTTCAGAATTAGATTGGAGCAAATGGAAGCTAATGACTTCATGAGAAATCAAGATGCTGCTAAACAGATCCAAACAAATGCAAGAATAGAAGGCAATGTGAAATATCTCATGGGAAAAACCACTGACCTGGAAAATAGATGCAGGAGAGATAATTTAAAAATTATTTGACTACCTGAAAGCCATGACCAAAGTAAGAACCTGGAAAGCATCCTCCAGGAAGTTCTCAAAGAAAACTGCCCTGATATTTTAGAACCAGAGGGCAAAACAGATGTTGAAAGAATCCACCGATCACCTCCTGAAAAAGATCCCAAAAAGAAAATTCCTAGGAATATTATAGCCAGGTTCCAGAATTTCCAGATTAAGGAGAGAATTTACAAGCAGCCAGGAAGAAACAATTTGAATATTGTGGAAACACAATCAGGATAACCCAGGATCTGGCAGTTTCTACACTGAGGGATCGAAGGGCTTGGAATGTGATATTCCGGAGGTCAAAGGAGCTGGGATTAAAACCAAGAGTCACCTACCCAGCAAAATTGAGTATCATGTTTCAGGGGAAAATATGGTCATTCAGTGGAATAGAGGACTTTCAAGCATTCTTGCTGAAAAAACCAGAGTTGAATAGAAAAATTGACATTCAGATACAAGAAGCAAGAGAAGCATGAGAATGTAAACAGGGAAAAGAAATCATAAGGAACTTATCAAAGTTGAACTATAAACATTCCTACATGGAAAAACAATAAAAAAAACTTACAAAACTTTTCTCAGTAGTTGAAAGGATTAGAAATATATACACACACACACACACACACACATATATATGTGTGTCTATATATGAGGGCATATGGGCATATGAATACATATGTGAATGTTTGTATATATGTTTACAGGTATACCTAGATATATACAGTATATACAGATATACATAGATAGAGGGCACAGGACCACTTTAACAGGAAGGGATGATACTTAAATGGTGAAAGTAAGAAGTGAGAGGAATATAATGAGAGGAGATGGGGAGAGACAGATTGGGGTAATCTATCTCATACAGAAGAGGCAAGGGAAAATGGTTACAACAGAGGGGAAGAATAGGAAGGCAAAAGGGAATGGGTTAGCCTTATTCCCATTGAATTTGGCTTGAGGAGGGAGTGAAATACACACTAAACAGGGAATCTCACCCTCCAGTAGAATAGGGGGGGAAGTTGATGAGAGGGGGAATGATGGAAGAGAGGGCAGGCTGGGGGTAGGGAAGTTGGAAGGGCCCACTTTTGAAAAGGGATGGGATCAGGGTTGAGAGTGGAATGGGTGGGAGGTGGGATGGGAGAGAAGGAAGTGTAGTCAGTCTTTTACTATATATCTACTCTGTTTTTGTTTTGCATTAGCCACACATCTACAACCTATACCGAACTGCTTGTCTTCTGAGTGGGGGTGGGTGATGGGGAAGGAAGGGAATGAATCTGGAATTCAAAGTTTTAAAATCAAATATTCAAATATATATGTACATATATTAAAAAAAAGATGTTATCTTTAAAAAGGCCAAGGTCCCCCATTATATCCTGGGCAATATCCAGTTGCCCTGATGTATATCTGGCCACTGGACCTGGATGACTCCAGAGGAGAAAGTGAGGCTTATGTCTTTGTATAGCCTTCATTTACTTAAATTCATTTCACTTGCATGTCATGGCATCACCTCCCTAATGTCATGGTCCTCTTTGAGAATAAAGGACAAAAAATATTTACTATTTATAGCTTTTGTAAACTCTATTTTATTTCATTAAATATCTCCATATTACTTGTAATTTTTAAAAATTATTTTTAAACATTTTGAGATCCAAGTTCTTTCCCTTCCTCCTGTCCCTCCCCACTTAGATTATAAACTCTTTGAGGGCAGGTACTGTGTTTTGTCACTTAGCACAATGCTTGGCACATAGAAGTTGCTTAATAAACATTTATGAATTCAAAAAAAAGAACTTTGGAATCGATTTTGTGACAAGGTTGACACTGGCATAGGACCATTCAGCATGGCATGCCCGTATCAGAGAAGGTGCTGTGCTCTGTTAAGCAAAGCAGAATTGTGAAATAGCTCAAAAGAAAGGCATGATGCACACATTTAGAGAATCCACTCCAGATGTTCACATGGACAATTTGTGCCCAGCCCTGTAGTAGAAAATTCTGATCTCATGTTGTTCTGATCAGCCATAGTCAGACATACTGTAACTTGATTCTAGCATAGTGGTGTCATTTTGGTCCCCTTCGAGAATGAAGGACAAAAACCAGAAAGAAGAGAAGGCTAGCTCAATCTTCAGAGACTGAACTTTTAAAATGAGGACTTTGGAAAAAAGGGGTAAACACTCTGGATCTCCCCAAATCATGTTATTAATTACCATTTACACACACACACACACATAAATTAAATAATGTAAGTACTAGCATGAACTGCCCAGATCACAACACAATCTATACCTATCACTCTGTGCAATGAATGTTCATGTTTTCCTAGAAATTTTCCATAGAGGGACTGTGCAATTTCTGTCTATGGAAATTAATCATATCTGCACAGAGATGTACACATCAGATTTCTGTATCTAAAGTAAATGAGTAATAAATTTTTTTTCAGAAGTTGGCAAGAGTTCTTGTATGAATTGCCTCTTAAGTCTTGTTGCTCTCCTAGTAGAATTAGAATATATATTGAATCCAAGCTTTAGGAACCAGATTTCTTTTCCCTATGTCAGAGTCTAGGTCCCTGATATCACTGAGCTAAGTTACTCAAACTGTGAGTTACAAGAAATTTACATGCCTGCAAATTTAATTTAAATGTCTGCAAATTCATATATTTTCATGATTCATGTTGAGTTCTACAAAATTTTTGCCTCACATAAACAATAGAAAAGCCAAGTATGCAAATAATCCTGTGTTGAGAATTCTAATAATCACCATGTCTTTAAATTAAAATAAAATAAATAAAAGCATTGCAAATAAGTTGGGGCAAAAAGGAGAAAAGGTGTCTATCCAATATTATGTTGATCTGGCTATAAATTTCTCAGTGTCTAATTCATACCAAATAAGGTAATCAGATATCACTTACTCACACTGCATAAAGTGATCACATTTTTTTTTCAGTCATACATCTCTCTGATGGTACCCATTATCTACTTAGTTCGAATAAGTCTTTTTGAGGACAACTCACCATGTATTTCTTTGTTTTCCAAATAATAGGAAACACCTGCATTTCTGATTCTTTGCTATGACGAAAGAGCTGAAATAAATATTGTTGAACATGTGGAATCACTGAGTCAAAAGGTATTCAAGTTTAATAAGTTAAGAGGTAAATTCTAAATTGCTTTCTAGAAAAAGTGGACCAATTCACAGCTCCACAAACAGTGAATTAGCATGCAGATGTTCCTAAAGACCTTATTACATTTTTCAGTTTCCTTTTTTGTCAACTTTACCAACTCTAAGGGTGCGAGGTAGAGCATTAGAGTTGCTTCAATTTTCATTTCTCAAATTATTATTGATTTGGAACATTTTTTTTAAATGGTAATTGATAGCTTAGATTTATTTCTTTGAAAACAGTCACTTCATATCTTTGGAGCATTTTATCCATTGGGAAATGGCTCTATTTCCCATGAATTTAAACCATTTCCTTATGTATCCTGAAAATGAAGACCTTATCATATGAACTTGTTGCAAAGATTATTTACATTCAGAATTACCAGAAGAATATTTATGTTTGGGGCAGCTAGGTGGCGCAGTGAGTAAAGCACAGGCTGTGGAGTCAGGAGGACCTGAGTTCAGTTCCAGCCTCAGACCTGAACACCCACACACAAAAAAAAAATCTAGCCGTGTAACCTTGGGCAAGTTACTTAACCTCAATTGCCCTCCAAAAGGCAAAAAAAAAAAAAAAAGAATATTTATGTTAAAAACATGGGCCTTTGTTCCCAAGAGGCAATCTAGTATATTCTCTTCCTCCTGTTTAATTCTGGGCCAAGTCCATTTTCGAAAAGTAGTTAGTTCCTGTCCAAGCTAAATGTATTCATACACTAGTTCTATAGATTGTCCAAAAACAGCATACCACAGTTTGATTTTTTTCTTTTAATATCTCCCCCTCCCTGAGTTATTCTATAAAGTGATATTTCAATGTTTTCAAGACTGTCACATCCTGCACATATTTTCTCAGGTCTACTTGGCCAATTTGAGTTCCTCTTTCAAATTTCATTTTCTTTCCTTTTTTATCTTTTTTATTTTTTGCTTTTTGGAGGGCAGTTGGGGCTAAGTGACTTGCCCAAGGTCACACGGCTAGTTTTTGTGTAAAGTAAATTTCATTTTCTTAAGGGACATTAAAAAAAATATCTTTGTCATATCACATAGACCAGAGGAGGAGGAGAAGTAGATTTTTTTGGGAGGATTGTGTAGTACTTTTTTAAAAATATTTTTAGAGGTGGCCAGGTAGCACAGCAAGCAAGAGCACCAGCTCCAGTGTCAGGATGACCTGGGGATCGAATATGGGTCAGACACTTAGCACCCACCCAGAAACACCTGGCCATGTAACCTTGAGCAAGTTACTTAACCCCAATTGCTTAGGGGTGGCCAGGTGGCTCAGCAAGTAAGAGCACTGGCCACAGTGTCGGGATGACCTGGGGATCAAATCTGGGCTCAGATACTTAGCACCACACCCAGAAATAACTGGCCATGTAATCTTGAGCTAGTCACTTAACCCTGATCACTTCAAAAAAAAATTACAATATATTTAAATGAAACCATTTCAAGAGGAGGTGGGAACTTGGCCAGTGTGAAAATTTGACCAGCATATTACAAGTTTAATATTTAATTCCATCAGCGTTAACATGAAATTGGAAATCATATTTTAATGTATATTTTATCACTATATCTTTGTTAAACTTTCAGACAGCGCTGATCAAGACTGGAATCACCCCAAATCCAACCTTTTTCACTTTGGATTTTACAATGTTCTTTTATAGTGTCTTTTATTTAAATCTCACAAACACTTTGGGGTGTAACCAGGATAGGTTTTGTTCCCATTTTTATGGGTGAAGAAACTGAGTTTAATTGAAAGGTTAAGTGTTTTGCCCAAGGTCAGATAGATTCAGTTTATAAAGTTGGAAGGGATTTTAGGCCCATCCCTGAATTTAAGAAAACTAAGGGCCAGGATGGTTTAAATAACTTGCTTGCACAAGTAACACTCCTAAATTTGTGGTGGTTGAGTCATTTTTCATTCATGTTAGACTTTTCATGACTCTTTTTAGAGATTCCAGGGCAAAGATACTGAAGAGTTTGGCATTTCCTTCTTTAGATCATTTTACAGATGATCTGTGGCAAACAGGGTAAAATGATTGGCCAAGGGTCACACAGCTAGTAAGTATCTGGACCTGGATTTGAACTCATGAAGATGAATATTCCTGACTCCAGGCCTGGCATTCTATCCACTGTACCACCTAGCTGGGCTACACTGCTAATTAATGGCTAGTAAATGGTGGAGCTGGAACTAGAACCCAAGACTTCTGATTCCAAGGCAGTATTTTTTTCACTATATGACATCATCCTGGGAGAGGAATCTGATTATTAGATTTTATGTTTATTTTTAGTTCACATCATTCATTTCCACAAGATTTTGAGTTACAAATTTTCTCCCCATCTTTCCCCCACCCATCACCCCAAAACAGTGATCCCACTGTATACCTCCTCCCCTAATCTGCTCTCTTCTATATCCTCCCCATCTTCCCTCTGACTTTCCAGTAGGGAAAGATGGATCTCTATACCCCAGTGCCTTCATGTCTTATTTCCCAGTTGCATGTAAAAAGATAATAATAATTTTTTTTATACATTTGATTTTAAAACTTTGAATTCCAGATTGTTTCCCTTCCTCCATTGTCAACCACCTTTACTGGGAAGATAAGCAATTGCATATAGGTTGTACATGTGCAGCTATGCAAATCATTTCCATAGTGGATATATTGTGAAAGACTGACTATATTTCCCCCCATCCTATTCCACCCCCTATTTATTCTATTCTCTACTTTGACCCTGTCCATTTTTTTAAACTTTTATTTTATTTTTTTAGTTTATATCATTCATTTCCATAAGATTTTGAGTTATAAATTTTCTCCCCATTTTTCCCCTAACCACCACCCCAAAACATCGATCCCACTGAATATCCCCTACCCCAATCTTCTCTCTCCTATGTCTTCCCAAATCCCCCCTCCAACTTTTCAGTAGGGCATGGTGTATCTCTATGCCCCAGTGCCTGTATATCTTATTTCCCAGTTACATGTAAAATAATAATAAAAATAATATATATTTTTTAAACATTTGATTTTAAAACTTTGAATTCCAGATTCCTTCCCTACCTGCCTTGTCACCCATCCTTACTGGGAAGACAAGCAATTCAATATAGGCTGTACATGTGTAGCCATGCAAAACATTTTCATAGTGGTTATATTGTGCAAGACTGACTATATTTCCCTCCATCCCATCCCACCCCCCACTTGTTCTATTTTCTACTTTGATAGTGTCCATTTTCAAAAGTGGGTACATCCAACTTCCCTCCCCCCCAGGCTGCCCTCCTTTCCATCATCCCCCCTCTCATCACCTTCCCTCCTACTCTCCTGTAAGGTGAAATACACTATTTAGTGTATATATCATTCCCTCCCGAAGCCAAATTCAATGAGAATAAGGTTGACCCATTCCCTTTTGCCTTCCTATTCTTCCCCTCCATTGTAACCATTTTCCCTTGCCTCTTCTATATGAGATAGTTTACTCCATTATGTGTCTCCCCATCTCCTCTCATTATATTCCTCTCTCACCTCTTAATTTCACCTTTTAAGTATCATCCCTTCCCCTTCAACTGGTTTTGTACCCTCTGTCTATGTATACCTATATATATATATATAGTTCTATTCCCTTCAACTATTCTCATGCTGAGAAATGTTTCATAAGTTACAATTACTATTTTTCTATGCATGAATGTAAGTAGTTCAACTTTGATAAGTTCCTTATGATTTCTCTTCCCTGTTTACCTTTTTATGCTTCTCTTACTTCTTGTAATTGAATGTCAAATTTTCTATCCAACTCTGGTTTTTCCATCAAGAATGCTTGAAAGTTCTCCATTCCATTGAATTACCATATTTTCCTCTGAAATATGATACTCAGTTTTGCTGGTTAGGTGATTTTTGGTTTAAATCCCAGCTCCTTTGCCCTCTGGAATATCATATTCCAAGTCCTTCAATCCCTCAGTGTAGAAGCTGCCAGATCATGAGTTATCCTGATTGTGTTTACACAGTATTCAAATTGTTTCTTCCTGGCTGCTTGTAATATTTTCTTCTTGATCTGGGAACTCTGGAACCTGGCTATAATATTCCTGGAATTTTTCTTTTTGGGATCTTTTCCAGGATGTGATTGATGGATTCTTTCAACCTCTATTTTGCCCTATGTTTCTAAAACATCAGGGAAATTTTCCTTGAGAATTTCTTGAAGGATGATTTCTAGTTTCTTTTTTGATAATGGCTTTCTGGTAGTCCAATAATTTTTAAATTATATCTCCTGGATCTATTTTCCAGCTCAGTGGGTTTTCCAGTGAAATATTTCACATTGCCTTCTATTTTTTCATTTGTTTGGATCTGTTTAATAGTATCTTGATTTCTCATAAAGTCACTAGCTTGCATTTGCTCCAATCTAATTCTGAAGGAATCATTCTTTTCAGTGAGCTTTTGAGATTCTTTATCCATCTGGCAAATTTGGCTTTTTAATGCATTCTTCTCCACATTGCCTTTTTGAGCCTCTTTTCCCATCTGAGTTAGTCTATTTTTTAAGGTGTTATTTTCTTCAGTCAGGTTGTTGACTCTCATTTTATAATTTTCTTGCATCATTCTCTTTTCTCTTCACAATTTTTTCTCTACTTCTCTTACTTGGTTTTCAAAATCCTTCTTAAGATCCTCCATGGTTTGTAAGCAGCATATTCTTTTCTTGGAAGCTTTTGGTACAGGTGTTCTGACTTTGCTGTCTTATTCCTTTTCCATGCTTGATCCTTTTTGTCCCCCAAAAAGCAGTCCAAATTTGGATTACTGTGCTTGCCTTGCTTCTCTCATTTGCTCATGTTGCCACTCAATTACTTGACTTCTGAGCTTTTTGCCACAGTCAAACTCTGCTACCAGAGGGGGGA
The DNA here is from genome assembly GCF_028583685.1 of Petaurus breviceps papuanus. Taxonomy (NCBI): domain Eukaryota; kingdom Metazoa; phylum Chordata; class Mammalia; order Diprotodontia; family Petauridae; genus Petaurus; species Petaurus breviceps. The sequence continues at coordinate 10,765,831 of NW_027185698.1, forward strand.
GCTTTGTCCCAATTACTGGGGTTTTCTCAGCTGATGGAGTTATTATTTGGGTACCTTCTCTGAAGCCTCCCCACGCTCTGGCAAACTGGTCATTCACCCCAGGACCTTCACCCTAGATCACAATCCAGACCCAAACAGGTTAAAGCAAGAGTGATTAACACTCAGACTGGTTGCTTGGTTCCCCTGAAATCTGCAGGCCAGGATCTCTGAAGCAGCCATGTCTTGGTGGTTGCACAGCTGAAGTGCCTCAGCCTCTTCTTGCCCCAGGGGGAAAAGGCTGACCGCACTTGCGAACTCCCATGTCCCCAAATCCACACTTCACTGACCTCTCACTTTGTCCTTAGCATCTATAGGCTGATAATTATGCAAACCATCACAGCTGCTGGTGATCTGAAGTCCCTCCAGCCAGGGCTCATTGTGTCTGCCCTGAGGCTAAAACCTCTGGCTCATGTGGGCTTGGCTGGGCTCCCAGAGTGCTGTGCTGGCCCCATCCTGCCAACCTGCTAGACTGTCTTCAGTGGGAGATTAGCTTCTCTCTGTCATTTTGTGGGTTCTGTAGACAGCTCCATCTAGTCCCAGCCCTGCAGTGATAGGCCTAGCAATGGCCCTTGTGGTTGGTGGGTCACACACCCCAGGACTTCCACCCTAGACAGCAATCCAGATCCAAGCAGGTTAAAGCAAGAGCAATTACCCTTCAGAATGGTCACCTGGTCCCCCTACTATCTGCAGGCCAGGAGCTCTGAAGCAGCCACACAGTGGCCACCACACCTCAGCTGCTTCTCTCTCTGGGGGAAGAGGCTAGACCACACTCTCAGACACCCTGTTCCCAAAGTGCACACACACCTTTCACTTTGTTTTTGGCATTTGTGGGTTGATAATTCTGGAAACCAACACAGCTGCTGGTGATCCACTCTCCTGGCTGGTTAGGAGTGCCTTGAGGCTAAAATCAAGGGCTCACATGGGGCTGGGCTCTGCTCCCAGCACTCTGCAATGGACCCTTCCTGTCCACCTTCCAGGCTGCTTTCAGCAGGAGATTTGTTTCATTCTGTCACTTTGTGGGTTCTGTAGCTCTAGAGTTTGTTTAGAGTCATTTTTTATAGGTATTTGAGGTAGTAATGGGGGAAGCATATGCAGTTTTCCTGCTTCTATGCCACCATCTTGTCTCTGCCCCTGTGTAGTACTTTTAAGGATCCAAAGTTTCTCCCAACATGAATATCTAAATTCAACACCCAAATTTTCTTCTGGGGATGCTCCATGGCTGTGAACCTTGGAACACTACAGTTTCTGAGGAATTAAAGCTATGGGTGATACAAAAGACAATGAAGAAATCCACAGTAAGTGTGAGCGGGTTGCAGTATATTTCTAATGATGACCTATGTTTATGAAAATATTCCAAGGATATATATTATTGGGGAAAGGTGTGGTATGAGTGAGAGATAGCAGCTGTACAGCCCAAGTCAAGTACTGGTACCCACAAAATGCAAAAACATGAAAAAAGAAAAATTCTCCAGTAAATTTAGTGGGGATTCCATGGGAGAGCATTTATAAGAATGACAAAATCAGAATGGATTATTGGGGCAAAATCTGCACTGAAGAAAGGGGTATTCACATCAATTAAGATCAAGTTCTATTTAATGAAAAAATAATTTTCTTTTATGTTATTTGAATTGTTTACTTGCTTTTTAAACGACAACTTTGGTGCACACCAAAGCCTTGCTATAATCATTTTTCCCTTCATGAAAAGTTAGTAAATTATAGAGCTGTAGTCACAAGCTCTACAATCTGCTTTAAATGTATGTGACTTTTAGTTTTTTGTTTCTTGGACATTTGGAAGTGACAGGACTCAGCTCAGGGAGAAATTTTTTGCCTGGAACATCTCCCTATTATCTCTATCAACTAACCTTTCCTTCTTCTAGGTTAATACTAAAAAAGGTGGAGCAAAACAGTATAAAGTCCCTGTGCTTAGGTAGGGCTGATGGTAGTTGAGGTAGTACTTATAATAAAGAGGATATGATTGCCTGGATGACCATACGTAATAGTAATGGAATTTAAACATACCCCTCTATTGGCTTGGTTTTTGGGTTGAGTGTTAAAAACCAGAGATCCCACTTGTTGGATGGACTTGTTTATGTGAAGAGAGAGGGCTGAACTGGGAGGAGCTGGTGCTGTGTATTTAGGAAGAGGCCCAAGCAGAGAGAGGCAGAAAAACTTTTGGGAGAAGCATTGTAGAGGCAGAGAGAGAGAGGACTGCTGAAAGTCAGCTGGAGCTGCCCAGGACTTTTGAGAGCTGCCACCTGGAGCTGCCAAGGACTGAGGAGACATGGCTGTGATGGCGATATTTTGTCTGTCTGTTTTGATGTTGTTTTGCCAGATTTGTCTGCTGGTAAAGGACAGTGCTGTTGTTGCTGAGGTTCTGGAACCTTCCTGTTGGTTCAGAAGCCCTGAAGAAAGATTTTCTTGTTGTATGTTTACAGTAATCTTGGAAGAGAGTCTTGCTGATGTTTTCTGGGGTCCTGAGGCAGTTCTGCAGGCAGAGAGTGAATTGATGAGGAAACTGGCAATGTGTATTGTAGCTTTGTTAAGCTTTGTCTCCCCAGGAACAGAGATTGCTGAGAATTTGCCTCTGGTCAAGATGAAGAAAAGACCTCTCTTTGGGTATTAAATGCGGTGATGATATCTTAACCTTATTGTAGCTCAGGGATAGATGGCCTTTTTGCTCTCCACTGCCCCTTTTGAGATGGTGCTTGGCATTAACTGATGATAATTCAGTTGGGATCCAGGGGTGGGAAACGTTTGACCTTTTTGTGCTCTGTGACTGACCAAATGATGTACTTTGTTTATGATTGGAAACTAATCTCCATTTGAGAAGAGAGACTTTGTGATTGACTAAATGAATGTACTGCCACATTCTCCACTATTTAGGGGTAGAGCAGTACTTGGAAATTATTGAATTACACTTGGTGAATGCTGTATTTTGATTTTCTCTGTTCTGTGAATGTTTTGCCTTAATTTGTCACTGAATAAAACAGAGAGTTACTATGCTGGTATTCTGAACCTTGGAAGTTGCCTCTGCTTGGCATTACACCATGTTACTAGTAAATAACTGGATTCCTTTACTAAAACTGACTTCTCATCAGGTTAAAAAATAAATAGCTTTAGCTTTTTTTTTCTTTACAGAACTCAAATATTTTAGTACTTATAGAATCTTCCCAAACAGCGCAACCAACTAGTCATTCATTTCATAGCAATGCATTCAGTTCCAGAAATGATAAAGGGGGGAAAAGGCTAATCCTACATTGGATGGCCCTCCAATCAAATTTGTAGTTGTGTGAATCATAGTAACTTTTCTTTGGTACTCCAGACCTGACTCTCCATTTATCTAAAGTACTGCTTCATTTGGATGTCTCATTAGTGTCTCCAATCCATTCTAACCAAGCTTGCCTTTCCATGTCCCTCCTTATTCTTTTGGTTTCATAATTCCTCTCACATATACAAGTGACTTCCTTTTTTCCTATTTAACATTCCTTTCCTTCGTATTAAGGCATCTAGTCCTGAGACACTCATCATATCCATCCTTTCTATGTCTTCCACTACTGTCCTAGTTCATTCACATTGACTGCTGTAATACTTTCCTATTAGATGCCTCTTCTGTGTCCCTTCTAATGTATCTTTAAGGTGATTCCTTCACAAATAGGCTGCATTACTTCACACCTTGGCTCAAATTTGATACCCTATTGCCTACTGGAGCAAAGCAACAACAACAAAAACATTTTGCCTGAAAGTTCAATTTCCTCTATAATCTTTACCCTAACAGAATTATCTCATGTTATATCTTGACACAAATTCCAACCACTAGATAAACTAGTCTACTATCTTCCCCAAATATACCGTATTTTTTCTGATTTTGTTGATTTTGCTTACAACGTTTCCTTTGCCTGAAAAATCTCCCTTTCCTCTCTTTCCCTGTTTCTATTCTTTAAGGCTTAACTCAAATACCAACTCTTCCAGGGATTCCTTGCTGAGTTCCTTCCAATTTATGACATTTCTACTCCCACTCCATGGAAATCAGACAGATCAGTTATTTGACATTATAAAGATCTAAAAATAGTTGTTGTATTTAGAGGGAGGAGAAAGAAAAAATGCCTATGATGTCAATAATATAGGGAATTCCTGTATGAGGATATTCCCACTTATATGGGTTGGTACACTCTCTGCAAATTAGAGAATTTCCTTGAGCACAAGGAGGTTAAGTACCTAGAGTCACATAGTCAGTAAGTATCTGAGGCAGGGTTTTTCTTTCTTCCTTTTTCTAACAGTTTGTTAATAATATGAACAAGCTTACTCCTTAGCCTATCTTGGAATGGAAAATCAATTTCTGTTCTTCTGATGATTAACTTCAATTTTAGTGTCTGAACTCCATTAGTGTGCCTCACTCACTGGGTGGTTCCTTTATGGAGGATGCGAAAGCAGGGAAGGGTTGCAATTTACTCTGTTACAACAAGAAGATTACAACATAAGAAAAATGCTGAAGAATTTCATTCATGTGCTTTTAATTGTTTTGCCTTATTGCACAATTTATACTATTAACTTGCCTTGCTTAATCATAGATAAGAGATTCAAGAAACACTGATCGAGCACTTGTTATATGCTGAGCTCTACCCTTTGTGATGGAGATATAAAGACAAAAGTTGGAGAGTCCCAGTGTCTTAAAATTCTACTCAGTGGGAACAGTATGTAGACATATAAGTAAATACAGACTACAGACATAGTAAATATGAAGTAGAAGTTCTTTAACCCTGGGCAGGGTAGGGACATAAGAAAAGGCTTCATGGAGGAATGGGCACTTGAGCTAAGCCTTGAAGGGAACTAAGGATTCTTGGAAGAGATGTTGTGAAGTCAGGTGGTCAGGACAGTATAGAAAGTAGAGTTGTATATAAAGTCTTTTTATTACATATTTATCCCTCCAGGTCCAACTCTGTAACACTTTCCTCTATATCAGGGATTCTTAACCTGGGGTCCCTAGATTATGCAAAGTTCTTAGAACAGATTTCAGAGGATCTATGAACTTGGATGAGACAAACAAATACATCTTTATTTTAATATAATTGATTTTTCTTGTAATTCTATGCATTTTATGTTACCCATTTAAAAGCATGATTCTGAAAAGGGCACCATGGGCTTCCCCAGACTGCCAAAAGGTCCATGGTACATGCACAAAAGGTTAGTGACCCTTACTCAATATGTTCTTTTGATTATAGAGCAAGGGCTACTATTGTCCACCTCTCATCTCCTCCCATTCACTTGGTATTTTTTTTTAATTACTAGTTTGTAAAGGACATTAGTTTCAAAAAAATTTCCTCTACTTATTATAAGTTACATCCTGGACTAGGGAATCCTGGAAGATATACAAATAAATTTTTTTTTCTTTGTTGAGACTATATACATTTATTTTTCTCTTTAAGGTGAATTCGGTTACATAAGTCATTGTTTTCACAATGAATGTTACAATGAGAAAACCAAAACCTACATTAGGAATCTGGAGAGCTGGTTTCTATTCCTAGTTAACTTCCTGTCTGTATGACCTTGGGAAAAATCACTTATCTTCTCTGTCCCTTTCCTCCTCTGTAAAGTGAGGGAGTGGGTCAGATGATCTGCATAATTTCTTCCAGATAGGAACTTTTATAAAAATGATCTTGTTTGAATTAAAACTTTGGTGAAGGTTCTTAGTAGGTGTGGGGGATTGTTATTTAATCTCTAAATAAATTCATGTGTCAAGTTACAACCGTAGAATCTGAGGGCACATTTTTTTTGGGAGGGGGGCAAATCTACTGCTAGACAAAGAGAATTGTCCTGAACATCTCTCCTTAAAAATAGCTTCTCTGAAATCTAGATCATTATTTTTGTTCTTTGAATCTCTCCTTTCTTTCTATATTTTGTTAGAAATGAGGTACCCAAAATTGAATGCAGTTTTCTAGGTGCAATACAGCAAAATTGGATAGTGAGAAACTATTACTTTCCAGCTTCAAAATCTGATGCCTCTGGATGTGTAATCCAAACTCATAGAAGCTTTTTATATTGCCACATCACCTGGTAAAATTTGTATATTATTCTAGGCACTGTTGTATCTTAGGTTTTTCTCAGTATTTCTCTTCATACCAAATATGTTGTTTTTCTGATCATTTTCTTCCCAATAAATTAGTTTACAGTACTTGAGATGAATTTCATTTTGTGTGTCCTACCTTGCCACTTTTCTCGTGTTGATTCTTCTCTTGGCTATTTTCATAGCACCAGCTTGCAATAATTATTAAAATTGTACTGGTAGGGCTCTTAATGATTTTACATCCCCCTCCCCCAAACAACAAAAACTAAATCCAGTGTTATGCTATTTTTTTTGAGCTTGTCCTGTGTTATAGTTAAAGTTTACTTTTTGGAGAGAAATATGACATTGTTGTTTATATTTCAAAATGCAACGGTGGTAAAAATCAACTGAGCAGAGCAGTGTTCTTAGAGCAAATGGCTGGTTGTGCTGACATGCTTCCATGAGCTCAGCAACTATCTTTAATTTTCTTGTGCAAACTGCTAAATAAATACAAGAAACAGCTTGAAATTATCTATGCATGATTGTCAAGTGAAGAGCCAAATAATTCATCTTTGCTTAGAAGAAATGCAAAAAAACCCCATACATTTTGCTCTGATACTGTAGGTGGTAAAATCAAAGAGTTTAAAGACATTAAATGAAATACTTTGTGATCACTTTCTAACTTTCTTTACCAAACCTTACTTTCTTTCTGGAGGGGGAATGAAAAAACAAGCCAACAACCCTCATGTTTTTAGGTGAGGGTTGGCCTGTAATTCATATCATTATATTCTCTGAATGTTTTAGCTTCTCTAATAAGCAGTATATAAATGTACTGTAACAACTCCTCAGAGAAAAAAATCATAGAGCTCAAAGGGACCTTATAGAACATTACCCCGATTTCTTTAATCTCCAAATGAAGCAACTGTGGCCCAGATCTTGAACTGATTTACCCAGAATGAGACATTAGTTAATAAGTAGCAGAGTTGGAATTTGAACCCAGATTTTCTGACTCCAAATTCAGTCAATGCATCTTACATTATGACTTTTCCTTCTCAAAATGGAAAATAAATGACCTTCACAATTAAAATTAAAAATGAAATAGAAAATAAATAATAGATCACTCATTTGCTTATCTTGTATATTTTTACTGCTGATGGTGGGGAAGGGAGAAGATCAAGGAAGTTTCTTAAATTTAAGTAGATGATCAATGCTTCCCTGGAGTGATGTTCATCAATAACTGTTTTCTGAGCCAGTGAATAAGTTTCCAAGTGAACATAACTATTTAACTATTGAGAAAGTCAGATCATTGAGGGAGAAAATGGGGCACACACCCTATTATTCTCCAAATGAGACCTACTGTTTAGAGCCCTTAAACCACAGGTACTACATGTCATAGAGACTACCTGCGTAACCATAGAGCACAGTGAACCTGACCATTCAAATTAGACCCCAAAGATAGCAGAATAAATGGTTTGAACAGCAACTGGTCATTTTTATTCCTTCAACTTATTTCTAAAATTAAGAAAATGAGTGGAGGTATTATTATTGTTGCCATTGATACTAATGGTATTAAATAAAATGGATTTAAAAGTAGATCTTAAAGTGATAGAGAGTGTAATTCTCACCTCTTCCCCCTGCAAATATAGTAAGAATAGCTTTTTTTTTTTACATCAGTTAAGAATTTTCAGTAAGGCTTTTTTGTCATTAAAATTTAGCTCATAGGGAAATTTTGTGGCAATAAAAAACTTTCTGTTTACTGTAATTGACCATGAACACATTGGGGTAATGATAATACGTGACTGGAACCTTTTCCATGCCATCAAGCCTTATCTTAGTGTTGGGTTGGCAATTCCATTGTGATAGGCAGTTCCCAGCAGTTTGCTCTAGGACAGTAGAAAGTAAAGGTGCTTGCTTTTGGTCATATAGCTATTATGCATCAGAGTCAAGGCTTAAAGTCAGGTCTTCTCATTCCAAAACCTTCCCTCTATCCAATATGTCATAACAGCCCTTTTTTCCTTGAATCTGGTTGAAAAATCTGATTTTGAATAACTGGCCTTATAACACTTTAAGTCATAGTAATTATACTTATGTGCCAATTCAGAAAACATATGGACAACAGGGGAATTATCCTAGAGGAAAGGGAAATTAGAGGAAGAAAAAGCAAAGAGGAAATGAAATATGTTATCTTCTATAAATTCTCCTTTCTTATGCTTCTTTATACACCATGATTTTAGGTGAATCTACTGGAAAATCATGCTGCTTCTCTTAATAACCAACAATACTTCCTTTTCTACTTACTCCTTAACTTCTCAATTGTTGCTTAAATTTGGGATCTTGTGTGGGATTGTCTGGAATTCACCAACTACCGAAGACTAGAGTGCGGGTGACTATATATAAAAGCAGCCTACAGAGTTCCAAGCATACCAACTGTCTAGTGGTTTCACTAACACCATCCCTGGATCATATAGAGCTGTTATTCTTTTTTATGGGCCTGATTCCAGTTTCCACACTTCCTGGATTTTTTTCTTCACATTTTTAGCTTTGCTCTGGACAGATCTATCTACTTGGGATGACTGAGTAATGACTTGTTTTTGCTTCTGCAACTGTTCTGCCATTTGAGCTATGTAATGGTCATGAGACCTAAGTATTGACTGCCCTCTGAGTTCAGGATAGTGGTGACCCCCACTCTAATCATCATATGGTTAAATATCAAAAGCTAGAATACAATTAACTGAAATATTCAAATAATCAGATTTTGGTTTTCTCTAGTTCTTCATAAGAACAGGCAAATGAAAGGGAGAGGATAACAAGTTAATAACTAGAATTTACTTTGTAAAAAAAATCAAGCTTCCGTGAACACATAAATTCGCCGTAGCTTTTACTTCTGCACCTGTAGGCTGTTACAAATGAGAATTGCTATTCATAATGATAGTCTTCAGAACCTGAAAGATTTTGAATCCTAGGGGGAAATTCAATTATTTTCCTTATACTCTATTAGGACAAGAAAGTGAGCAATTGTGAATTATTGCAATATTTTACTTTATTTCCCTCAGTCAACAACCATTTATTAACAGTTGACTATGTCAGGTAGCTTCTAAGTGCCGGTGATACAAAGAAAAGCAAAGGAGACCTTGGGATTAAAGAGCTCACATTCAAATAGGGGAGTCAATATGCAAATGAATAGAAGATATATACAGAGGAGGTGGGTGGTGATCTCAGAGAGCAAAGCATCAGCATTTAAGGATCCAAAAGGGACTTGTTGGGGAAGGTAGGCTTTGAGCTGTTTTGTAGCAAGCTAGGGAAACTAAGAGGTGGTGCTGAGGATAGAATGGAGAACAGCCATCAGTAGTCACTTAGTAGATAAAAATTTATTAAATACTTGCTGCCAGGCACTGTGCTAAATGAGGATACAAAGAATGGTAAAAAGATCATTCCTGCCCTCAAAGAGCTCAAAATTTAATAGGAGAGACAACATGCAAGTAACTAGTACAAACAAGCTATATACAACATTGAAAGGAAATAGTCAACAGAGGGAAGGCATATTAAGAAGGATTGGGAAAGGCTTCCTGTTCTTTAAGGTAGGATTTTAACTGGGACTTGAAGAAAGTCAAAGAAGCCAGGAGATGGAGATAAAGATAAAGAGAAAAAAAAAACCAACATTCCAGATAAATCTGGAATAAAGACAGAGAAAATACTGGGAGTGGAGAGTTGGAGGGCTTTGTTCTCAGAGTAGCAAGGAGGTCAGGTTCTCTGGAAAGTGGTATAAGACTAGAACGATGAGGTGATTTGAATGCCAAATAGAGGATATTATATTTGACCCTGGAGAAGATAGGTAGCCACTGGAATTTATTGTGTGGGGGAGGGGGGCAGTTTACATATTTGGACTGATTCTTCAATGGGGAGAGATTTGTAGCTGACATTTACCAGTAGGTTATTGCAATAGCTGGATGGTCCATGTGTGAGGACTTAAAGTCTTGTACTGGTGTGATGGTAGTAGCAGAGGAGAACAGGCACATTTGAGAGATCCTGAAAAGGTGAAATTGATAGACCTTGGTAATTGGATATGGAGGGTGAGAGACAGTAAAGAGTCAAGGATGATTCTAGTTTCAAGCTTGGGTGACTAGAAAGATGGTGGTGCCCATAGTAATGGGGAAGGTTAGAAGATTTTTTTGGGAAAGATAATGAGTTCAATTTTGGACATGATGCATATAAGGTCCAATTCAAGATGTCTATTATGCAGCAGAGAGGTTAGAGATGGATAAGAATATTTGAGAATTAAGATATTTGAATCTATGGGATTTGATGAGATTACAAAATGATATAATATAGAAACAGAAGATATCCCGGGACATAACCCTGTGGGATACCCACAGTTAGTGAGATTAACCTAGATATAGATCCAGCAAAGGAAGACTAAGGAATTGTCAGATAGGTAGTAAGAGAACCCAGAATGAGTAGTTTAAGAACCGGAGACAAGAGAGTATCAAGGAAAAAAGGGTGATTGGCAAGGTCAAAGTTTGCATAAAGGTCCAGAAGTCTAAAGATTGAGAAAAGACCATTGGCTTTGTCAGTTAAGAGCTAATTGGTCACTTTGCAGAGAGCAGTTTTGGTTGAATGATGAGGCCAGAAACCAGTCTGTGGAGAGTAAAAAGAATAGAGTGGGAGGAGAGGAAGTAGAGGCAACTGCTGTAAATGGACATCTCAAGGAGTTTAGTTGTAAAAGGCAGGGGAGACATGGGAAGATAACAGGGATGGAAGGGTCAAGAGAGGGGTTTTTAAGGACAGGGCAGACCTGGACATGTTTGTATGCTGTACAGAAGCAGTAAGTAGAGAATTGCAGAATGAGGAAGATAGAGGGGGCAATCTGCTAGAGGAGACAGGATAGAATGAGATCACTTATGGATGTAGAGGGGTTGGCCTAGGCAGGAAATACCAGCTCCTACTGTAAGACAGGATTAAAGGAGGCTATAGTGGCAGAAGGTATCTGGGTGATGTGACATAAGGAACAGGGGAGAAGATGGAGTTCTCAGCCAATGGTCTCAGAGGGTGGGTCAGGGGAAGCTATGGTAGGTTTGATGGGGAGTGAACAGGTTTGAAAGCTGCTGTGGTGAGTAGGATAGTGAAAGTCACTACAAAGGCATGGAGATAACAGATTAAACATATATGAGAAATAGCCAGTAGGCCTGTGTAGCTGGATTGTAGAGTGGTAAAGTATAAGAAGACTGGAAGGGTAAAATGGGATTCTAAATGCCAAAGAATCCTATAATAATATGGAGCCGAAGGAATTTTTTGAGTATGAGTGTTGGATAAGGGAGCGGGTAGGCAGGGGATGTTTGGCATTTTTTCCATTTAAGAAAATCACTTTAGCATCCAACAGAAAGATGGGTTGGAGTTGGCAGAGACCTTAGGCAGGGAGATGAGACTATATCAGAGCTATTACAATACTCTAGGAGAGAGGTAAAGAAATACTAAACTAAGATGATGATTGTGTGAGTGGATACAAGTAGATGTATATGTACAATGTTGTGGAGGTAGAAATGACTAGATTTCATGGATTGGATGTGTGGGGTAAATGAAGAGAGTAAGGAATTGAGTATGATATCAAAGTTGCATGTTTGCTAGATTAGTAAAATGGTGGTACTCCTAACAGTAATATGGTGGCTTATCAGCTCTGTTTTGGACATACTGAGTTTGAGATGCTATAGAGTTCTAGACTAAGCTGTCTGGAAGGTCATCAGTGATATGGGAGTGGGATCCAAGAGAGAGACTGGGGTAGAAATATAAATCTGAGATTCATCTGCATAAAGATGTTAATCGAACTCATTGGAACTTATGAGATCATGGAGCTTGATAGTAAAGAGGGAAAAGAGAAGAGAACTCAGGAGAGATACTTGGGGAATATCTCTTATTACGTATAATGAAAATGAAGGTCCAGCAAAGCAAACTGAGCAATCAGACAAGTAGAAAAAGAGCCAGGAAAGATCAGTGTCATAGAAATTTAGAGAGGAGTAAGTATCCAGGAGAAATATATGACTGGCAAAGTCAAATGATAAATGACAATCAAATGGAGTGAAGATGGAGAAAAAGGCAGTTGGGTTTGGCAAATAAGAGATCACTGCTAACTTTGGGAAAAGCAGTATTATTTGAATAATGAAGTCAAAAGGGAGATTACAGAAAGTTTAGGAGAGGAGAAGAAATGTAGGCACCTATAGTAGATGATTATCTTAAGTAGTTTAGACATGAAAGGGAGGAGAGGTATAAGAAGATAGTTTGGATGGTAGCACCAAGTGAAAGATTTTGGGTTTCAATTTATTATTATTATTTTTAAGATGCTGGAGAGCTGGGTGTGTTCATAGGTAGCAGGGAAGAAATGAGCAGATAGTGAAATATTGAAGATTAAAGACAGTAGGAAGGGGAGCAGAATCACCAAAATGCTTGGTAAATGGGTATTTAAGGATTTAATATACTAAAATTTTTTTTCTTGAAATACTTCATCTATCTGCCTTTCTCTGGCTTATTCTTCCTTAAAAAGGTTCAGGGAAATGGGGAGAGAAGAGGCATAGGTTATTCTCCCCCTTTCACATATAGAAAATCTGTGGCACAGACAGTCCAAAAATGTTCTGTGGAGTACATTATCTCTTCTTCACTGCAAATTACTGAAGAGATTAAAAGTAGACAGACCTTTAAATCTAATATTTATACTCTGTCATTGCTATGGATATAAGGAAAAGAAAGACACAAATATATGTTAGAGAGAGAGAAAAAAAATAAAAAAAGGTCTCCAAATAGATTTTTAAACGCCCATCTGTGGGTGTTTAGACAACTGTATTTATCTACTTCCTACATTCTGCATATGGTCCAATTAATGCTACAGTGATTATTGACAGGAGGATATAATAGCTCAAAATGTGACATTTCAAAATAGAGTGTTTTATTTTTTCACTAAAGTAAAAATCCATATACTATTCTGTTTATGCTAATGAAGTTAACCCAATTATTTAGTTTGAGGACCCAGGTTCAAATTCCAGATTGTGAACTGTGTACCTAAATAAATGATAACTCTTGAGTCTTAGGTACCTCACCTATAAAATGAGTGAATTAAAGCTTTAAGATTACAATTTTTAAGATTCCTCTGTGATCTCTTTCTGTCCCCTGATAAACTTCTTATTTGTAAAGTTCTACTGATAGCAATTAGCCTTCTAGGTTCACCAACCTTAGTTACACCTGACTCCTCTATTTCCTTGACTTCCACCTGACTGAATCCATTCTGATCAGTTGAAAAAGGTTCAGAGAGATAGGAAGCAATTTTTCTATGGTCACAGAGCTAATAGAGTGGTGAAGCTGGGATTCAAGCCTCAGTCTTCTGACTCAAAACCTGGTATTCTTTCTATTATACAATGTAAGTATAGTTGACTGATAATGAAATGGGGCCCCTTGTGAGGAAGTGAAATATCACTTGCAAAACATACTTAACCTACATTTTTCAGGGATACTGAGTCTTGCATTGAAAGAAGAGGACAAACTAGATGAACTCTAGGCTGGATTTTATTGATTCTATGGATTTATGAATGTGTATTCCAAAGAGTGGAACAAGAGTAGATCTATTATTTAATTGGAATGGGGAACTATCAGATAAGGAAATTCTGTCTACCAATGCAGGTGTTACTATTCCTTTGCAGTTTATAGTATTCTAGAGTGTCCTAGAACACAAAGAAGTTAATTGACTTACTCCGGGTTACACAACCTGTATCAGATATAGGACTTGGTCTTTTGGGCTTCAAGACCAGTTCTCTATCTCACTCTGAGGATACACTTTTAAATTGAGGAAATTTTAAATTAATTAATGGACATTTAGCATTGATTTCATACATGCTCATTGCTTACCATGCTCAAAGGACTTGTTACTTCATCTTTTGTAGTCTTTTCAATCGGGTAATTTCTTCTCTCAGTATGGTCTCACTAAGTACTCCAGGAAAAAGCACCACAAATATATATTTCACTCACACAAGTCTGATAACTTAGTAGATAGGTATCTATCACTATTCTTCCTCTTTAATCTTCTTTAAAGAAAGGAATGTGTTAGGTATGATGTTCATCTGAGATTTTGGACTAACCATAACCATAACCAGACCTTTATAAGCTTATCTATGACTATCATCACATCCTCTTGCTTTGGCTGGTATAAAAGACAGCCTATATTGATTTGGTAACAAGAATTTTGACTCATAACTTTATGATGTGGGACAGCTTTGTATGTAGACAAAACATTAAAGAAATAGAACTCATAATATATAAACACAAATATTTTAATAAGCTCACAACATTATGTGATGGAGAAGTACTCATGACAGTCAATCACAAAACAACACCAAAAATCACTATTGAACTAATATTGACTAATACTAATACTATCAATTAACATTAATATATTTAAATGTAATTAATAATAACAACAATAATAACATTTCTATAGTACCTACTATGTTCCAGGTGCTATGGTAAGCACTTTACAAATATATATATATATATATATGCATATATATATATATATCACTTTTTGAAGGGGGGAAGGCAGGGCAATTGTGGTTAAGTGACTTGCCCAAGGTCACATGGCTAGTAAGTGTTAACTGTCTGAGGCTGGATTTGAACTCAGGTTCTCCTGACTCCAGGGCTGGTGCTCTATTCACTGCACCACCTAGCCACCCCACAAATATTTTCTCAGTTAATCCTCACAAAAACTCTGTGAAGCAAATGCTGTTATAATCCCCATTTCACAGTTGAAGAAACTGAGGCAAATAGCAGTTAAATGATTGCCCAAGATCATTTAGCTAGTTTGTGTCTGAGGCTAAATTTGGGTCTTTCTCACTTCCTGTGATCCATTCCTTGTAAGGACTACATGTCTATAACATATCTTAAAAATGATTTTCTTTCAAAATCAGAACCCAAGCTACTGAGATATAGCTTTTAATTCTAAGCAACACTGAGTTTCTTCAAAGTATTGTCTCTCGGGTATAAGAATAGTCAGCTAAGAAATGTGTTGGCTGGTAACTCTGATTGGCCCATGCTTCCTAGTTTAAAAATGGGTATTTTATAATATTAATAAACTCCAAAATTAGATGAAAGAAAGATGATGAAATCAAATCATACTCTAGTGTCACTTAGTGATTGACTTACTGTCCCTTTTTTTTTTTTTTGCTAACAGGTCAATTTCTGCAGATACAGCTAGAGGTCAGTTATATTCAGAATCACTCTGTTTTCCCTTCAACCTAGATAATAGCTTAATTAAATTAACCAGTCTAGAGATATTTTTCTCAGTTAAAATCAACCTGCAACCACAGTTCTCCATACTCTGATTTTTCTATAATTCGATTCACAAACTCCTTCCAAATTGCAATCACAGTAACCTTGTTCAGCACCAGAATTTTAGACTAGGAAGTTCCTTTGAAGGCAGCAGTTGGTGAACTTTTTGGTCTCATTGCCCTTTTTACTCTTAAAAATTATTGCAAATTCTCCAAAGAACTTTTGTTTATGTTGCCTCTATCTATCAATACAACCTATTAGTATCATTATGAAAATAGTTTTGACCTCATGAACCCTCTAAAATGGTCTCAGAGATGCCTAAGGATCCCTGGACCACATTTTTAAGAATTGCTGTTCTAAGATTTGGGTCATATGAGTTGAACTTTGAAACCATCCTTCTAAATTTAAAATGCTGATTTTCTGTGTTTGTATGAGAATCACCTCTCTAGTCCAAAAAAAGGAAGTTGTATTCTAAATTCCTAGAAATTTTCAGGGGCCCTGTACCTATTTTATATTGCACAGTTTCTAGATACAATGCATTTACAAATAAAATCCACACAAACTTGGAATATTATAATATCACACAATTTCAGGGTCTTATATCAAGGCTCCAGTATACTTGAGATGTGTCTAGTTGAGATCCAATTTGGTAAAAATTCATTAAGTATAAAATATTTCTCCAACATTACACCTTACTAAGGCTATAGAGACAAAATAAAAATAATATTCTGCCCTAAAAGGCCTTATATTGTATTACAAAGAAATAAATTCTATTGTCCCTGCACTCCCTATGGATCATTATTTTTTGCTTAAGTTCAGTGTTGAGTTGCTAAAGTTTGTTCCACATACCTTATCTTCTCATAAATCTCCTCTTGCTGAAATTCCTTTGGGGATATCCTCTGGGGAAGTTATGGGCAATACAACCCATCTTGACCCAGAAAATCCATTGTGTTTAGAAACTATAGGGCCTAGCTACTTCTTTAATGTGCCAAAGTGTGTTCACTGCCACAGTCTTTTCTGCTTCCATCATACTGTTGTTGGATATTTTTCTAGCTAAGTGAGTATTGGGTATGTATTCTAGGTCAACTCAAGAAGCAATTCTCAAGAGTTTAACTACACACAAGGCACAGTACTAGGAGCTGAAGAAATGATGAAATGTGGTAGAGATTCTCCCCTTGAAGAGTTTATCATCTGTGAGGGATTAGGGTGGAGATAGGAGAGCAGGTGTGCAGAGAAATTAATATACATTAGAATATAATAAGTGCAGATGAGGGTTCCAGTTGTTCTAAGACATTTTAGTAGGGTGAGATCATTTCCAGCTTATGTTAGGAACCATTTCTCCTCTTCATAGAAGGAAGGGTTTCAACAAGTGAAGATGCTTGAGGAAAGGGGCTGAAGCTCCAGCACAATCTCCACTGTAGTAGGAAAGAAGCTAAAAAGATATAAATATTATATGGCAGAATTCCAGTGACTCCCTCGAATGCTGGAAATGAGGAGGAACAATCTTCCTTTCAAACAGACCTGTGGTCTAGCATGAAGTCTTACTGTTTAGAATCAGGAAAAGGTCAAAAGCCTAGATCCCCTCATGTCTATAGAAGAGATTTTACTAAAGTCCACTCATCCTTGAGAAATATAAAATGAGTTGTAGTGTAATTGGTTTGCCCTTTGGGAAATTTAAGGTTTGACATTGTCCGTAGAATGAAACCAGCTCTAGTGTTCACTCTCACTTGTATCCAATTAAGACTCATTACAAAAATGTATACTTCAAGGTAAAATATACATTACATGGCTTACTGTGCCCCATTGTGTTAAAAATCTGGTGAAATTCTTCTCTGACTTATATTTTTCTTCAGGATAAGTAAAATCCATTCTTGATCACCAACACATGGCTTATTTTCAGCCAAATTTTAACAGTAAAGTAGCTCCCCCTGAGCAAGCTTCTGGGTCTCCTGCTTACAAAGCTCAAACATTATGTGCTTAGAAAATGGAGAAAAATGTAACAGCAATGTATGTAAATCATAATTTAAAAAGTAATTTTAGTTTAAAAAGTCATACACTTGGGGTGGCCAGGTGGCTCAGTGAGTAAAGAGTGCCAGCCCCAGCGTCGGGAGACCTGGGATTGGTTCCGGCCTCAGATACACTGCACCCACACAAAAATAACTGGCCGTATAACCTTGAACAAGTTACTTAACCCCGATTGCTTTAAAAAAAAAAAAAGTCATGCACTTCACTTCAACAACATATGGAATTGTCTTTTGGATTCTTAACTCTTGGATTATCTATATGACTACTCCCATCCTATTAATATAGATTGTATAAATTAAAATACGTAGAAAACATTTATCTCTCAGTGTTCCTGTCCATATATTCTGATACTATAACAGCTCTGTCATCTCATCAGCATTAATACTGTCTCCATAAGTGTGAATAATGGCTCATACAGGACTTGTCAGTTTATGAAATCCTGTTCATGGCCTATTGTATAAATCACTCTTCTTCCCATTCATTTGCAGATGATAATCTGGGCAATATGTACCTTCACACACTGCTTGAAGGTAGGAGGGGCAATGTATGGAGTGCTTTTCATGAAACCAGAAAGACCTGAGTTCAAATCCAGCCTCAAACATGTTTTAATTGTGTGATTTTATGCCTCAATTTTCCCAGTGATAAAATTGTGATAATCATGGTATCAACCATTGTTGTGAGGATCAAATGTGCTTTAGCACAGTCCCATTCCCCATTCACCTCCCTTGTGTAGATTACCAGGCTGACTTCTTTGAAATGGCTATGGAGTTCATTGAAGATCACCTGGGGTGTTTAGAAATGTAATGTGATTAGTATGTTGTTATCTTCAAATAAAAGAGGTAAGTAGGTGATTCAGTGGATGATTTCTATGTGCTTTGAGTTGAAAGATTTTGGGTAAATAGAGTAGATAGTGGATGGAATAGATATTTTTTGTGTCACATCTAATAGTCTAAACATTTATTATGTTATCTATTAGGGGTCAGTGCTAAGCAGCAGGGAATCAAATACATTAAGAAAAATAAAGACGAATAAAAAAAAGAAAGATTCCTGCCCTCAAGGAGTTTACAGTCTAATGGGGGAAGACAATACAATGGAAGCTATAAAGGGGGAGGAGGATAGCTACTTGAATGAACCTGACTTTGCCACCTAAGGTTCTGGGAGTCAAAACCAAGCAGAATTGCAGATGGAAAATGAAACTATTAGCTAGAAAGTTAGGACTCTTCTATGAAGGAAGTCTTTGGGGAGGAGTTTATCACTTTGTCCTCTCTAGCCCTCCAATCAGAAAGGAATCCTTTGGTAGTCTGCTAAATCCATGGAGCCTTTCACAGAATAATGTTTTTAAACACATAAAAATAATTAAAATGACCAAAGAAATCTAATGCAGTTATTAAAATGTTAAAAAACAGAATTGAGGTTAAGAACCCTTGGTCTCCAGAGAATCATTCTTCCACTGGAGTCCATCTAGGATATTCTCCATGACAGTAGTGACCATCATTGTATTAATAAATTAATTCATTTACAGGTGATACAACTTTAAAAACTGTGCAGTAAAATTTCAACTAATCAGAATCCTCAATTAATTAACATATAGTTTGCACCCTCCAGATCTAGAAGAAAGATAGATAACAAATAAGATTATATCAGGGATATTGTTGAGTTGTTTCATTCTTTCCCAACTCTCTGTGACCTTATTTGGGGTTTTCTTGGCAAAGATACTAGAGATGGTTTACTGTTTCCTTCTTCTGCTCATTTTATAGATGAGGAAACTGAAGCACATAGGATTAAGTGACTTGCCCAAGGTCACATAGCTTAATATATATCTGATTTTAAACTCTGAAAAATGAGCCTTTCTAATTTTAAATCTAATGTTCTTCTATCCACTGTGCCACTTAGTTCTCCCATATCAGGGATATGGGAATATAATTATGCACATATGTACACATGCATGTTTGGGTAGAGTTAAATAAAATTAAAATATGTATGTGAATATAAATATTCTTCGTATTCTTCCAACCATTTATCTACCAACGTTTTCAGCCTATATTGTGGAGTTTATAAACATTCAGCTTGAGATGAAATGTCTTAAAATCTTTATTTAAAAAATTTGCTGAAGTCTATTTAAATTCTATTTTTTAAAAGTATATTCTGGCACAAGTTTGAAATTGTACCCAAAAGTTCTGAAAAAAAAAGTCAGTTCACATAAAATAAGATCAGATACCTATTTGTAAAAGTTTCAGTTTGCTAAGAACAATCTTAGCTCTCTGAGAAGTGCTATCATATTTATATTTCAAATAGCAGAAACCCCTGTAGCTAAACCTAGAGATTCTTGCTGGGAGAGAAAAATATCTCTGTTTTTTGAGGGAGTGAAATTAATCGCTTCTGATTGAAAAAAAAGTCAGTCTTACTTTTAAGGTTGATGAGAGAAATACCTATATGGTTATCCTTTCACTCTATCACCTTCAACTGCTTTAATTAAAGAAAAAAAACCCAAAGAATCTTAGCATTCACAGAGCTGATTGGGAGTACTGGTAAGACAAACCAAGGCCTTTCCCTTGTTAGCAGAAAGCAGTTATACATTATAGATTTGTGACAGATAACAAAGTCATAGACAACTGAGAAAAGTTGGCTCAAAGCTCTGTACCTATGAATTCCATGGGAGATCTAGATTCCAAGTTAGGAGAAATGGCATGGAGTTGCAAAGGAATATTTTAATCAAGTTAAGTATGTTAGATTAAGCTTGGAATAAACAGCTAAGCATTAAGTAAGTATTAAGGTACCAAATTACAGAAAGATGTAGTACTTATTTCTTTAAGGATTTACTCCATGAGATAAATTGTTTTACTTTTTAAAGTTTCCATATTTTGTTGGTTTAATATAGTATTATTGAAAAGAAGGAAAGATCTGAAAAATCTGTCTAATTTATTTTTGGTTGCTTGCATTATGTGATCATTATCAAAACTCATATTTCTATAGGGCTTAAAGGTATTCAATGTACTTTCCTCATAACATCATTGTGAGACAGGGAGTGAAAAAAATTATTTCAATTTTACATATAAGGAAACTGAGGTTGAGAGTGGTTTAGGTTCTTGCCCACTATCACAGAGCTGGTAATGGTGTACCGAGATCATGCTGACTCCCAAGACATGTGCCTCCCATTGACACAATCTCTTCTCAGTATCACCTTGAGACAACATAACAATGTTGCAGCAGGGACTCTGCCCATCCAAAAACTGTTGGGATTTCATGATGTGTTGTGGTGGAATCGTCTCAAAGAATTCAGAGTCAGACGACCTCTAATCCAAGTATAGGTATTTATTGATATTGGCTCCTCTCATGAAGTGGGCTAAGTTCTAAGAGGAACCAGTAACTTCAGAGAAAGCAAGATGTATTTTTATAGGGTAAAGATGCAATTACATAACAGAAATTTACATAGAATATTAAAAAAGGCAGGAGAGATTTGTTAAGGGATTAAGTAATTGAGGAGGGGTCCCATCTATGGTTGGTGGTTAAACATTCTGGTCAATTGGCTGGCTATTGTGGTACTGTCTGGTGAAGACAAATAATTAGGTAATTTGGTCCTGTCTTGGGTTAGATGGATGATGTGACTGTGATGGAATACAAGAACACACCTGTTTCTGTGGGAATGGGTCTGGGAGCAGTGACTATGTAGAGGCAGTGGCTGGGATTCCATCACGGGATCATGGACACAGCTACTATTTCTGTGGGAACTAAAAGTTCAGGGACACACCTGTTCCAGTGAGCAGTGAGGTATATATGAAGAAGTTAGAATATTGGCAGGGGGCAGCTAGGTAGGTACAGTGGGGCCTATAATAAAGTTAGAATATTGGGGCTTGGGACAGTTTTATTAGGATTCCATCAACGACACTGCTATTCAAGGGTTTTTTGTTTTGTTGTGTTGTGTTATTTTAGTGTATATGTGACGTGTGTGTATGTGATGCATAAATTTGTTTTCACATCTGAAAAAAGAATTAGCAAATTTGACAACAAATATCATACAACTCTTTTTTTTTCCATTTTTGGTCTTGGCACATGTGACAAATATAATACATAAGCCAATTTTCATTGGTATGGCTTATCCTCACTGTAGCTCACTCTTTGCTGCTCACGTGAACTTCTATCAGCAAAGTTCTTTGATTATTATCTTTACTTATTATCTCAATTCCCATGAAGATTGAATTGATGTCATGTATCTCCACCCCCAACCTCATTCACGAGCATCAATGGCTGATACACACTCATACCACACTCATAATATAATAGAAAATGAAAGAGATTAAACTGCTTTGAAAAGTTGCCCACAATTGCCAACAATCTGCACAAGACTGGATATTCAGAATGATGACACTGAAATATTGCAAGGATCTGAATAAAGATGAGATTCATTATGTTCAAGATAATATACTCAATGGGGAAAAACATGGACCCATCTACTTTAGAAAGATTTTCAGCAAAAAGATTTCTGTTTAAAATCTAGCAAATCAGATAATTGAATTATACTTTGACTCTCATTCAGTTAGGATTCTGAAAGACATTGAGAGGTGTCTGAACTATCCTATACTTAGAGCCTCTTCTACAGCATCTTTAACAAGTAGTCATTTGGTCTTTTCTTGATAAACCCTATGGAGAGAGAACCTGTCAAGTCAGCCTATCCCTCATTTGGTTATTTGGTTTGATTTGAATTTGAAAAACTACCCAGTAATCCTTCTACTGGGTCTTGAACTGAGTTTATGTGAAAGGTGATTTATAATACTGCTTACCTTAAACAGCAACTCTTATAGAAGTTGATTCAATTTACTCTCATGGGGCGCAATTGTATATATAAAGGTCATCACCATGGCTAGAAATGGCCTTGTGCTCAACATAGCTGTTTTGGGCACTTAGCACCTAGTAGCTAGGAATTCCCCTACTCTCTTCTTTTGCTGCTTTTCATCTTCTACTTCCTATTTCTATTCTATGGGGCTAAACCTGGAAATGTCTTTTTGCTTTAGGAAAAAAAAAGAGTGGCACTGTCAAACTGAAATAGAAACAAGGGCCATTAAACCATAAATGAGGATCCCTGTGGGTTAGAAAACTGACTTAGAAGAGCTGAGTTACAAAACACCATATTAACATTATGTTTTATTATATCATATATTTATTTTGTTGTTTTTTCCCAATTAAATTTTAATTTGGTTGAGGTCCTGGGAGTGTTGTGGGCCTTGTGTTTGACACCTCTGATGTAAGTGATTTTGGATCAATAGTTAGGCATTCAGTTAACAAGAACAACAAAATATCTTTAAGATACAAAGTAGGTAATTACTCTTTCTGAGGTAAAAAAAGGGTCTTTTGGGAGGCATTGACTTTACATTTTTGGTTTAAGGGATTTCGTTTTGGTAGAAACTTTAGAGGCCATCAAGTTGAACCCTTTGATTTTACAGACAAGAAAGGTGATATCCAAGGTATTTAAATGACTTACCCAGGATTTCTCAGATAATAAATAGCAGGACTCTGACCTGAACCAAGGTCTCTTACTCTATAGCTAGTAAACTTGGAAAAATTTAAATTGATTACATTATTTCATTTATTCTCTATAAAAGTGTTCTGGCTCTCTATTTTCTTGATTTGGCAACTATTTTCTTTAACACTATGGACATAATGACTGACCTGATATATCTGAAAGAATGTTAGCTAATTCTCTTTATTTTTTTATGCAATTGGAATTAAGTAACTTGCTCAAGGTTACATGGCCAGGTATTTCTGGGTGGGTGCTAAGTGTCTGAGCCCGGATTTGATCCCAGGTCATCCCGACACTGGGGCCAGTGTACTTACTCGCTCTGCTACCTGACTGCCCCAATTCTCTTTATTTTTTCATAATAGTTTCCTTAGATGAGTCTTTTTGAATCATAGTCCCAAGTGCTGGTTTTGTTTTGTTTTTGACTGCAAAGTCCTGAATTTGTCAAAGATGCTGCACTTATATGGATTTGGATTTGAAAAACTACCTAGTAATCCTTCTAGTGGGTCTTGAACTGAGTTTATATAAAAGGTGATTTGTAATCCTGCTTACCTTAAACAAAAACTCTTATAGAAGTTGATTCAATCTGCTCTCACAGGGAGCAATTGTATTTATAAAGGTCATCACCATGGCTAGAAATGGCCTTGTGCTCAACATAACTGTTTTGGGCACTCAGCAAGTCATGATTTTCTTAAAAGGTCTATTTGAAAATTTATATTCTTTAAGTGGGCATCAGAAAAATTTTAAAACAAGCAAGTATTTATATGTGTAGGCTGCTAAAGAACATTTTAAGAATTAGTGTAAATATTTCCATATGATTATTTCTGGAATGAACAAAATGGGTGGAAAGTGGGTGTAACTTTGATTATTCTTATCTACTTTTTGAACAAAGGAAATGATGTAGGCTGATCTCGTTGCAGGGAGAGTCAATAGGTTCTTTGGAGAAAAGCAACTCTTGACTAATCATTTTTTTGGTACTAATATATAACCAATCTCATCAAAAAACAAAACAAACAACAGCAACAGTCCATTAGATGTGTCTTTAAACTGGCAAAACTAATTGTAGTATTTTCTACATAAACACAAAGACAATTACTCAAACTATCATAGTGAAAAGGGGTTGGAAATTTAAGAATTTTTGAAGGTTAAACTCATCAATTTAAAAATAAGCAAATAGAATTCCAATGTTGAAAGATAAGACTTTTTATGAAATGTGTTTTAATTTATGAACAGGAGGATATACATATATAGTGAAAAGGTTTTTAAAGGAATGTTTATACATGTTGACTTTATTGGATAGCAAATCAGAGGCTAAAGAAATTCCTATGTGGTATGGAGTCCAAGGTATCCCACAACGTACCCCATCCTTTCCCAAAACAGTTTTCCATAGATGAAACCAAATCAAACTCCTTGAACATTATATATAATGACCTCCATTACTTAATTAAAACAAAACAAAATGAAAATTAATACATTAAGCTAAAGCTAACAAGTGGCCATTCATCCCCAGAGAACAAATGATAAAATACACCTCCTTTCTTTTGGTAGAGAAGTGGGGGACTCTTACTACAGATTGTTGCATACCCCATAAAATATGGTTTCTATGTTGGATGATTTCATTGTTTTCCTTCTTATGCCTCTCTACATTTATTACAAGTGGGCTGCTCAATGTATAATGATGAGTAATACACTGGATTTTTTGTGATGTAAAAGCAAGAGGCTTCTATTTAAATATTTTTCATTATGACAGTACCTAGGAAAGTGTGTGTATTTATATACACATATATGTATACACACCAATTGTATATGTAAACAATACATATGCACTAAAATATGCACATTATATATTAAAATATATGCAAATTATACACCCATACACAAGTTGCTCTATATTTATTTCTATCTATCTATATCTAATCTCTCTACCTAGATGTTCATGTTTTTGGTCATTGCTTAGGTGTCAGCAGGGCAGAGTCCCCATACATTTGGGGTTTGCAGAAGGTTAATGATACAGAGCTTTTGAAGGGTCAAAAAACAATAGCAATAGAATTGAAACTTGTACCTTTTGTTCTGTTAAGAAACTTCTCGGGAGCTTTAGAACAATATTGAAAGATTAACCCTGACATTGAACAATGGATAATTAAATTGAGGTATAAGTCAGAGAAAACAAATGTCTTAATTTTAATGCAGAAGAAAAATGTAGGGGACAGTGTTTGTGGTTGATGAAATGGAGTTGTGGAAAATGAAAATAATACACTGGTTATGTATTGTAATTTTAAGAGCAGTTAAGCAAAAACTTACTCTTTGATAATCTAAGAATCAATCACTTGATCCATGAATAAAAATCTATTAATTGCCTATTACATGTCAAGTACTGTGATAGGCACGGGGCTTCCTGAGACAAAAAAGCAGCAATCTTTAAACTTAAGGACCTTACATTCTACCTTGGGATATAATATATTTATTGAAAAGTGAATGCAGAATCTACTCCAAACAAATACAGTTATCACCTCCACATTGTAGGGGCTAGGGGTGTGGTGCCTCACTCCCCCTAATATGGAAAATCCATGTAAAATTTTTTGGCCCTTCATTCATAGCAGAGAAGAAGTCTGAATTATTATCGTATCAAAGGTGAAATATGTTAATATTATACAATATCATATATTTTATGCATTTTTTAGTTTCTTAACTTTTTTTGTGTCATCTTCTGGTCTTCATGCATCATCTGATGTTTCTGCAAAACTCCCCAAAATTTCCCATGTCTATCCATGATATGTCGAAACTATGACAAGAATGGTTGTCATGTGGAAGAGATAATTGTATAGAGTTCATTGTTGAGAGTACTAACAACTGAAATATCAAGAAGACTTCTTGGAAGGAATAATATTTGATCTGAGGCCTGAAGGAACATAGGTGTTATTAATGGTATAGGTGAGAAAGAAGACCATTCCAGGCATGGAAGACAGTCTTTGCAAAGGCCCACAGGCAGGAGATGGAATGTTATTTTGGGAGGACAGCAAGAGGGAAAGTTTGGTTAGAGCACTGAATTTGTGAGGGAGAGTAATGAATTGTCAGTTGCTTTAAACATCAAACAGAAAAATCTGTATTTTTCTTAAAGGCAATGAATTTTCATCAGCAGGGGAGTAACATGGTTAGACTTAACTTTAGAAATGTACATTTGGCAGCTTAGAACAGGATGAATTGAAGAGGATGCAGAGAAATGATTTAGGAAGCTTCTGCAATAGTTGATAATCATTTAATATCATATTTTGGCCAAAGTTTGAATTAATCAAACAGATTGCTATGCCTCATTTTCAAAAAAAGGCTCTCTTTCTCTCTCAGCCACTCCAGAGACCAGATAAGGCTGGGAGTAGGATTAAGCACAGGCATCCAGAGATCATAAATTCCAAAGAGACCCAGCATTGTCTCGCTCTTGGAGAACCCTTCTCCTTATGTCAACCAGAAGAGGCCTACTTTATGGCTTTTAAGGATGAGACCCTTAACTCACAGCATTAACTTGACTAATGGGACTTTTTCTTATCTTAAGATTTTCTGAACATATACCTTGTTATGAAATGTAAATGGTAAAGAAAATACAGATGTTCTGAATCGTAATTTCAATCGACACTTTATCAGTTCTCTTGTTTTTCTGTATTTATCATTTATCCAATTAAGAAATTCCTTTCTCATACAATGGTTAAACTATTATGGGAATCAAAAATTTGTGTAACTTAGCCGCCCCTAATTGGGTTGGTCCTAAAATGTACTTAAGTTCTCTCATCCTTTTGTTCATCAGTCAGGACTTTAGTCCTTCACTCCTTGTGCAAGTAATGCTAGCCTTAAGGGAATAAGAAATAAATTCTGTAACTGTATACCACCATTTGTTTGTTTCCTTTAACCAAACCTTTTCTAAAGGCCAACATAGTCCAGGAAAAAAAAGTGGGGTGGGTGGGCATTAAGGACCTGGTCTACAGAAGTTGTGTATTAGTACAAAGAAATAGATGGATGTGAGAAAAGTTGAAGAGTAAAATTGACAAAAATTGCCAAGGGATTGGATATATCACTGGACATGAGTGATAATGAAAAGTTGAAGATGACTACACTAGTGAGAAATTTAGTGAATAGAAGAATGGTGGTGTTTTGTATAGAAATAGATTATTTAAAAGGAGGGTTCATATTGTTGCTGTTCAGTTGTTTTCAGTCACGTCTGACTCTTTGTGATGCCATTTTAGATTTTCTTGGCAAAGATACTGGAGTGGTGCCATTTCCTTCTCCAGGTTATTTTACAGATGAAGAACTGAGGTAAATAGGGTTAATTAACTTGCCCAGTGTCACACAGCTAAGTAAGTATCTGAGTGCAGATTTAAACTCAGGAAGAGGAGTCTTCCTGAATCCTGAACTGGCACTCTATCCACTGTTCCACCTTGCTGTCTAGGGTTCAGTTTAGAGGAAAGAAAAACAGTTCTATTCTGGACTTATTAAGTTTGAGATGACTATGTCAGAATTTTTAGCACAGTGCCTTTCACATAGTAGGTGCTTAATAAATGCTTCATGACTTTGGAAAATTCAGATAATAACGATAGTTTGCTTTTATTTAACATTTTAAGGTTCGAAAACATGGTACAAAAATACCTCATTTTATCTTCCCCAAAGACCTTGGAAGAAACAGTATTTAGAAATATGGGGTGGTGAACAGTGTTGAATGTTCAGAGAGGTAAAGAAGAAAGAGAATTGTGGAATGGTCATTGGATTTCCTGATGAAGAGATAGTGGGGGTGGGGGACAGAAGCAGATTCTAAAGCACTGGGAAGTGAGTAAAGTGAGTAAAAGCTAGGAAAGTAAAGTGTAAACAATTTCCCCACATCATCCTTAAGAATCTAGCTATGACAGGGAAGAGAGAGACAGGGCAATAGCTTGAGGGGGCAACAAGTTTAACTGAAGATTTTCTTTTAAAAATTATATGTATATATACACACATATATTAGGATTTTATATATCTTTATATTAGAATGGGAGAGATAGAGCATATTTGAAGGCATCAGCAAACAAACCAATGAAAATAGAAAGGTTGGAAATCAAGGAGACATAAAGGATAGTTGAAGGGGCAAATTGTGGTGGAATTAGGAGTGGATGCAATCATGGGCAAAGGAGAACAGTTAGTTGCAGCAAGAAGAAAGTCCATGTCAGTCTTGACACCATCTGGATCCACAATTTCAATTCCCACCAATATTAATGAGTTGGGTCCCTCAGGGATCTAAGTGCAACCAAGTGAGATTTGCATTAGGTGCTCAAGCCCTCATTTCCCTCCATTTCCCACCATGATTATCAACAATAATAATTTGGTTAGCCAGATTCAATTAGCTCTTAGATGTGGTATAGTATGAATAGTTTGTACCAGGCATCCACATAAAGTCTGTGACACTCTATCACCAGCACATACTTTAAGTGATCTGACTTATTTAATTTTTTTATTCAATCAACTCCATCCTTACACACACAGTATTTTACATAAGATTCTCCCTACATCCCTGTAACTTTCGCAATGTTAACATCTTTATTTGGCAGATAAGAAAACTAAGGAAGGCTTAGGGAGATGAAGTGTTTTGCCTAAAGTTACAAAACTAATAAGTGTCAGAGCTGGAAACACTCTAAGAGTCTTTCTATCTTTATTCAGTCAATCTTATCTCCATGCCAATCTCTCTTCACCCCCACTCCCTGCCAACTGCTGTCACCTCAGGACTCATGACGCATCCTCTGAGAGGGAAGACTAGTATTCTTGGGTCCCTGCCACTCGCATCACTTTTGCAGGCAATTATAGGAAACAGCTCTTTCAGCCATTTATCACAGCCTAAGCATTGATCAGTATGTCCCATTCTACTCTTCATGTCACCAGACGAAAGAATATTTACCAGAAAAATACAGTAGAAACTTCTCAAAACAATAGACAAGAATTCTTATAGATAGTCCTGCAAAAACATTTCCATGATAAGCTTTTAAAAGTCAAACCAAATCTAGATAAAGTGTTATAGCCATTACAAATTTAATAGTATAAAGTGTCTAATAAATAACTATTTTAGCAGCATATTTCTTTCAAATGTGCAATGTCTAAACGGTGCTACTCGTAAACATGTATTTATTTTACCTCCCAACTCTAACTCCAGGAAAAATACTTCTCTTGTTAACGTCAGTATACTCTAACGCTTAATGTATTGAAATGATACTAATTCCATTCTGATTTTGTCTTACTGTTATAAAATTCTAATCATATTTTAAGACTGTACATTTAGTTGTCCTTTATGACATTTTTGATACAAGCTAATAAATAATAATTTAAGATTTCATATTGTCAATGAAAATTAATATTCTTTAGATTTTGAAAGCAAAATAATTTTTATTACATTATTTCTTAATCCAATGCAGAGGATTTCAAAAAAGAAATCTAAAAGATTTTAAAATTTTCTAAGTAAAAGCAATGACATGGTTTATTTTATATATATATATATACCTGTGTAAACTATTCAGTTCCCACAATCAGCAAAGGCTACTTTTGTTTAATAATAAGTCCTTTGCACAAAATAAAAAATCGGT
The DNA here is from genome assembly GCF_028583685.1 of Petaurus breviceps papuanus. Classification (NCBI taxonomy): domain Eukaryota; kingdom Metazoa; phylum Chordata; class Mammalia; order Diprotodontia; family Petauridae; genus Petaurus; species Petaurus breviceps. The sequence goes on from NW_027185698.1 coordinate 10,795,334, forward strand.
CATTTTAGAAGATTAAGTAAAACAACAACACAGAACAATCTTTAATAATTTAATGACAAGAGAGTTGGTCTCTAGAAAGGCAATAAATGCGCTTATAATGTGATATGTAGATAACTTCCAAATGAAATGTGTATGTGTATTTCAATACTTCACAAATTTTTAACTTTAATCATGCTGAGGCTATAAAGGAAAAAGAAGCTAGTCATGACAGTCTGAAAGCTCTACTTTTACTGGATGACTCTAGCATAGGTAGGTAAAGGACATCAAGCCAAAATAAAGCAGAACCAGAATACTACATGCAAACACTAAAGTAAAAGAAGACACTTTGCCCTAATGTAAGTTAAAACACCACCACCACCAAAAACAACAACAGATGTCAAATGTTTTGTAATTGCAATGCCCTTGCAATTCCCCAGAGCAGAGATGACAAAATATCCCCATTCTATATAGAGAACAAGAAGTTAAAAAATATTAGGAGCCCTCTGCAAGGTTACCTATGGTTGTAATTGAGGCAGGACATCTGGGGCCTCATTTCAACTTATAAAATTTAGAGGAAGTTGACAATATTGTATTGGACTACATTTCTTTCTCCTGGAAGCAGCAACCCATTTCAGCTAGGATTAGCTCTTCCCTGGTCCCATTCTGTTCTCAATGACTAAGATGGGGTGTACTTCTCCACAGAGTCTCCAAACCTGACCTTTCATCCTTTCCCCACCCAGTCCTCCTTTCTGCTTTTCTAGTATTGGCCAATCTTTTAGCCACTTGGAAACCTCTATGTTATCTATGAGCTGCCCCCACAGACGTTATAATGCCAACTCCATGGAACTTTCCACAATTCCATTTCGGTTCCAATTTGTTGTTCTTGCTGTTCAGTTGTTTCAGTCATGTCCAAATTCTCATGCCCCTATTTGGGGTTTTCTTGCCAAAGATACTAGAATGATTTGCCATTTCCTTCTCCAGCTCATTTTACAGATGAGGAAACCGAGGCAAACAGAGTTAGGTGACTTGCCAAGGGTTACACAGCTACTTAATGTCTGAACTGGATTTGAACTCAGATCTTCCTAACTCTAGATCTGGCACTCTATCCAATGAACAATTGGTACCTTGCTGGCCTAGGTACCAATTTACTATTCATAAATTGAAAATGGCATCAACTGAAAAGGCACTTGTATGCCTAGAAAATACCATTAAATAATTGCTTGATGTCTATGATCTGTGAACCTTGAGACAATGTTTTTAAAAGTGATTCTCTTTGATTTACTTATTCCTGATCTGCCTTAATCCATGTAAGAGCCCCAAAACTCAATTATAGAAATGTTTAATTTCATGAAATGCCTAGGAAAGAAAAAAGTTATGTTAAATTTGGCAACATGAAAAATTGGGCATGTGTGTCAGCATAGATCAGTCTCTACTCCAAAAATCAAGACAGTAGTAGTAGACAGCGCAACATAAGACAGAGAAAATCAGCCTTAAAAAGCCCGAGGAAATGAAATTGATTTTGCCAATGAAAGCCTATGAGAATCTCAGTTGTTTAAGAAGAGAAAAGGAAAAAGAAATGCTCATAATATGAACTATAAATTCATAAAAATAGGTTTCTGAAGGAAGCAGCATGGGCTATATATTTCAAGTATTTTTGAAATTAGATATGCAGGTAAAGAAAGGGGGATGCTAAATATTGTGCTGTCTCTAAAACAAAGAGCAAAATAAACTTCAAAGGTCTGCCACATTCTCAATCTATTTCCCAAAGGTGCAAATGGGTTCTTACATTTTTTCCCTTATATTTTCTTGTGATTTATCTAGTTGATTCTTGAGAATCCCAGAAAAGAAGCCTCCCATAATTCCTCCAAGAAATTGATAGTTTTTATTGTCAAGGGTTTACTGAAACAGTGGGGAAGTGATGCCTCCTGGATCATTTCTCTAAGACATTGTGTTATCTACTGGCTGCAGAGGTAGCCAAGGGAAGAGTCAGTCAGTGGCAGAATGAAGAACAGAATTTATATGTCATATTGAGTAGGCCAGTGTTCTATACGAGAGGTGTCAAACTTGAGGCCTGTAGGGTGCAAAGGGACCCCAAATTCCCAAGTGCCTATGGAACTAAATTAAAATGTTTGGAAAATGTTCAACAAAATAAACAAAAATATAAAACAGCATAGATATGAGGTTAATTTTTGTTTTTCTTAGTTAATGTGCAGGCACAGAAGGTTCTTCTTCTGTTTAAGTTTGACACCACTTGTTCTTCACCATAAGAAGGCAGTCACCTTCTTTAAATAACTCCTAATTGTGACTAATCTTTGTTGTTTATGTGTCTGTTTTTCAATCATTATTGTTTTTCAGGATTTGTTCACTGGTCTGCCTCAAATTCTTCCTTGTCATCATTTGGTAGCATCAGCAGAAGCATTTCTACCCCTCCCTCAGATGTGAATTGATGAAAGGAGACCCCAGTGTCTCAACTTCCTTCAGCTACTTAGCAACTTCTCTGTGATTTATGATTCCTTAATGAGCTCTGTTTCTTAGTCTCCTCCATGAGAAGTTATGTGACTTAGGGTCACAAAGACTATGTAAACCAGAGGCAGGATTTGAAGCAATATTGGAACTCCAAGATTGGACATTTGTTCATTTCATTACAATCTCCTATTATAAAGAGAGAAAGTGAGGCACAGAACCATTCTTAAGATCAAATATAAAACTGTCCCTAGATTAATGTTTTTCTATTTGATTCCTACTTAATTGAGAATATTTTATTCCCTATTATGTCTCAGAATGACTTGTAGATAGATAAGTCATTTGCCTCTTTCACATAGTAGCTATAACCCTGGGCAAGTCACTTGACCTCTCATTACTGTAGACATACTTCTAAGACCACAATTTGTAGAGAATGTGCTAACCAGAATTAGCAGAGATTCCTCAATTGGGAGTTCCCTATATCAATGATACAATGATATATAAATTATAAAATAATCATTTATTTTTCTTCCCATTTTCAAGGATTCATCATCCTTTCCTGCCCCTTTATTTTCCTATAGAGTTTATTTCACTTTTCCATGTGAACAAGATTCACCTATCCCTAATTTTTTCCAGTTCCTGTGACATCATTTGACTTAATTAAAAAGACATGAATTAAACATCGACTGTGCACTGTGCTTGCTGGGTGCTAGTGGAGACACAAAGTTTAGATTAGATCTAATCCCTACCATTGTGATATTACAGTCAAATAGGGAGAAATGGGGCAGTTAGGTGACACAGCATATAGAGTGCCAGGCCTGGACTCAGGAAGACTCATCTTCCTGAGTTCAAATTTGACCTCCCACTCTAAATAGCTGCGTGACCCTGAGCAAGTCACTTAACTTGTTTGCCTCAATTCCTCATCTATAAAATGAGCTAGAGAAGGAAATGGCAAAACACTCTAGTATCTTTGCCAAACAAAACCCCAAATTGGTTCATGAAGATTTTGACATAACTAAAATGATTAAATAACAAAAAGAAAAAATGACACGTGACCAGCTTTGCTATCATATATGACTAATATCATATATTAATCATATATGATAAGTGCATCAGAGAAGTATAAGACGATGTACTATAAGATGACCAAAGCCAAAAGTCTTTCCAATGTGAGATATCAGGCAAAGTTTATTGCAAGTGGTGGCTTTTGGATTGAACATTAAAGCACGGGCAGGAATCCATCAAGTAAAGTAGGAAAAAGGGGACACTCAGAATATACAGAATAAAGCAAAACTATAGAATTGAGGAAATTTCAGGTATTTTGGGGGGATTAAGAGTAGTTAGGACTTCCATAAATTACTCAAGTCAATATATTCTTTGACAAATTACATTGCCATTGTCTTTTCTTAAATGAAATCGGTGCCCTATGTTTATAATGAAATCCCTTCTCGTTTCCACTTTTTAAAATCATTATCATCCTTTAAAGAATGTGTCATAGTACATGTCCTACAGCAAATCTTTCCTGACTACCTTCTTCCCTACCCCCAGGTCAACTTCTTGGTTTTCTCCCCTCTTGAAATTACTTTCTATGTACTAATCTCTGTACATGTTGTATCCTCTGTAATAATGTAAGATACACTAGGGCAGGAACCATTTTGTTTTCATCTTTCCATTCCAGGTGCATAGCATAATATCTTGTATACATTAAGCACATACTGTTTGTTGAACTGAATTAATTAAATTTCCCCTTTGGCATCAGGTAAAACTCTCATAAAAACTTATGTAATTTAAATTTTTTTTTATTTTTCTCAAAATCACAAATCATCTTATTTCTAAGAACAAAGAACAATCTCATGCCTAGAATTTGAATATCTCTAAATGAAGCTTTTGAACTAATCCTCTGTGAATCAGTAATTATAGATGCCAAAATATAATCCATAGGCAGACATTTGTTAGTTTTACCTATTTGTCAGATTTGGGTGGCAAGTTGTCACTTGAAAAGATCTGTTTTATATCATTTATTTCTTGAGATTCTAGAAAGAGCTGTTTCTTCCTTTATTGACTTACTCCATCTCCTTCTGGGAACTTTCTGGAAGAATTAGCCAAAATTAACAGAAAATAAATGCAATAACTTATTTTTTCATAATGCGTGTGTGTATGTGTGTGCACTTCCCCCCTTGTTCACTCCCTTTGCATCTAATCTTCAGGATTCTGAATAACAGAATATGCTGTGTGTTCCTTCAATCTATACCTTCTCATGCACAGAAATTGGAACTAGATAAAATCCTCCTTGACCCTAGAGAACACTAATTACTTGGCTTCTGACATTGGTGAATTATTCGCTCTGCATCTTCATGACTCTCATTTTACCTGTGTTTGATGAGTTCCCTGAATTTCTCCCCAAGTCCTATTATTATTCAGAAACATTCTTCTTTTGAGCCATACAAAGTATATTCATTTGGAAAAATGAATATGCTTTCTCCCAACAAATGGTTAGCTTAATGAAAATTCTTCTTTTCCTCCTTCTCCCTTCTCCTTCTTGTTCTTGTTTTTGTTCTTGTCCTTGTCATTGTTCTTCTTGTTCTTTATCTTCTTCTTTGCCTCATCCTCATCCCCCTTCTCCTAATTCTCTTTTTCTTCCTTTTTCTCATTCCTCTCATTCTCCTCCTCTGTCTCCTCCTTCTTCCTCATTCTCTTCTTCCTTTTACTCCCAAATAAAGACCTTCTAGTACAAAAATAATCAACTATATATGTATCTCTATTGTATTTAACTGGAGTATTGCCAATGGAGCTCTATTCTCAGAGCATGCAGGGCAGACCTCCATTATATACATAGATACATACTTATGTATGTATGTACATACATATGTACACATATGCACAGTATACATATACATTTAATTTCCCCCCAACACTTTTGACTGAGGAAGAGCAAAATGATATTCTGGGTAGAAAACTATCAGCCTTAGGATCAGGAAGATATCGGTTCAAGTAAAGCCTTTGATTTAAGGTGACTTTTTGACCTTGGTCATGTTCTTAGTTTCTCAGTGTCTCCAGCGAAATCTCTAAGACTGTAAGTTACAGATGCCATGCTGATCTTCATTGGTTTAAAGTGTTTCCACTGTGGGATTTCCCCACGTTGATAAAATCACATATTTGGAAAAAAAACAAATTTTAGGTATGATGATACATTTTGAGACAGTATAGGAAATATGTCCATTCATTCAATAAGGATTTATGTTTCCAAGTAAATCAAGTATCTAGTCCACATTGTGTATTCACTTTATTAAATAATTAGGGAAGTCATTGTCTTTTGTAATTCAAGATGCCAGGTGCTCTTACAGATGGGATTTTACAAGTGGTTATTTAAAACCCATTTATTTTACCACTTACTATTCTATTTTCCTCTTATAGTTTACAATCTTTCATCTTTAAAGAATGTTTATTTCATTTTGTGACATGATGGCACTATTCCTAGATGATAATAATTTTTATGATTACCTACATACCTATATCTGAAACATTGTGTATTCAGTCTTTTGGTTCTTTATTTTTTGAAAGGCAAAATGAAAATATAAAGATACATCACTGGGCAAATACGAAGATGATGTAGAAATGAGGATGTTAAAAATTTTTTCATTATTGAAATTTTAAATTGTCATCTAGGAAAGTATATAAAAAGCCAAGATAAATGGGAGACCTAACATAGAGAAAAAAAACACTGCTATCAGAGTCTGACACTTGCATCCTAGGGATTCTTTCACTAATCATTGGGCCTTAGATATATTGTTTAACTTATCTGAGCCTCATTTTCCTCAAAAGGAACATGGATGGGATTGGACTAGGTGGTCAACAACTTCATGACTGTCTCAAAATTATTCTATATCAAAGAACATTCTACATTCTACTTGGGGATGAAGGGTTCAGATGTATGGTTTCTTTGATGGTGAGAATTCCAAATGGAATCCTTTCACAATGATGCAGATCATTATCTCTTCTCTCATTTATCACCTTAGGGAGTTGGCCTGGGGCTCAGAGAAGTTAATGGGTTCACTGTTGATCAGATAGCTAATATATGCCATAGACAGGTTTCAAAAGCAGGCTTTCCTAACTCCAAGGTTAGACCTCTATTATCTATACAATGCTTCTTCTTATGTCTTTTTTAGGGGGTTGGTTGTAGCATAACATTTACATAAACATATGTAAATACCAAGGATATATGAAATTATATAAACTACAAAAATTTCCAACTGCAAGGGATGTCAGTCTTATTAGTTTCTACCTTTCAAGTGTTCCCTCTTGCAAGATATTTGCATACACACACATATATGTATATATGTGTGTTTATTTGTGTGTATGTATGTATATATTTAGAGTTTTTCCCTTTAAGATAGATCATTCTAATTGTCAATTCACTTGATTCTGAACTTTGTTCTCTTGAACTATTTCTGATATATACCATCTACACTTAGCTTCCAGGATTTAAATTTTATCTCTTTAGCATCGCTTCTTTGCCAATTCTTTAAGATTTTAAATCTTTGATCCCATTTGTCCACTGGCTGAAATCTGTAAACTGATTCAAAATAATCTGAGGAGGAATAAATTTTAAGCTTCATTTTGTTGTCTGAATAAAAGTTAGGAACTGTGGAAAACAGGTATCCAAAAATGTCTAAAAGTTGTTTTCAAATAAATGCACCTGATTTTTCACAAATATAACATCATGGTCATATAATCAATGAAGAATTTAGAATGAATGGAGGAGGGGAAGAAGTATTAGAATTGGTATAACTCCTGAAATTCTGCTCTTGGGCAGAACAAATTCACTAGAGATGAGAAGCCTGAGAGTTGATCATTGAAGCCAATTAAATGAATTACTGTAAGAGCCCAGAAGATAACTCATGAGTGACATCTAATCTATCCTAATTTAATTGCACAAAAATGTAACGGGGCCATGTCAGTGTCTATCGTGCATCATACAATTTGAATATTGAGCTGTACCCTGTGACAGAGACTGCTTGGAGAGCCAGCAGGGTTGTGAAGATCAGGGGGACTAATTCATTGTTTCCCATTATGAAGACCACAGTGAGCATTGGGAAGGAAGGATTCAGAGGGTTTGTCATCCCAGCAGCATGAGGAGCTGAGACATAGAGATGCTCTCTGACTAGGATACTTAAAACTATAAATTTTTGCCCAAAGAATAAGTGCCAACATCAAGTTAGTGAAATTTGCCAGAGGTTAAAATGATTTCATTTAAGGGAAAATAGGGGCATGGATGAAGAGTTGACTGAATCTAACTTGCTCATTTAGCAAATCTGAAAGAAGACATTCATCATTACACACTTGAGTATTTCAAAATATGAGTGGTATTTAAAAAATGTATTAACAAATAAGTAGTCAAAGCCTTGCATCTCTTTTTATCATTTTTAAATAATGTAAAACTTTAAAAGGAGCTTTTGACCTGATGGAAGATAATGATAAGAGAAGATCACTAATGCAGAATTCCTTTTATATCATGCTTAGACATGCATTCATCTTTCCTGACAAGAAATATATAATTAATGTCTAAGCTTCTATAATAGAATTCTCATATGTTTCCATCAACTCTGTTACAACAGTCTCATCAATTCCCTCCTATATCTTTGGATGGATCAAGACAATGTTACTTCTCTATTTACCTTTTGTGGAAAAATCACAATGAATGTTTTGAAAAATCTAATATTTTGACATGCTTTCTGATACAAGAAAGAAAATTGGAAGGAAAATCTCCTTATCTTGATGTCCTGCTAGTACAATTGACTTGTTTCTGATTCAAATGAACTATCCTGTACCTAGAATAGGTTACTAATATTTTTCTGACCTGTGAAGAAGAATCATAGTTGGCAAAAATAACAGGAAATGAATGGAAAACATTTTATTACTGTGATAATTGACATCACTAGTCATCATTATTTTTACCAATTACTAATATTATTATAATTACCAAACCAATATGTTGTCCATATTGTTCACAGGTCAGTAGCATCATCTTGATATAGTAAGAATAAAATATCATTTGTAGTAGTAGTATATTTGTATTGTTATCTGCATTTTTAAACCACCACAGAAATATGTGTGTGTGTGTATGTTGGTGTGTGTGTGTGTGTGTGTGTTGGTAGTTGAAATTTTGAATGTCATAGAGTAGTCTTGGAATATATGCAATTCCAATAATGTGATTTGGATTTTTAAAAGTGATGGACTTAATTAAGGCCAGCCTGAAATGTCAGACCAGAAACTTAGCAAAGGTCAATTCTGACAAACCTTGACTATATCAGAAATAACACATTGCATTAAGCAGTCTTACAGAGAAATTTCAAAAATACTCACCAGCTACAGCACATATTTGAAAATTTTTCCCCATATTTTGTATGGTACCTAGTGATACAATTATTAGTTGCAATCATGCATAGTAGTTGAAAAATCAAGTGGATTAAGAATGTCTATTGTCCAGACTTTGAGATGTATTCAGATGGACAAGCTTAAGACTTATTCCACATTATATATCACCTAAGATAGACATCGACAAAGGACATTTCTTTGGGACTAAATACAATAAGCCATGGAGGAGAATGGTTCACATTATCTTTGGGAAGTTGGCCAATACTTTTAATGAGATTGAAACCCGAAATGAGATTGGAAATCTCTAAATTGAAACCCCTTATTTTTCACACCAATATACTTCCTGTGATATAGGGAATAGTATAACTGTGTTATAGAACAATATAATAGTGTTATGGAATAGTACGATTTTAAAAGAATTAAAGTTTAGGTTCATCTTAAGGGTAAGGGAGAACCATATGGTAAACATGGCAGGCATGAAGAGACTATAACATATCACCCAGTGAGAATTTCATGAACAAAACAATGAACAGAATGTCATTGAGAGACATGATGGGAAATGAAGGTATGCTGTGTGGTGAGAGCAAGCAATGACTGATATATAGTCCAGGTAACCTGTGCTATGCACACAAATTCAATAGAAGTAGAAGAAGGTCTCTATGTCTCTGGAATGGTTGGTAAAATTTTGGTGGCAGATTTATTGAAAGACACAAATGAGAGCCCTGCAGGAAGGTAGACATGAAGCAGTTATGATCTGCATCCATGAAAGGAATATCCACATCAATGTCATCTATCAAAATTTTGAAGTATTTGTAACCATACTAAGAATAAAGTATAATGAATGTTCATATAGGGAGTGCTGATTTGGAGCATGATTATGAAGTAAACAATGGATGTAATCCTAATTTTCTTGGAGAATTGGGGAAAGAATAAAGATGAGAAGAAACAACAACTCTATTTGGGGGTTTAGTATTCCCTGTTGTGTCCTCTTAACTCTTGGGGGAAGATCCCATTCTATTAAGTTACCTTTTCTCTTTCCATTATTTCATATGGTTACTCGACTACTTAGTCTCCTAATTTTTTACAGCTTTGCCTAATTCCCTTACCTATCATTTCTTCCTGCTTCCATTTTCTTTTCATTTATTATGTAGACATCTTAAATATGCAAATATAGTCACATGTTATCTCCACTGATAGAATGTAAGCTCTTTGAGGAAAGGAATTGTTTCATTTTTATTTTTTTGTACCCAGAACCTGGCAGAGTGCCTCTAATTAGACGGTGCTAAATACATGTTTGTTGGTTGATTAGTTTTTATTATTTAATTGTACAAATATCTCCTAAATGTACTCCCTAAAGTTTTCCATTGGGGGGAAATTGAAATATTAAGTATAGATTATCACTACCTTGCATCACAGGACCTTCTTTAAGATTTAAACTCCTACTTTCATATCCTAGTCATTCCACTTGCCAAGAAAGTCTCCCAACTGCAGATTTCACATTTGGAAAAAAACATTAAGCTTCAGACAATTTTTCCTCCAATTGCTTGTTCTCTGCCAGTCCATCAAGAGAATGAGCAATCCATCCCGGCAATGGTGAGCTGCTACCTTGATGAACTACTTAGGAATATTATGAACTGCCTGAGAAGATGGAAAACAAGTCCAAGCTTGCCTTATTTCTACCTGTGAATAATTTAATGACTCACTCAATGTTAATATAGCAAAACATTTAATAAAGGGTAGAATGGATATTGTGAGAAAGAAGATATTCCTACCAAGAAATATTGTGAACATCCTTAAATGATAAATGATTTATCTAAGATTTTAAAAAGTGTATTGCCTTTGGTGTTTAGGGATGTACTATAAAATGTATTAGGAGGGGGCCAAGTCAAAGGGGGGAAAAGGTCATAATTCCTTAAACTATTCTATAGTTTGGAAAGGCAATCCTTCCTTGAAAGTGAGCATAGTTATATAAGAAGAAGATACATGAAGGGAAATAATTAAAGGGCAGGGTTTGGGTGGGGTTTTTTTTTTTGGCTTTTCTAATAAAAACAGAAATTTTCCTTAAGATTAGATCTACGCAGGGGCGGCCAAGTGGCTCAGCGAGTAAGAGCACTGGCCCCAAAGTCAGGATGACCTGGGATCGAATCCGGGCTCAGATACTTAGCACCACACCCAGAAATAACTGGCCGTGTAATCTTGAGCAAGTTACTTAACCCCGATTGCTTTATTAAAAAAAAAAAAGATTAGATCTACATTTGTTTAGTCCAAGCTCCTATGTAGTAATAAACAGTTATGTATTTTAAAGATTTAGCTGCCCTTTAAATGCCCATGCGTTTAAGGAACCTGTGAGAAAATGGATTTAGAAATAGGGGTTTGGGGTTTTGCCAAATCAAGATATTTGAAAACCAATGATGCAAAAATGATGCTGGGTTTACCCAGGCTCCTTTTTTGTGGGAACATGTAATTATCCATGATTGAAATATGCCCTAAATAATACTTCTCATTGTGAAAAGTTCCAATTTGTTTATACTTGAAACAGATGGCTCCCAATAACTGTTTTCCAGTGCATTTCACACAATATATGAAACTAGTTTCTGACTAGTTTTTAATGCACCTGCAAGTTCACTATAAGACAAGAAAGGCAATCTTTGAGAAAACTTTTCAAAGACTAGGAATTCATTATTATTGTTACCAAAATTAATTAATGTTTACCAGTCAGTCTTCATGTGAATGACCAGATCTGGGTAGTATGTGTATTTTCATGAAGCATTCACTGTAAAGCTATCTCTAAAGAAACTGTGAAATTTCAATTACATGTTCATTTAAAACAACAATGATCATTATTCATCTATTGCTCCTGATGTCTAGTTGAATTTGCTTTTAATTCCATTATAAGGGCACTGCTTGGCTAATAAACTCTTTAAAAATGTCAGGTAATGGGGCGGCCAGGTAGCACAGCGAGTAAGAGCACTGACTCCAGTGTCAGGATGACCTGGAGATTGAATCCCAGACTCAGACACTTAGCACCCACCCAGAAACACCTGGCTATGTAACCTTGAACAAGTTACTTAACCCCAATTGCTTAGGGGTGGCCAGGTGGCTCAGTGAGTAAGAGCACCGGCTCCAGTGTCGGGATGACCTGGGGATCAAATCTGGACTCCAGAAATAACTGGCCGTGTAACCTTGAGCAAGTTACTTAACCCTGATTGCTTTACAAAAATGTCAGGTAATACTTTTGTCCTTTTGCTAAGGTAAGTTCATATAATTTAGCCAGATAACACCAGCTCTGGACTTAGATGGCCTGGGTTCAAATTCTGGCTCAACTGCTACCTGAGTGACTTTATGTAGATCATTTAACTTCTCTAGTTAGGCCTCAATTTCCTCACCTGAAAAATGAGGGAGATCTGTAAGGTCTACTCTACATTTAACTCTTATCTTAAGATGATATACTGTAATAATACAGCTTTCTAGAAATTTGTGAATGAAATAATTATATTAAAATTATTAGGAAATATCATTGCATCTAAATACCATTGGAAAGTACCTATTTTACTCCTTTTAGTGAATGCAAATGCACTCTAATAATTGAAGAAAAGAATCTCATGGTTGTTCACACTTCTGATACACTTTTTGACTTCTCAAAAGCATTTGTTACTGTTGAATACCTCCTCTTCTTGATATACTGTCCCATAGGGACTTCTGTGACATAGAATTCTCATGTATCATCTATACCTCTCTGACTTTTCCTTTTTTGGTCTCCTCATATGCCTTCCACACCTTCAACACAGATATCTCTGAGACCATCTACCTTGAGCTCTCTTTTATTTTCTCCCTGAACACTCTTTCATGAAAATTTCATCTTTCTTATGTTTTCAGTTATCAATGAAGATGATTCCTAAAAATTTCAGCCAGGAAATCCTGATGTATTTCATAGTCAATATGCCCATCAAAAGGATTACTCCTAATTCCCTTTAAAACTCCCTCCCCTACCACCTGTTATCTTTTTCTCTATTTCTGTTAACAATATCACCATCTTTCAACTCATTCAGGCCTGTTACCTGAAAATTGTCTGTCTCATCTCCCTCTTTCAACTCATAGAACAAATCCATTTCCAAATCTAAGTTTTTCCCTTGGTTTAAGTAAAAATCTATCTTGCTGTATATACCTTCTGCCCATTAGTCCTAGTTGCCCCTCCTGGAGCATAAAAGGCAATTTAATATAGCATTTCATTCAAAATAACAATATAACAAACAGAACTTATTTGTATCTTCAAAAATACAAAGGAGCAGAACAGCAATGATGGTAGAGTAAGAGGAAGGAGGCTTGCTGAGTTCCCCCCCAACTAAGTCAACAAATATGTAAAAAAAAAAAGCACCAGACCAAGTAGTGCTCAGGAAATTTAAGGAGTAACCATAGAGGATCATTTTTCTGGCCCAAGATAATGATTTTGGTCCACAGGCAAGTGACTAGGACAGGAATTATGGGAACAAATGCAGGCTAGAAGTGTAGTCACTCTGAAATTTCAGTCTTCTCCCCAACTAACAGGGTCTGGAGCCAGTACCTATCTATTGGAGCTCTAGCCATATGCAGCTATACTGCTTAAATACAACTGGGCTCCACAGTATTTAAAGTCTAGAAGGCAGTTATCAGAATCTGTCTGAGATTAGGCTATGTAGAGCTTGCTGAGAATTTGCAACTTCCTAGCTGAAGCTGCCCAGTAATCTAAGAATTTATTATTTATCCTTCATTCTTAAAGAGAAGAATGACATCACAGAGTGATGTCTTCATTCCCTCATGAATTGGATTTAAGTGAGACAGAATTGTGCAAAGTCATCAGCACAATTCTCTCTTCCAGAGTCATCAAAGTCCAGTGGCAAGACTAGTCAAGATGAATGTTAATGGCCTGGGATACAGTGGAAAACCTTGGTATCCTCGATGTCTGCCCAGTCTTCAAACATTCCACATCACCTGATTCAGATGTCTTCATGGTCACTGGAACAAATTGTTCTCTTTTGCTCATTCCACTGGGGGAAGTCCATACAGTGGGTAGACATCCCCCTAAGTCACTGACAGGTTTGAGGCCTGTTGCTTACTTTTCAGCCTAGTTTAAATGTGTAAAATCCTTTAGAATCTCAGAAAAACAAATTAACAAAATTCAAATGAATTTCAAAAGGAGGGGGAAGCCTGGGGCCAAATGGCTTTACAAATAAAATCTATAAACTATGCAAAAATAATTAATTCTACTATTACTCAAATTATTTGCAAAGATCACAAAAAAGGAAATCCTCCCACATTCCTTCTAGATACAATATCTTAATACCTAAAAGAATGAGAGTAAAAAGAGAAAGAAAACTATAAAGCACCTTTCCTAATGAACATCGACACAATAATTTTAAACAAAGTATTAGCAAAAAAAACTACATAAACATTAAAAAATACTATACACTAAAACCAGATTTGACTTATACTAGGAATGCAGAATCAGTTTAATATTCGGAAAATTATCACCATAATAGGTCACATTAATAGCAAGAACAAAAAATATTAATATATTTGATATGTGTGTGTATATATATATATATATATATAGAGAGAGAGAGAGAGAGAGAGGGAGAGAGACAGAGACAGAGACAGCGACAGAGATAGACACAGAGAGAGACAGAGAGGGAGACAGAGAGAGACAAAGACACAGAGAGACAGAGACATCCAGAAGAAAAAAACTTTTTAGTAAATCTAACTCCCGTTTCTTTTAAATGGACCTTTCCTAGATATGTTAAATATTATCTAACTAAAATTAAGAGCCAGTATTGTAAATAATTAAGATAAATTAGAAACCTCTTTTAAATCAGAGGTAAGGTAAGGATGCCTATTATCATGGATACCATATGACATGGTACTAAAATGCAAACTGTAATAATAGAAAAAGAAATTGAAGTTACATGCATAAAAGGAGACAAAATAATCCATTTTGATTGGTGATATAATGATTTCCTTAGAAAATGCAAAAGGAGAAGTTCCTAACCTGGGGTTCACAATCTTTGAATTGTTTGTTAATGGGATCAATTTGAGAGGGCCATGTTTGGTAAAAAAAAAATACAACTTTATTTCAATATAATTTATTTCATTTGTAATTTTATGTATTTTGTTTTATGTATTCAAAACATTACTCTGAGAAATGGATTATAGGTTTCACTAGACTGCACAACAGATCCATGACACACAAAAAAGAATAAGAATACCTGCCTTAGGGAGTAAACTAAAAATTAAATGGAACAATTGATAACTTAATCAAAATTAAAGTATAAAAATATATCTGTGAATTGTCTGCATTTCTGAATATTATGAACTGAAAAAACAAGAATAGAAAGAGAAATTCCATTAAAATAAATAGAAATAAATGTGTATAATCCTTTAAAATCTCCCTATAAAAAATACAGGGGCAGTTAGGTGGAACAGTGAATAGAGTTCCAGGTCTGGAGTTAGGAAGACCCTAGTTTAATTCTGGCATAAGACATTTACTAGCTTTTTGATCCTAGGCCAATCATTCAACCCTGTTTACCTCAGTTTCTTCATCTGTAAAATGAATTGGAAAAGAAAATTGCAAAGTACTCCAGCACTTTTGCCAAGAAAATCCCAAATGGGGTCATGAAGAGTCAGAATTGACTGAAATGACTGAAAAAAGAATAATGACATCAAGATTCACAGGAATTATAAGAATTCAACTACAAAATAATCTCAATTTCTTTTTTTTTCTTTTTTTTTTGGAGGGGGAAGGCAGGGCAATAGGGGTTAAATGACTTGCCCAAGGTCACATGGCTAGTGTGATCAAGTGTCTGATGCCAAATTTAAACTTAGGTCCTCCTGACTCTAGGGCTAGTGCTCTATTATTCATTGCACCACCTAGCAGTCCCTACAAAATAATCTTTATGGAAAAAAAGAAAGAACTAAATAATTAGAAAAATCTTGACTAGGCCAATTAAATGTAATGAAAATCGCAGTACTACCTAAATGAACTATTCAAACTATCAAATGATTATAGAACTTGAAAAAATAATAATGAAATTCTTCTGAAGGAAAAAAAAAGATCATTAATTTCAAGAAAAATAGTGGGGGAAAAGTGGGAAGGAAGGAGGCTTAGCCATACTAGATTTTAAACTGTATTATAAAGCAGCATTCATGTAAACAATTTGGTACTTGAAAACAAAGAGGTTGATCAGTGGAGCAGATTAGTTAGACAATATGCAAAATCAAATTAACCTAGTAGCCTAGTTTGACAAATCTGAAGAATACAACTAGTAGGAGTCAGGATTCACATCGACAAAAACTGTTGAAAAAACCAGGGAGCAATGTATCAGAAATTAAGTTTAGGCCAATATTTCACTAAGATATATTACAAAAAGATACACAAATTATTAGCAAATTAGAGGACCAAAGAAGAAAGTATCTTTAGATCTTATGGTAAGATTAATGACCAGATAAGGGGCAAAGAGGATCAAAGAAGATATAATGGACAATTTTGTTGACATAAAATTTAAAAGTTTTTCACACAAAGTCAATTTAGGGAAAGTTTGAAGGGTAACAGTTAAATGGGATACAAATCTTTCTAGTGAGTCTCTCTGTGATAAAAGTCTAATTTCTGAAATATATAAGGAACTGATTCAAATTTATTAGACTAAGAGCTATTCCCTAGTGGATAAAATTGCCAGAGAATATGAACAGGGAGTTTGGAAGAGAAGTTCATGCTCTAAATAATCATACTAAAAAAATACCCCAAATCACTATCACTAATAATTACAGAAATGAAAATTAAATCAAATCTGAGATTCTACTTCATGCCTCTTGGATTGGAAAAGTAAATAAAGACAGAAAATGACAAATGGAGTGGCGTGGAAAAACAAGCATATTAATGCATTGTTGGTAAAGCTGTGGATTCTTCCAGTTATCCTGGAAAACAATAAGGAAATAAAAAAAAACTAAAATGTTAATAAAATGCACATTCTTTGACACAGTGATATCATTTCTGTACCTATGCCCTAAGAGATTTTTTTCAAGGGGGGAAAGGACCTTAAGCACACAAAATATTTATAGCTTATCTTTTTGTGGGGATACAGAATTGAAAACTAAGAGGGTTTTCATTAAATTATCATATGTGAATGGAATGTAATACTCTTGTGTTGTAAGAAATAATGAAAGAGATGGTTTCAGAGAAACCTGGGGAGGACCTTCATAAATTGATGCAATATAAAGTGAGAAGAACCAGAAGAATGATTTACGCGATGGCATTATAAAAATGAACAACTTAGAAAAACTTAAGAATTGATCTATGCAATGCCCAGCCGCGATCCCAAAGGACCAATGGTGAAGAACCCAACCCAACTCCTAACAGAGAGTTATCAGGCTAAATATGCAAAATGAGACAAGCAATTTTGGATATGACAATTATGTGAATGAAGTTTTGCTTGGCAATGTGTATTTCTTACAACAATTTTGTTTTTCTTTTTTGTTTGTATGGAGGCAGATGAGAGGGCAAGCAAATACAATCTTGTAATTAAAATAAAATTAAATTAAAAAAAAGAAAGAAAAGATATATGACTCTGTGCTGGAAATCCAGGAACTTAAAATATTTTGACAGTAATAATATTTTTGTTATTGGCATCTTCATCTATAAGACCAAGATGTTGAGGAACAAGTGCTGGATGTAATCAGTCCATGTCTAATAACTGGATTGTGATGCTAAACAAAATTCTCTATTTTGGAAGGTATGGAGGGATATTCTAGTCCTAAGAAAGGTGAGTGGCTTGTGTCCATAGTCACATGGGGAATCAGTGTTAGAGTGAGGACTTAAACTCAACCCAATCTTCCTGAGTCTGAGGCCCCCTATCTACTATAGATGCTGACTCTCAAATTCAATTTTGCAAGTGAAAAATAGCAAACAGTAGTCAAGTTCCCAGTATTGATAATTAACCTAGTACTGCATTCTCTTGGAGGAAAAATATCAACAAAGAGCTCCATAAGGAAGAAATGAGAAGCAGGGTAATATAGTAGAAAAAGCACTGTACTAATTATATAAACAAAAAAAAAACAGCAATAAAAAACAAACAAACAACAAAAAAACCCCTTTGTTCTAGTTTTGGCTACACCATTTACTAGCCAATGATACAATCTCTTTCAGTCTCAATGTTCTCATTTGTACACCTGCGATACAATTTCTTAGCTTCTCCACCTTGCTTAAAGAGTTTTGAGGATCAAAAAAGGGCATTTTATAATATTTTTAAAATGTGATATTTTGATTATCTTCATATTGAAATACTTAAAACTATTACCACCACAAAAAATAGGAAACAAACAGAAAAAGTACTAATATACAAAGTTG